>NC_056743.1:1766626267-1766978737 GCF_019279795.1 Protopterus annectens
CCTCGGGTCTTGGAACCGGTGACGGAACTGCCACCTCCTGCTCTTTTGAGGTCGGCACCGTCCTCGATTCCTTCGACACGGTCTTCCAGGCCCCTCTCCGACACCGACGTAGATCGTGTAGTGCAGAAGCTGATGGAGAACACGGCCCTGTCCAAACTCATTGCAGTCTCCTCTCAGTTGAGGTTGAGACTCGAAGGCCTTCCCTTATCTCCATCTGGTCCTCCTCCGAGGCCTACTCAGCCCTCGGAGCCGGGAGATGCTGATCTGCTGATAGTGGAGTCTTTGGTGCCGGAACCGTCTCTTTCTCCGTTGGTACCGTTGACCTTGACTCTGTCGGAACCACTACCGGACTCGCGGAGCCAACTATCTAGCCTTGGGTCCGGGACCGAGAGCCAAACCGATGTTTCGGTGCCGACTCTCCCTCTCGGCACAGATCACCTCGTCTCCATCCTCTGGGTCGGTGCCCTTGGCTTCCGCGTCGGAGATACCTCCGCGTTCTTCGGAACTGGGGGATTCCTCGGCTCGGGGTCCGGGGGCCTTCGACCTTATGAGGAAGGTATTGTCTTCCCAGACAACTACTTCAGCAGAAGCAACGTCTCCCTCCCATAAAGGCCCGTTGTCCTCTTCTGCACCTACGGCTACTCAAAAGTGTCGAGCACCAGTGTCTCAGCCACTCCCAGAGGGAGCCCCCTCTTCCTCGGAGGCTTCATCGGATGCCCCCCCCCGATGACGTCCCGAGGAAAAGATTGTGCAAGAGGAGGCACTTGGATTCTCCACAAGAGTCCTTAACATCAGACACTGACTTAGATGAGTCAGAAGGGTCCCCAAAATCACCCTCGGAGGATGTCTCCTTCTCTGACATCCTGGAGATCCTAAAACAGAGAGGTGATTGGCAAGCCCTACCCCCTTCTGAGGATGAGTCAGTTTTGCTGAAGGTGTTCGGTGCTCGCCCTTCTTCCTCCTGGGTCACTCCGCCTTGAGTTAATGGAATTAATTGCTCGAAGGGCATGGGAGACACCTGACACAGTGGAGCCAGTTCCCAGAAAGCCTAATAAATATATTACGGCCCCTCAGGATAAGGCATACCTCACAAAGGGAGTTCCAGTGGATGCTATGGTGGTGGCAGCTGCCAAAAAAAGGAGATGTCTCTTCCTCGCCTGTCCATCCTCCTAACAGAGATTCTAGGACCATGGACAGATATGGGAAGCGCATTTTCAGTTCAGCTTTTTCCATGCGATCGCTGAACTATTTGACACATTTCACACGCTTACAGAGGGATCTAGTCAAAGAGTTGGGAGATACCCTCCAGGGTACTACAGATGCTGCTGTCTCGGATAAGGTTACAGCACAGCTCAATACCCTTACATCTATTGTAAACTCGTCCATGAGGCTTATCTCGTATGCAGCCGAAGGATCGAGTAGGGCTGCGGCTTCAGCGATTGCTCTTCGTAGACAATCCTGGATGCGCCTGTGCTCCTTTTCGGAAGCCTTCAAGTCTTCTTTACTAACGCCCCCTTTGATGGTGCCACTCTGTTTGGCCCCAAAGTAAAGGAGACCCTGACCCGGTGTGAGCAAGAGGGAAAGACTCTGTCTGCTGTCGGAGTCCCACCCCATCCAGACCGTACCCCAAAGGGCAACGAGGTGTGAAAATGTGGTTTCGTAAACCCCAGGGTTCTTTCCCAAGCACACAGCGTGATGCCCCCTCCAGAGGCAGAGGGGGGGGGCAGAAGTGGAGGACGTCGCCCTGGCGGCAGAGGGGGTCCGCAGAACCAAGGCGACAGGGATACTATCCCTGGGAAGCCTTTCCAGCACTCCTGAGAGGAGGCCCGACTGTTCTGCTCTGAAGGCAGTCGGGGGTCGCTTAGCTTTATACCCTCAGGCCTGGCAAAGTCTTACTTCAAACAATTGGGTAAAAAACATTATTACCAGAGGTTACAAAATTCCATTTCTACTTCCCCCCTTACCACAGAAAAGATTCCCAGATGTACCGCTCCATCTGCGAGAACCTGCAGCTATAGAAATTTCAAAGCTGCTAAAAAAAAGGGTCATCCAACCAGTCCCGGCGGACCAAAGAGGATCCGGAACTTACTCAAGGTTCTTTTTAGTTCCAAAAAAGACAGGGGACTGGAGGCCAATTCTGGACCTAAGCAATCTCAATACCTATGTGAAGAAAGAAAAGTTCCGGATGGTCACGCTTCAATCGATCCTTCCGTTCTTACAGAAGGACGACTAGATGTGCTCAATAGATCTCAAGGACGCATACTCCCACATCAAAATGGCCAGAGCGTCCAGAGATCACCTGCGCTTCCGGCTGGGAGCCAGCCACTTTCAGTTTCGGGCCCTGCCCTTTGGTCTAACCTCAGCCCCCAGGGTTTTCACCAAATGCATGGCAGTGGTAGCGTCTCACTTGAGACGCCTAGGATTCCGGGTGTTTCCATATCTGGACAACTGGCTCCTTACTGCCACCACCGAATGTCAACTGATACAGGCCAGGGAATACACACTCAGCCTTTGTGTTCACCTAGGGATTTTGATAAATTTCGAAAAATCTGCCTTACAGCCATCACAGCATATTTCATTTATAGGGGCAGATTTGGATGCCCATTCCTTGCTTCTAAGGCTCCCCTCTGCAAGAATAGCTTCCCTACAAAAACACATCTCTCCTTTTGTTGTCCAAGAAATCCCCAGCCAAACTAGTTCTGAAAGTCTTGGGACTCATGTCAGCTTCCCTCATTGCAGTTCCCATGGGAAGACTACACATGAGAATTCTCCAATGGCTGCTGTTCGCACAATGGTCGTTCCAACAGTTACCGCTGACACACGAATTTCACATTTCAAACACCTGCAAAGCACACCTGTCTTGGTGGTTACAGAATCGCAATCTCATCGGCGGCCGACCGTTTGTGTTACCCACACCAACAGCCACAGTGACGACGGACGCTTCCCTGATAGGGTGGGGGGCATCTTTCAGGGGCAGACAGTCCAAGGCGAATGGGCCAATCTAGAGTACAACCTGCACATCAATGTCCTGGAGATGAGGGTAGTGTTTCTAGAGTTGCAACACTTCTCCTCCCTTCTACCTCTAGGGACTATTGCAGTTCAAATGGACAACATGTCCGTAGTTTGGTACATAAACAAACAAGGAGGAACCAAGTCTTACCAGTTGTGCAGAGAGGCCATGAGAATTTGGCAATGGGCAGAGTCCATGGGTCGCTTTCTGATAGCAATGCACATCCCGGGGTTATCCAACGTTATAGCGGACAGGTTGAGCAGAGCCATCCTGTTACCTCACGAGTGGTCCCTCAACCAGACAATAGCGGAAATGATATTCCGCAAATGGGGCCCGCCTTGCTGCGATTTGTTTGCGTCTCCAATGAACGCCAAATGCAGAAGCTACTTTGCCCTGTTACCCCCTCCAGGGGATGTCCCCAGGGACGCTCTGATTCCCGATTGGCCCCCAGGTCTCCTGTACGCTTTTCCTCCTATACCTCTGATACCGAGATTTCTCCAGAAAGCCAAGGATCTAGAAAGGACTGTAATTCTCATTGCCACATTCTGGTCTTGTCAGATTTGTTTTCCCTTTCTTCAAGCACACCAAATACGGGAGCCCTGGATTCTGGACCCGGTGCCAGACCTACTGACTCATTCGTCAGGAGCTCCCCACCTGTCGCTCCTGTCCCTCAGATTAGCAGCTTGGCTGCTTCGCTTCCCTTCTTAGCCAGGTCTGATCTTCTCTCTCTGGCAGTTCAAGACATTCTAGTAGCCTCTCATAAGGCTTCCACTACAAAAATTTACACTAGTAAGTGGAAATGTTTTGTATACTGGGCGACTGCACAGCATTTAGATGCCTTAATAGCTCCACTAAAAGTTTTAGAGTTCCTATCCATGCTGTTTCACCAGGGAGCCTCTACTGCCACCTTAAGGGTTCAGTTGGCTGCTATTTCTAACTTTCATGTAGGAGAGAATGGAGCACCTATTATGGCTCATAGGCTTTGTAAAGCCTTTTTGAAAGGATCCTTTCATCTTAGACCACCAGTCAGGTTTCCTACAGCTCCGTGGAATCTAAACCTCCTCTTATCCCAGCTAATGTTACCACCTTTTGAACCAGCTTCTTCCTGTTCCTTAAAGTTCTTGTCCTGGAAAACTCTCTTTCTAGTAGCTATCACCTCAGCCAGATGAGTGTCGGAACTTCAAGCTCTTTCCATTAAACAGCCATATTTAATGTTTCATCCGGACAGGGTATCTTTACGCACCGACCCTTCTTTCCTTCCCAAGGTTTGTTCAGTTAACAACATTAATCAATCCATTGAGCTTCCCACAGTTTTCAAAAATCATTCCAATAAGCTGGAGTATATGTTGCACAAGTTGGATTTTCATAGACAACTCAGATTCTATCTAGATAGAAAGAAAGATCATAGGAAAGCAGACCAGCTCTTTATAGCCTTTGCGGACAACAAAAAGGACATGGCAGTGACGAAGCGTACTCTCTCCAAATGGCTAACGGATTGTATTACCTTCGTTTATGCTGCTTCTAGTCAGAGTTTGCCCACCAAACCAAAAGGACATTCTACTAGATCAGTTTCTACATCTTTGGCTCATGCGGCCCGCCTACCTTTGGACACTATTTGTGCGGCCGCCACTTGGTCTAAACCACATACGTTCATCACTCATTATAAAGTGGATAGGATTTCCAGGGACAGAGCAACCTTTGGTTCCACTGTGCTCAGGAACGTTCTTCTGCAAGTCTCTCAGGGTCACGGAGCTAGGGACGCTACCCATGTGTAAGAACAAACAGCGAGATTGAACACTCACATAAAGAAGTTATGTTCTTACCATAACGTTCCATGTGGAGTGTTCATCTCGCCTTTGTTCTTACATTCCCACCCTCAGGTCAGGAAGAATGTCCAGTTCAGAGGTCTGGTCTGTTTATCTCCCGCTGCTGGTCTCTCTGTTGTGCTACTGGTTTGAGTTACGCTCCTTGTGTATATGTATGTATTGGATGTTTACATTATTGTTGCTGGATCTGGTGCTGTTTTGCAAACTAGATCTGAGGTAAAGACAGAGGGAATTGTGGGAGGTAGGTTGGTCTCGAGCTTCTTCTGGATGCACAGCTTTGCTAAGCGGCCGACTCGGAGCCGTGGATCGGCTCCGACACCCATGTGTAAGAACAAAGGCGAGATGAACACTCCACATGGAATGTTATGGTAAGAACATAACTTCTTTTTTTGGTACCCCTGCTACGTTTCAGTGTCTCGTGTCCCATATCCCAAGAAGCAGAATAGGAAATCTTGGTATCTTACTACCCCACCATTAGAATGATAGGGAATGTGTTTTCCACCATTTAGATTAATTTTCTCTCCTCTCCACATCTTGCATGATTTGCACTTAATATTGATGTGTGGTTTTATGTGCGAGTGATACCATTGGGGTCACTCGGCCTGTAATTCCTCTTCATTTTAGTCTGCCTCAGAGCCTTTGGCATCCAGGGGGTGTTGTGGCAGGACAGGAGACCTGTCTTATTTATGATGGCTGAGCCAGCATTTAAGCACCTCATTACAACAGTCACCACCCAGAAGGGGGTTCCTTCATTGTTTGGGTCTGTTATTTAAATATGGATATTCTGAGTCAGACTCAGAGCTCCTCGTTTCTCTACATCAGAGCTGAAGGCTTTGGACTGCACTTAAGTACAAAACTAAAGCTACCACTAATCTTCTCTTCACACTTTATGGTGTTCCTATCCTTATTAACCGTCAGGCATCACAAAAATCAAAACTCTACCAATGCTATAACAGTGTTTCTAAATTTGCAGCAAATACCCCTTTCAGAACCCACCACTGTCTACACTAAAAAGCCTAAACTGGTTAGAACTACACCATCAACTAACATATACACAGCCTCTTAATCACCCATAAAATTATCCAGAAATCTATCTGCTTGTCCAGCACTAAATGGCATTCTACACAACTGTGTTCCCAATCAGGCATTATGATCCAATGAGCAAAATCTCTGTCCACAAACCTATCACATCTGCTGGGCATGGTCTGTACTCGTACCATGTTGCTAGGGCCTGGAACTCCTCATCTCTGTCCATCAATTCAGTATCCTCCCATCCTTCAAAACTATTCTGAAATGCTTCCTAGCTGAAGGCTGGCTCTATTTTTGCTCAACACTAAGATAAACTAAATCCCTAAATGTGAATAAATACCTAGTCATACCTTGCATTTTCGTGCTCTCCCTTTTTCACTCACACCCTTACTTCTGTCAAGTTTCTCTCCCATCTTTCTCTCTAAATTATACCATAAGCCTGCTTTTCTCTCACTTTGTATTGCAGTTCCTGGTTTTTTTCACACTGACTTACCTTTACTTTCTTTATACACTGGCTAAAATTTCTTAAGTATTAAATCATTGTCCTGTAAATTGTATCTGTTTGTAACCAATGATGTTCTTCGAGTTTCACTGTTGCAGTCATTACATTTGGGTTATCTGCCTGCAGGTAACCCTCAGCTGGACTGAATACCAGAGTCTTGGATTCCTGCGTCGGATGTTGTCTCTTCTTCCTTGACGTCAGGTCGTCAGGGGTATAAAACATGCAGCCGACGCCATTACATCAGTCTTTCTTGCCGCGCAGTGCTTGAAGCAGAAGCAGTTCGCAAGTGCCAGTCGGCTGACTCCTGAAATTTTTGTTTTCAAGTTTCAGAACCAAAGTCTTTGAAAAAAGCTAAGTACCCTGTTGGGGATCCTTTTTCTTGCTCTTAACCGATGTCAGTAAAAGTTAATTGTTTTACCTGTGGAAAGCAAATACCTCATAAAGATTTTCATTCATACTGCATTCCTTGCTTAGGCTTTTGTGCCTTATTCAACCCCCGAACTCTTAGTCGTCTGTCTAATTTTCGCAGCAAATTATTTTGGTACTCTGTTTAACTATCCAGAAATGGCTTCGGTAAACTATCAGACTACCGATATTCCGAAAAAACATAAGGATAAAGATAGAGGCAGACCACATATGTTCAACACTGCCGATGACGCTTCCGTTAAGCTAGTCGCCAGTTCGCCGGTGCTCAGTGAGGTGCTTTCGCAGCCCCTGAAACCTGCTACTTCAGATTCGCAGGCCTCTATTGAGAGTCATTCGGAGTCCAGTATGCTGCGAGATGCTTCTTTGACTATGGAACCTGCGGATGTCTCTACCTTGGATGGGTCCGGAGCCGCTGTGCAAGCACTGGCTTCTGAGGGTTTATTCAGGCCTACAGATTTGCATTTTAAACTGAAGCCGTCTTCTGCATCAAGGCCTAAAACTCGACCCACGCCTAGAAAACCGATGTCCAAACTGCATGGTCAGGCCCATATGCCTAAAAAACAAATGCTTAGAATGGCTGAAGACCTTATTACTTTAATTGGGAAAAGCCAGCCTTCCCACTCTGAGACCAAGAACTGATTTTCCTTCTGATTCTTCTGATCAGGATTCTGAAATTTCTCTTTTGATGACCAGGATTTGCCCTTGTCTATCTATGAGGATTCTGATGCAAAGGATTCCATTTCCTGTGCTTCCCCTCCAGAAGATTTTTCTTTTGTTGAAACCTTGCACACTCTAGGGAGCATTTCTGCTGGGAAAGCCAGGATTGCTCTGACTCCAAAAAGAGGCTTAGGTAATTCTTACTCCTCCTTCAACACAGGCCTTTAGTTATCCCGCCTGTTCTGGACATTGTAGATGATGCCTTCCTGGAATCTAGCCTGGCCCCAGGCACTTTACCTCCTGCTCCCAGAAAACCTGACTGGTATTAGAGTACCTGACTCTCACAAGCTCCTCTTCAAGAATCCTACTGTGGATCCAGAGATCATTCCACAAAGACCAAAGGGCATTAAGGCTACTGCTGCCAAAAATCCTACCCCCTCTGATAGAGATTCCAGGGCCTTGAACAGATGGGATAAGAAGGTATACACTTCTGCTACTTTGGCCATTAGGTCCTTAAATTGCCAGATGTTAAGTTGTCTATCTCGCCTTCATTCTTGCTGGATGGGTTCGGAGCCGATCCTCAGCTCCGACTCGGCCACTCTAAAAGCTCGAGAGCTAGTTCCACCGGCTCGAGGCTCCCCTATATCCCACAATGCTAGGCGGTAACTCCTCAGATCTCGTTTGCTGCTACAGCGATCGAGGTGCGTTCCTACCGGCTCAGGTTAGTTTTTGAAAAGAAACTAGTTTTTTCTTAGCTTTTTTCCCTTTTTAAGTTAGTTTTTCTATACTGTGAGTAGTCAAATTCCATTCCCAGTAAATTTTGTATCTTTTTCCTAAAACTCACTTTCCCTTGGGCCTTAGGCCCAGTCCCTCCCATCCTAGTAGTGAGTGACTGTGTTTATAGGGATTTATTTGTCTAACTTAATTTAATTTAGTTTAAATTAATTTCCAAGTGTAATCGGTGTGTGCGTGTGTGTTTGTGTGGTTACGCTTCCTCTCTTAGACATGTCTAAGGACTCAAAGGTCTCAGGCTTTAAGAAGTGTGACTCGTGCTGTCAGAAGATGTCTCTGACAGACGGTCACACTTCTTGTGTGTACTGCCTGGGACCTTTGCACCTGCAAGACTAATGTGATGTTTGCCATGGCTTCAGCCCTAGAGTCCTGCAGGAGTGCAAAAATAAGCTCATTCTAAGGGACTTATTGAAGCCTGAGGGTCCCCCGACTCAGTCTTAAGCCTACCAGACTGTCGGCTCCGGTCTCTGAGTCGTCTTCTGGGGCTTCGAAGGCTGTTCGAACATCGGCTCCGGCCGGAGCCGATGACTCTCGAACTCTTGTACCTGCTATTTCCTCGGCTCCGGCCGGAGCAGAGGCAGACATTGGTGAGTCGGCACCAATCAGGTTGTCGGAACCGACCTCCAGAAAAAGGTCCCGGTCACCATCTATCGGCTCCGTTCATTCGGCTCCAGCATCTCCATTGCTGTCTGAACGGAGCCATAGATCTCACTCCTCTAGGTCGTCGAGACTTTCTGATGATGACCTTCAGAGAGTAGTGAGTCGACTTCTTAAGTCCGAGGCACTGGCCCAGATGCTTCAAAGCCCGACTCAGCAGTCGATGGCTAATCCCATCATTCAGAATATTCCTCCTCCGACTCCTGTGAGTTCGGAGCCGGGGCGGCTCGGACCCGAGACTGTGGCTGCGTCGGAACCGATACCTTTGTCTTTGGTACCGTCGTCTGCTCCGATTTCTTCCTTGGAGGAATCTCGGCACCGGATTTCCCTCGTCTGCTCCGAGGGGGCGAGTGACATCGGACCCTTGTCCGACCCCGCTCTCCCTCTCGGTGCACCCCGCTCTCCCTCTCGGTGCTTCAGCGTTGGTGAGTTCAGCTCCGACATCGGCCTCGGAGCCATCACTGTCGGTGCCGGGGGAGGTTTTCAGCTTTTCGGAGTGGAGACCTCTGGCCCTGCCTGACAGGGGTGCCTTCGAGGTCATGAGGAGCGTGTTAGAACCTGGTTCAACCCCACAGTCTGCTCCATCTGCCCCCCCCCCTCCACGGTGCCTCCGGTGATTTCTGCTCACTCTCTCATCCCGGATCGCAGAGAGCCAGCTCTTCAAGTATCCTCAGTGGGGATCTCCTCCTCTTCTGAGGCCTCTCCTGACCCGGTAGAAGAGCCTCCTAGGAAGAGGCAGTGCAAGAGGAAGCACATCGACTCCCCTGAGTCTGTCACCTCTGACAGATTTAGAGGATTCTGAAGGTTCCCCTCGTCCCCCCTCTGAAGATGTCTCTTTTGCAGACATCCTCGAGATCTTAAAACAGAGGGGGAATTGGCCAGCCCTCAACCCTTCAGAGGATGAATCTGTGTATCTTGAGGCGTTTGGCTCTCGCCCTTCCACCTCCTGGGTGTCCTCTCCTTTTGACCCCCTTATGCAGGTGGTGGCAAAAAAGGCCTGGACGGCTCCTGACTCTGTGGATCCCACCCCCAGGAGACCTTCAAAGTTTATCACCGCCCCCAAGGACAAGGAGTTTTTGACCAAAGGCGTCTGTGGATGC
Organism: Protopterus annectens; assembly: GCF_019279795.1. Taxonomy (NCBI): domain Eukaryota; kingdom Metazoa; phylum Chordata; order Ceratodontiformes; family Protopteridae; genus Protopterus; species Protopterus annectens. Next base: position 1,766,636,267 of record NC_056743.1, read on the forward strand.
TATGGTGGTGGCTGCAGCCACCAAGAAGGAGCTAGCAGATCCTTCAGTGCCTGTCCATCCTCCTAACAAGGAGTCTAGGACCCATGGGCAGGTACGGGAAGTGGATGTTCTCGTCAGCGACCTTTTCTATGCGCTCGCTGAACTACCTGTGTCATTTCACTCATCTCCAGAGAGATTTGATCAAGGAAGCGAGTGAAATGTTAAAGGACCAAACAGCTGCGGGTTTTCAGGACAGGATGAACTCTCAGCTGGCTACCCTCAATTCAATAGTTAACTCCTCCATGCGCCTCCTTTCGTATGCGGCTGATGGAGCGAGTAGAGCGGCAGGTACAGGTGTGGCCTTACGTCGGCACGCCTGGATGCAGCTATGTAATTTTGCGGACCCTTTCAAGGCATCCTTCACTAACTCCCCGTTTGATGGATCATCCCTCTTTGGTCCTCAAGTGAAGGAAACCCTGACTAGGTGCGAGACGGAAGGCAAGACTCTTTCTGCCGTTGGAGTCCGTTTTTCTACCCCTTCTAGGCCTTACCCCAAAGGCCAGAAGGGGGGAAAGATGTGGTTCCGCAAACATTCTCAAGGAGCATTCCCTGACGCACAGAGTCAGTTCCCCTCTAGAGGCAGAGGGGGGAACAGTAATGGTAGACGCCGCCCTAGAGGCAGAGGGGGCCCGCAGAATCAGGGCAGTCGAGAAACGTTTTCCGACAAGCCCTTTCAGCATCCCTGAGGTGTTGCCCGACTGTCCACCTTCGGAGGCAGTCGGGGGAAGATTATCTCTGTACCCAGAAGCCTGGCAATCCCTAACTCAAGACAAGTGGGTACAGACTAATATTTCCGAAGGCTATACAATCCCGTTCTTTCGCTTTCCAAACCAAGCAAAAAAATCCCTTCCAGACGTTCCACCCAGTCAAAGGGGGCAAGCAGCTTTAGAAATATCAAAGCTGCTTGCAAACATTCAGCCAGTTCCAGCAGACCAACAAGGATCCGGAATCTACTCCAAATTCTGTTTGGCTCCAAAGAAAACAGGGGACTGGAGACCCATTTTGGATCTCAGCAACTTGAACAAGTCTGTCAAGAAAACAAAATTTCGGATGGTCACGCTGCAGTCCATTCTACCCCTTTTGGGGCGGGACAACTGGATGTGCTCTATAGATCTCCAGGATGCGTACTACCACATCAACGCTCCAGGAGTTTTCTCCGCTTCAGGCTGGGAACCAGTCATTTTCAATTCAGGGCCCTGCCCTTTGGTCTCACTACAGCCCCCCCGAGTGTTTACCAAATGTATGGCAGTGGTCGCCTCTCATCTGAGACATCAAGGATTCCAGGTGTTTCCATATCTAGACGACTGGCTCCTTACAGCCCCCACCAAGCATCTTCTGCTTCTCGCCAGAGACTATACCTTTCACACATGTCAGACATTAGGCATTTCAATAAATTACGAAAAGTCTGTTTTGTCGCCTTGTCGTGTTATTACCTTCATAGGCGCAAATCTAGACACAGTCAGCATGTCAGCCAGACTCACAGAGCAGAGAATAGCGGACATACACAGACAAGTCTCTCTTGTCTTGCAAAGCAGCAAAATCAGAGTCAGACTAGTCCTGAAGGTCTTAGGGTTAATGGCGGCTGCTATCCCTCTTCTTCCTTTAGCCAGGTTCCATATGAGAATTTTGCAATGGATGCTCTTCACTCAATGGTCGTACCAACAACTTCCAATGTCCCATGCCATTGCGATAACACAATCGTGCAGGAATCATGTTTCTTGGTGGATCACATCCCCCCAGCTCTTCCTAGGAAGACCTTTTGTTCCTCCCCCTCCAGTTGCTACACTGACAACGGACGCCTCCCTGATCGGGTGTGGGGGGGGGGCATTACCAGGGCAGGGACGGTCCAGGGCATATGGCAACCTTTCGAACACCACTTGCACATAAATGTCCTAGAGATGAGAGCAGTGCTTGTAGCGTTGCAAGCCCTACAAGACTCTCTTCCCAAAGGGACTATAGCAATTCAGACGGACAATATGTCTGTAGTGTGGTACATCAACAAACAGGGCGGAACCAGATCCTACCCCCTATGTCGAGAGGCACTCAGACTATGGCAATGGGTGATTTCTTCTCAGCGGTTTCTGTTAGCAACGCACATTCCCGGGAAGTCCAATGTAATTGCGGACAAATTGAGCAGAGCTATTCTCATGCCTCACGAGTGGTCTCTGAAAAATTCAGTGTTGGACAAAATCTTTCGAAAGTGGGGCCGGCCTTGCTGCGACCTTTTCGCTACTCCCCAAAACAGCAAGTGCGACGATTATTTCACCCTCTTTCCCCAACCAGGCCATCCCAGCAGAGACGCTCTAGTCCACGTTTGGCCCCGGGGACTTTTGTATGCCTTCCCTCCCTTTCTGATATCTCAACTAATACAGAAAGCCATCGCTCAGAAAGCTTCCATGATCCTCATTGCCCCTTACTGGCCTCGACAGATTTGGTTCCCATTTCTTCACCGTTATCTGCTGGAGCAACCCTGGCATCTGGACCCAGTTCCAGACCTCTTGACCCACCAGTCGGGTCAGTTGCACTGCTCCCTCCCTTCTCTGAACCTCACAGCATGGTTTCTCCAATTCCAACTCTAGCCAGGCTTCCCCTAATATCTCACTCAGTCCGAGATATTTTAATAGCCTCTCATAAATCTTCCACTAGGAAGATTTATCATAGTAAATGGAAACGTTTTTCCTATTGGGCGCATTCAAAGGATATAGATCCTTTCACTGCTTCCATTAATTCAGTTCTAGATTTTCTAGCCGAACTTTTCCACTCAGGTTCGTCTCCTTCTACCATCAAGGTTCAATTGGCAGCTATATCCAACTTTCATGTTGGAATCTCAGAGTCCTCCATTATGTCTCACAAACTCTGCAAGGCCTTTTTAAAGGGAGTTTTTCTCCTCAAACCTCCTATCAGGGATCCTCCTACTCTCTGGGATCTCAGCTTAGTTCTGACATCCTTGATTCTTCCCCCCTTTGAACCTGCGGCTTCATGCTCAGTGAAATTGCTATCTTGGAAGACTCTCTTTTTGGTAGCTATTACTTCAGCCAGAAGAGTCTCTGAAATTCATGCTCTGTGTAGTCGATCCCCTTATCTTTTGTTTCATAAGGATAGGGTGTCCTTACGTACCAACCCATCCTTTTTGCCTAAGGTAGTTTCTCCGGCAAATTTGAATCAAGCCATTGATCTTACTGTGTTTTTTCCTAACTATTCCAACAGATCAGAACAAAAATTGCATTCGTTAGACGTTCATCGCCAACTTAGGTACTATTTGGACAGGACCAAACAATGTAGGAAGTCTGATCAACTGTTTGTTTCCTATGCAGAAGGCAGAATGGGCCTTCCAGTTTCTAAAGTATCTCTTTCTAGATGGCTTACTTCATTGATTACATTTGTGTATGAGATCAGACATCAGCAATTGCCAACCAAACCCAGGGCTCATTCAACTAGAGCTTTAGCTACATCTATAGCTTTCCAAGACAGACTGCCTATTGATTCCATTTGTGTAGCAGCTACTTGGGTTTCTCCCCATACCTTCATTTCTCATTATAAGTTGGACTTAGCCTCTAGAGGCCGAGCCAACTTTGGTTCCACTGTACTCGAGTCTGTTCCGATAGACCACCCGGGACAAGGTGCTAGGGAAGCGGTCCCATCGAGCAAGAATGAAAGCGAGATAGACAACTTAACATTTAGAAGTTATGTACCTACCGTAACGTTCCATGTTAGTTGTCTTCTTCTCACCTTCTTTCTTGCGTCCCACCCTCCTTCCCCCTAGCCTGGACAGACCTAGAGGAGTTTGTTTGTGACCTTTATTTTCTACCACTTCTATATATATATATATATATATATATATATATATATATATATATATATATATATATATATATATATATATATATATATATATATATATATATATATATGGGTTATCCTTTTTTTTTTTTTTTTTCCTAGCTGGGCCTAGCTTACAAATGAGATCTGAGGAGGTTACCGCCTAGCATTGTGGGATATAGGGGAGCCTCGAGCCAGTGGAACTAGCTCTCGAGGTTTTAGAGTGGCCGAGTCGGAGCCGAGGATCGGCTCCGAACCCATCCAGCAAGAAAGAAGGCGAGAAGAAGACAACTAACATGGAACGTTATGGTAGGTACATAACTTCTAATTTCATATGTTAAAGTATCAGCAGCATACTATGGGACTGCTTAAACAGAAAATGATGATGATTCCTGATTGTGCTGAACATAAAGATTTACAGGATTTAATGCATTCTGCTGAACAAGTTGGTAAACATACTTTGCAATGTGGTTTTGACTCTTTAGAAGCATCTTGCAGGGCTGCTGTCACTGTGTCTGTACTTAGAAGGCATGTTTGGCTTAAGGAGCAAAACTTGCCAGATCTTGTTAAAGCTAAATTACTGGGTGCTCCCTTAAACCAAGACCACCTGTTTGGCAACAGAGCAGAAGTCGTCCTTAAAAAGATGGAGGAAAAAGCTAAATCTATGCAAACTGTTAAAGATTTCCTGCAAGTACAACCTCCCAGATTTAGTAGGCATTGGCCTTCTAATAATTGTTTATTTCCAATCTCTTCCAGGCCTTCTCAGTCCAAACCCAGGGACAGCAGACCACCTAGGTTACAGTCTCAGGCTACAAACAGGCCTAAGCAGTGGGAGTTCCCACTTCCAAAGCTGGAAGTAGTAAGACACCCCCTATAGAAAAATGTCACAATGACTTAACCTTAACCCTTCCAAGCCCTGCTCCAACTGCCTGCTCCCTTAGGAGGAAAGCTCGCCCTACATGCAAAAAACTTCAAACTCATTACCCAGGACAAATGAGTTTTAAATATAGTTTTCCAAGGATAGAGATTCCAATTTCACATCTTGCCAACCCTATAAGGTTGGCCAGACCTACCCCCGATTCAGTGGGCAGAGGCTCAACAGCAAGTTCTCTCTTCTAAGTATCAAGGCTATTCAGCCTGTCCCAGCAGAAGAAAGGGGATAAGGTTTTTACTCAAGAGTTTTCCTGGTACCCAGAAAAGACTGTGCCTGGCACTCTGTCCTGGACCTCTCTATTCTAAACACCTTTTTGGTAATCCCAAAATACTAACACTTCAGCAGCTGCTTCCTGTGCTAGGCAAAGATGCCTGGTTGGCAACCTTAGACTTAAAGGAAGCTTACCTGCACATTCCAATAAGGGAATCTTGCAGGAAATACCTACGCTTCAGAGGAGGCTCCAAGCACTTTCAGTTCTCTGCACTTCCCTTTGGGTATTCACAAAGTGTCTAGCTCCAGCCATTGCATTTTGCAGGCTGAGAAATATTCAAATATACCCATACCTGGACGATTGTCTGATTCAGGCAGAAAGTCAGGACATGCTATTAAAACATCTGGCATTTGTAAAGAAACATTGAACCTTGCTGGGGTACACCATAAACGAAAATAAATCTCATCTAGTACCCAGCCAACAGATTGTATTCCTGGAATCAAGCTTGAACACAACTTCCCAGATGGCTTACCTAACGCCAGAGAAACGCTTGAACACAACTTCCCAGATGGCTTACCTAATGCCAGAGAAACAAGTTTATTTGACAGCCTACTTCAAACTGCTGGCCACAAAGACCCAGCTGTCTGCAAGGAAAATTCTGCAAGCCCTGGAGTTCATGGCCTCTTGCATTCTACTAATTCCATATGCAAGACTGCGTATGAGGAAACTACAATGGTATCTAAAAAGCCTATGGTGTCAACATTCTCAGGAGTTGGAATCAATGATTCCTATCATTCCTTGTATAAAGACAGAGTTCCTTTGGTGGGCAGAGGCCTGCTACCTCAACAAAGGGGTTCCCTTTCAATCTACCCCCTGCCGCCCAAACCCTGACTACATACGCATCACACTATGCATGGGGGGGCTCACTTGGCAGGGCAGTGCATTCAGGGCAAATGGAACCAGAGTCAGATGCACCTGCATATCAACCAAAAAGAGATGCTAGCTGTACAGAATTCCTTGACAGCCTTCAAGGACCACATCCTTCCAGGACAATTATTGGTAAAGACAGACAACACCACAGTTATGTAGTGCATAAACAAGCAGGGGGAACCCACTCATACCCTCTCTGCAGACTACTCATGGCTCTGTGGAACACAGCCTTGAGCTACCAAGTGCACCTACAAGCTCAATTCCTGCCAGGCAAGTTAAATTCACTGGCAGACGACCTAAGCAGAAATCTCATGGACCCACACGAATGGAAAAAGGAACAAAAAATATTCAACCTCTTGAGCAACAAATGGGGGACTCAAGAGACAGACGTGCTTGCCTCCCCCAGAACTACCAGTTGGACATATTCTGCACAGGGACTTCCAACAGCCAGGCTTGGAAAGTGGATGCACTGTCCTTTACCTGGGAAAGCCTCTCGGTTTATGCCTTTCCCCCCCTCTGCCTCTCCCCTCAAAGTTTCTGCTAAAGATCAAATAGAACAAACCAAGGACAATTCTTATTGCACCAGACTTGCCTCGCCAGCACTGGTACTCCCTTTTGTGCAGCATGATACTGCTGGATCCATGGCACCTAACTCAGACACCTTCCCTGCTGTCCCAGCAGGCAGGCCAGATTCTGCACCCTCAGCTTCAAACCCGGACCCTTGCTGCCTGGCTAATTACTTGAGCTCTCCAATAGCATCCCTCAGTAAGCAGGTGCTAGAGGTCATTCTGGAAGCAAGGAGACCTAATACTAGAAAATCCTATGCTGAAAAGTGGAAAAGATACTGTTCCTGGAGCCAGACCCAGGGTATGGGCACTGTGGTGCTCAGTTTACGTCATATTCTTCAGTACTTAACAGAAATGCTCCACAAGGGTCTATCCATCTCTTCAATTAAAATTCATGCCTCTGCAGTTTCAGCACATTATAATACTGACCCACCCCTCTGCTTTCACCCCCTGTTAAAGCAGTTCCTCAGAGGGGCTAAAAATGTAAGACCCCACCAGGTGAGCCCGTACTCCAGCCTGGGACCTTAACTTTGTATTGGAAAAGCTCACGCTCCCTCCATTTGAACCAGCTGCAACAGCAGAGTTGAAATTCCTTTCTTGGAAAACAGCCTTCCTTCTAGCCATCACTTCAGCAAGAAGTGTTTGAATTATAGGCCCTCATGGCAGTGGAGCCCTTCATTATCTTCCATGCAGACAGGGTTTCCCTTAGGACCAATCCTTCCTTTATGCCCAAGATGGTGTCTAGTGTGGCCCTAAATCAGTCCATTCATTTGCCTACCTTTTTCTCTAATCCACAAAGCAAAGGTGAACGAATTCTGCACTCTTTGGACGTGCACAGACAAGTTAGATTTTACTTGGACAGGATTAAGCCTCTCAGAAAATCTGAACAGCTGCTAGTTGGCTTTGCTGCAGGGGCAGAGGGCAAGGCCATTTCAAAGCAAACCATTTCTAAATGGATAGCCCATTGTATTCATTTCTGCTATAAGCACGATGGAAAACCTACCCCACAGGGGATAAGATCACATTCCACCAGGGCAGCATCTACCTCTACAGCCATTCTCAGAGGGGTCCCTACCAGGGACATCCTAGAAGCTGCTACCTGGAGCTCTGTTCATACCTTCATCAAGCATTACCACATGCCTATTTTTTCTAAATCCAGGGCTGGTTTTGCCACTGCAGTACTGCAGGGCTTAATAGCTAGTCCTAAGGCTCTCTAACTTCTTCCTCCCTTCCTTAGCTTTGGGAATCAACCCAAATATGATGACTGCAACAGTGAAACATGAAGAACATAGTACAGTTGTGTATACTTACTGTAAATGTGGATGTTCGAGTGTATTCACTTTTGCAGTCCTGCTTACTCTCCCTCCAACCCCCTGACTCTTGGCTCTACCTTTCATCCTTGTTTGGTGTATTTGAGCTTTCTGGTGTATTTGCGTTTTGTTGGAGGTGTAACATATATTTGCTTTCCATTATGGGGGCACCTGACATCTGTAATGGCATTGGCTGCATGTTTTATACCCCTGATGACCTGACGTCATGGAAGAAGAGACATCATCCGACACAGGAATCCAAGACTCTGGTATTCAGGCCAGCTGAGGGCTACCTGCAGGCAGATAACCCAACTGCAATGACTGCAACAGTGAATACACTTGGACATCTACATTTATGGTACGTGTACACAACTCATACTGTGTCTAATTTGGTATAATTATTCAAACTGTATTTTTTTGTATTGTTTCTAAAGACTGTACATTATTCTTAAAATGTTTTGGTTTTAATAGATTAATTTATTTATTTTAACATTTGTTAACCAGGTATGTCCGACTGAGCAGTAGCCCATTTTCAGAGGAGGCCCCAGGGGAAAAGCCCCATACAGACGCAAATACAAAAACAATGGTATAACAGAGGATAACAATCACAGCTGAGTTTTAAATGCACAGAATACACCTAAAAGTTAGATTAAATACTTAACAAATGTTGTTGAAAGTATGTAGTTTGATATGAGGTAGGTCTCAGTAAGTGGGGAAGATGATGTGAAAGGTTGTAAAAGGGGGTTAATAGATGAACATACGGTAAAGAAGTGAGCTGTAGAGAAGTAGGAGTCAGTCAGGGGAGTAGAGTGGTAATTAGGGGAGTTTAGAGTATGGAGTAGTAGTAGACAGAAACAGTTAGTTAGTAGATGGAAGATGTTAAGCAGGGCTTTTGGCAAGAACAGATCCAGGAGGTTTAGTAGGGTTTCTTTTAATACCTTCTTGAAAATATGGGTATGGGGCAGATTTCTAATGTTTAGTGGGAGTTTGTTCCGAGCTAGGGCAACTGCGTAGCTGTACAAGTGTTGTCCTGTTGCTCTCTTTGGGTTGTGTATTGCTACTGGAACTGATCAGAGTTCTGAAGAGTGCGGGAGGGGGTTTATAGTGATAAGGGAAGAGATGGCAAGGCAGGAGGAGGGTTTGTTTAAGTTGGAGTGAATCTGGGACAATTGGAGGAGTAAGACTAGATGGGGGAGTTATAGCCAGTGTAGGGTTCGTAGAGAAAGGGGATGGTGAAAGTTGTAAGGTTGGTTATTGGTAGACCTGGCAACTTTGTAGGCTATTTCAAGCTTGGATTTGAGAGGATTTGTAGGGTGGTCAAGATAGGGGAGGCATAGAAGGAGGGTGGGAAGAAGAAACGCATAGACAAGAGAAGGTAGAGTCATTTTTGAGGTATTTTTTATTTCTGTAAAGCAGTCCAAGTTTTGATGTGTCCTTATAATACGTAATAATTTTGAAATTCTTTGGAGCTTTTCTCCCCGGGCTTCTGGTGAAAATGTGCTCTTACCCAGTTGAACTTTCCCAGTAATCAAATGTCAATGAATGAATAATAAACAGATACAACATGAAAGCTATTATCATTTTTTACCAACAATGTCATAAGATTTTGAACTCATCTTTGTCTGCTGTTCCCCACTGTCTGTTTCTTAGTAAGTTGCCCCAGCTCACTTCCACCAAAGAGGCTGTGGCCATTGATTGGAATCTCCTAAGTACAGTGTGGAGTTCTGTTTACCTGATGAGTTTTAACCATTGCAGTGGGAGAGGTACATGTCATGCTTATGCACTGCAACCTGCAGACCTAACTTGTGTAAGAAACTTCATCTGGTGATTGCTGTATCTGTTCTTTGAACCACAACTTTCCAGGTGGTGTACATATCTTCTCCTACTGCTTTTCTGTTTCGTGGACTGTTCTTGAGGCATCAGCTTCATCTTCAAAATGGTGAGAATCTCTGTAACAAATCCATGGCAGAAGGTTGCGAGCAGCAACTGTTTTATTTGGCAAACTGATTAAAACCAGAACACATTAATTTGCATGTATGTTAAGCGCTTTCGTCCATGGATAGAATGGTGTGGCAACAAGTGGGCTGAATATACTACAATTTTTCATGAGCCACATAGACAGCAGTGCACATTATCTACAAGAGGTAAAATAAATGAGATAGGAGGAACATAAGGGATGTACAGGCATGAATTGCCTTAGAACATCACCAGCGCAAACACTAAAATTGCATTTCAACTTCATTCTGTGCATTTCAACTTCAGTCTGTGCCAGTTTTGATTGCTTTGGGCAGATAAAAAGGAAGGTCATTTCATATCAACTTAGAAGTGAAAATGTGATGTATGGAAGGCATCTGCTTTGGCTGGGAAAGATGAAACCAAGACTTGTTATATCAGAGGAAACCTGAGGGTATTCCTCAAATTCTTCTAATGGTAGAAGTCCCTGGCTCCCTTATCAAGGTACATCAAGGGTCGGGGCCTTCCCCTTTTGGGCACTCTTCTGTCCCTGCCAAAAAGAAGCAGAAGACTAAATGTACAGGCAGTCAAAGATCCTCAGAAAGAGTGCTTTGATTTTTCTCAGTGACTGTCTAAAGTTATGGCCTTTAAACTTCCCCAGTAGTTTTCTTCTGCTTGTGCCTTCCCTTCAAAATAGGCATAAGGATACTATTCTGAGGAAGAAGACTATGATCCTGATAATTTTTTGGCCTACTCTTCCCACATACATTCCCTTGTAGCTTTTGCATCTAAAGAGGAAACATTCATGTCACCCGATTCCCCATAAGAAGAGCTTTTTGTGAAAACCGTATTAAAGATGATGCAGCATTTTTAGTGGAAGGGCAAGTTTGTGTCTGATGTCAAAAAAAAAAAAGTGGCCATTATGTAATATGATTCCTAAACAGTCTGCCATTCCTTCTGTTTTGGAAGAGTTTGAGGTGACTTTTGTCACTGCTTTTCTTAACCTAGAATCACAGCCTCCTGTCCCTGAAAAACCTGACAGATTCTGTAAGGTCCCTGACTCCCACAGGTTTCTGTGCAGATATCCTTCATCCACCCCTGGTGTCAGATTAACCTAAGCTTCCTTCTTTTAATGATTTGCCCAATGATCAGCACGGCAGAGCTATAGATAGATATGGGAAAAAGGTCTTGACATCAGCCAGTCTGTTCTGTGCCATTAACCATCAGACTCTCATAATTGGATATCTCTGTCATGGGGATGTGCATAAGCTACTTTTTGATATGCCAGACTCAAACAGCAAAATGTATCCTCTTTTCTTGTTGAATCCTTCTTCTCAAGTAGCCAGCTGTTGTATTAAATGCAGATAATGATGTAGCTGGTGCATCTTTCAGAGCAGCTGCTAGATGTACTTTTCTAAGCTTTTGTTTGCTTAGAATGCAATTTTTACTAGAGGATGTTCAGTCCAGACTTTGATTTTCTTTCTATGGTACTGCTGCAGCTGACTTTTTTAACAAAATTTACAAGTGAGGGGCATGATTATTCAGGATTTTGAGCAGATCTTCCTTTCTTCTATCCCTTAGTTTCAAAGGAATTATTCTTCTAAGGCAAATCCCTTTTTGGTAAGAGATGACCCCCCCCCCCAAAAAAAAAGGGAACTCGTTTATAAAAATAGAAATGCCAAAATAAATCTCAGCTGGATTTCAAGGAGTGAAACAAGCCCAACCACCTTTTGACTATCCTTATAGGTTATAGTTTGTTATTAGGCTTTTGACCTGAGAGGATCTAAAGAAAGGCTATTAGCTATATTCCCATAATAGTTTAGTCCTTATATTTTGTATACAAATAACCCAGAGGGGAGCAGAGCAAGGATATGTTGTGATGTTTACTTGTTGCACCTGTGCATGAGGGACATGGATGCTAAACCACGGATGGATTTGAGTTTTCCATCCATTTTCAAAATGACTTTGGCTAGAGTAAGAAAAGTATTTTGATTTATGTGGAGTGGAGTGGAAGTCTACTCCGTAGAAGAGGCAGTCTCTGTGATACACAACGATCCCTCCAACATGTTCGTTATGTTGCAAAAGAGACTGAGATCCCTTGAACGGGTTTTCACACTACCATTAGACTTGCAAATGTTTAATAGGTCTGACAAGATGGGGTCTGTAGAGCCTCTATAATGAGGCAGAGGTTGCCTCTTAATAGCCTGTATTATACCGAGACAACTTTGTATTTTCAAGAATTGTATCTAAGCTACTGAATAACTTAACTAACTAATAAAGCATTACACTATCTTTTATTTTCAGAATCTTCTTCCACTGGTGTAATTTTCAGTACTAAAAAGCTTCTGTATTTCTACATGGCAGCTTTCTCCACCCCTGACCTGCCATCACCAATTGGCATTATACAGTTAAGAAAGCAATTCATATTAAAAATAAAAAACATGGCCCCTGTATGTGCCATTCCTCTGACTACGAGCTGTTTTGTAGGGCAGTTCTGTAACTGTTTTTACTTTGATGTCCCCAGTACCATATCCAACAGCTAGGGCCACTCTAGTGGCAAGTTAAGAGGGGGAAGAGAAGGGCTGGAACACAGCAGACAGTAGTGCCACATATTCTGTCTTGCACACCAAGGGATTGTTTTGTTTGCCATAACAAGGTAGAACTACTTGCATCAAGCATTCTACTATAATGTCAAGTAGCTTCAGCACATCTCCTTTCAATGTCAAAATACTAGCAGTGATTGCTTGGAGATTGTGGCTCAGCTAGATGACTTAATTCTGCAGAGTGATAAAACATTTACTGTGTCCCAGATTACCTGTTTTCAGTTAACATCACGGACACTGGAGGGACAGGCTCATCTCAGTTCACCAGTCTTGGGGGGGGGGGTGGAAGGTAGCCTGGTCTTACTACAGTATGTAGTGTGTGAAAACCTGGCCAGCTGCATGAGTGGTGAAATGGTTAATCATTACACTGAGCATGAATGAAAGTCCACATGCATCTCACTGTGGTAGGTGAGTGTGAAGCTGGCAAGGCAGCTGCTAGTGAGACAGAAGTTTGACCAAAGTCATACTGTTGCCAAGAAGTATACCATATTTCCTTGATTTCCTAAAAGGCCGGGACAAGATTCAGATTGAACAAGGGGGAAGCTAAGGTGGACTGGTAGACCCAGTGAACCAGGAGAGTAGCTGGTGTCACCTGCAGGGTAAAGAGGGAAAAAAAGCTTATTGCACTGTTCCCATCACTTGGAATATGTCCAGTCATAAACAGAAACCCTAGAAACCCCTCTTTCCCAGAGTAGGTGAGCTAGCAAAAAGCTGCTCCATCCTGTCCCGACTCTTCCAGCAACTAAGCAACTAGTCAAACTGTAGTAATTGATTCCAATCCAGTGGGTTATGCATTTTGACTTTGTCCCACAGAAACACTCCAAACAGAATTTCTGTTTTATTCCTTCTGTTAATGTTAATGTATCCCCATTGGCTGACTGACTGGATGAGAGAAAGTGCAGTTGTACACATTGTCTGCAGGGTTTCTTACTTCGACTCCTTGAAGCTGAGAACAAGATTCCATATGCTTTTTCCAGGGTTGTGGACTTGAGCTGCCAGTTTATGTGCCGGTCCTTCATTCACTGTTGCAACATAGTCATTGTTATTTGGGATATATACAGTACAGAACACCTTCCCTCTCCCAGAATAGTAATTTCATTCCATATTTTGACCCTTTTATAAAATCCATTTTTTTCTAACTCCCAGGAGTCCATGCAGATGTTAACATTGCTGTTGTGCTGTAGAGAGAGCAGGGAATTTTGTACTAACCTTTTTTGCATGTTTTGTTAACTAATGTCATTGTTTCACATTCATTTCAATGGAGTATATTTAAAGTGGAGGGCTGCAGTTTAAAGAGACTTTGGGGAGCGGGTTTGTCATTTAATGTGTCAGTTAAGAGAGAAAAAAAGATTTGTCTATAGCTCTTTGCTCCTGATTTGAAAAAGAGTGGTTTAAAATAAAATTGCATGTTATGCATGTATAAATAAAAAAAATATCTGTGTGTGCATGCGTGTGTGTGTATATATGTGAATGTATAGTCCTTCCATTGATTGCCGTTGCATTACCCAGACTGTTGGGCTACCTCACAAAATAAAAAACTGTGACATCTGACTGGGGTACCAATACCTTCCATAGAGCCATCCATCCATGTAAGACCTAATTCCATGGGGGTAAGGGTACGTAAGTGGACGTATGAGTGTTAAGACTACCTTGCTGCCAATCTGAACTCAGATCTTGCACCCATTGGTATATTTAATGCGTGGTTGTTGGTGCAGTCACCCTTCACTAGTTTAAGTAAGTGCCCCTTTAGAAACCTTCCTTTCTTTTTCTCAGTTGTATTGCTGTTTTTTGTTCCATTAAATAACCACTAAGAAGGGAAAATGCAATTGCAGTAGGCAGATTCCTGTAGAAGGGTCTGTACTCACAGTGCCTTTTCTGCTAAGGGACAGAGCATAGTTTCAGTATTTCATACCAAAGACCTTAAGAACCTGACTTCGCCACTCAACTCGTACTTGAAAACTCAGCGTTTAAATGCCTCAACCAAACTAAGATTGTGGACCCTCTACCCCTGATGATGTACCACCTGTTCATAAGAAGAAATTTTAGAGTTGTAGGCCTGAAAGCATTGCTGCTCTGTCAGGCTGCGACATACCTGCCAAGGTCTTAGAACCTGCAGCGCACCCAACAACAACTCAGACTCCCGTTACAGTGAGCCCACCAGAGGCTGGTATGGAGCCACTTATGATCACATGTCTGAGGAGACTGTAGTTACCAATGATAATGAGAAGGTGGAATAGTGTATTATTTCAAAGGGGTTGAAGGGCATACCACAGATTCTTGTTGGAGAGGAAATCCCAGGTTCGATCATCGAAATGCATCCAGGCCTCCATGATTAGTAAAAAAGTGGACAACGCACCACAGAGAGTGGCAAAACTAAAAATGCTTCTCCCCCTTCTATTCATCCTAGGAAAGGGAGTGGAGGGACTTCTATCAGGGCCTGTTTAAAGCCACCAGTTCACGCTGGCTTACTTCCTTCACAGGGCCTATGCTGAAGTCATTTTCTCCAAAAACTCCTCAAAAGAGACCTTTAGAAACCAATAATCAAAGATGGCAGAAGAAACGGTGCAAGAAATCACCAGTAACCAACAAAAGCACTGTGTTGAGGAGTTCAAGACACCGGCCAGCCACAGATATGTCACAAACGTTTATTGAGCGCAAAACACCATAAAGTCAATGTAAGATGAAAAAACGTTAAAACGCCAAACTAAACACAGCGTTTTTCGTCTGAACCTCAGACTTCATCAGACATCCATTAAAACAATTAAGCAATTAAACAGTTATATATATAGACGAACCCATTCAAATAATCCAATGAATCACAAAAATACATGAATAATTAATCAATGCCATGTGAATGGAGCAAAATCCGTCAAATTGAACACAAGAATTTAAAACATATTGTGTATTAGAATACATTAAGAATAGATATCCAAATATATAAATATAAATATATTGTTCATATATTCAAAAGGTTAAAACAAATATGTATATATATATATATATATATATATATATATATATATATATAAATATATTAAAAAACCTAGATAGTGAATACATAAAACTATACATAAAACTATATCCTTATTAATAAAACTATATCCTTATTACTACCAACCCTAATATGACACTCCCCCTAGTGGTCCCAGAACAAAATAACAAATCCCACCTCAAACTCTTTTAAAATCCAGAACACTGGAATGTTAAAATTTTTTCTTAGTGTGGTTACTTGCAATTTAATGATACAATAAATAGCCTAAAAATGTATCTCATAATAATATCTCATTATTCTATTCATTGATATAATATATATAAATAAAAATCATAATTTATACATAATAATAAAGGAAATAATAAAAACACAATTTATAATCTAGCAGCTCTCATTTTAAGGACAGGTGCAAGGGAAATATAATCGTTGAGTCCTGGGAATCTATTGGCTTCTAAAACTATTTGCCAATATAATTAAATATATTCAATCCTGGTTTCCCAGGGACTGCCCCTCTCATCTTTCTGCACTTCTTCAATCACAAAGAACTTGTATTTAGCCAATGGACAAAAAATAGTATGCCTGTCATTTTTTTATTTTTAATGTCATTTAAATGTTCATATATCCTTTTCATAATTTTTCTCTCTGTTTTCCCTATATAGAAATTAGAGCAGATCTCACATGTAGCAATGTACATCACCCCAAAAGAGTCACAGGTGCTAAAGGTTTTACTAACTAATTTTCTACATCTAGATTCAAGATAAATCTGAATATTTGCCATTAAAGGACATTGAGAACACATTTTACAAGAAAAAGTTCCAGGCATCTTATTTCCTTTCTTGTTTGACCTATAATTTGTTGATAGCCAGTCCTTAATATTCCGTCCCCTTCTGAAAATAACCTAGGGTGGTTCATGCCCTTTACAACTAAGGTCAGTAATTCGGACAAATTTATCCCATTCTTTTTGGAAAATATTCTGAATTACTCTTGCATCACCACTATAATCTATTATGAAGGCATTATTAAATTTCATACTATTGTGTTGAATTTCCAACTCTGCTCTTTCATTGGATTCAACACTATTAAATTGTATAGGCTCTTTTCCTAAAATAGGTTGAAACCTATCTGTCCTTCCTTTAGCCACATCTTCATAAATTTTGGAACAAAATTCCAAGGGATACCCTCTTTCTACAAACATTGTCAAAAATTTACACTCTTCAGTAAAATCAAAATCATCTGATGTCATCCTGGAAATTCTAACAAATTGTCCCTTCACAATACTCTTTTTCTGGTGAACGGAATGTACACTACTAAAATGTAAATAACTGTTGGAAAAGGTGTTTTTTCTATATAGCTTGGACTTAAAACAATCTTTTCCGTTTATCAATTTGATGTCTAAATAATTCATTTCTTGGGAGCTAGTTACATGAGTAAATTTTAAAAGATCAGTAGTATTATTAATATAATTTATAAATTCATTCAATCTTTCATAACTGTCCTTCCAAAAAATAACTGTATTGTCTAAAAATCTCTTTTATAGACACCAACAGTCTTTATAAATACTATTATGAATTAATTTTACTTCCCAGGTGTTTAAAACTAAATTAGCGAAAATGGGGGCGCATCTCGCACCCATCGCCACTCCACTAATTTGTTGAAAATATTCACCTTGAAAGAATATGTAGTTATATTTCAACACAATTTCCATTAATACATTACATAAATATACCTCATTATCGTTTTTTTCACCCGAATGTCTAATAGCCTCTTCAAACCATTCAAGTCCTATAGAATGTGGAATAGACCCAAAAAGGTCCACCACATCTATAGTCAAAAAATTAAATCATTGTGAAAGATATGTTTTTTGACATTATAAAGAAAATCCCAAGAGTCTTTTAAAAAGGATACGCCTCTCATCATTAATGGTTTAAATTTAACATCAATATATCTGGCCAAAGGGGAAATAACTGAACCTTCAGCGGCCACAATAGGGCGTAAAGGCAGGTCATCAAGATCTTTATGAACTTTAGGAATACCGAATATGGCAGGAATTTTGGGTCTATTAACATGTAAAAATTCAAATAGTTCTTTATCTATAAATCTTTCCAAAAATAAATCATATAGCATACTATATATTATCTTATAACCTATATTTATTTCATTTCTGGAAAGATTACCATATTTAGTTTCATCCAATAAAATTTGTAACATCTTAGCTTCATGATTAATGTTATTCATTAGAACAATTCCCCCACCCTTATCTGGTTTCATTACTCTTAAATTTACATTCTCTCTCAAATCTTGAAGAAGTTTATATTCAACAGGTGTGAGGTTAGGGGCAATTCTATTTTCCTTAACTGCCTTTCTAAACTCCCCCTCAATAATGTTCTCTAAATTCCTAAGTTGAGCATGAATAGGGAGGTTCCAAACACTCGTCCTTTTCAATGGTTCATGGACCCCACAATCCAGTGTGTCACCACAAATTAGATCTAAATTGATTTTTCTTAAAAACATTTTCAAATCTATTATCAACTTGCTAATATCGCACCTAGTCTTGGGTACAAAATGTAATCCTTTAGAAAAAAGGCTAAAATATGTATTGTGAATATGTAGATCTGTATAATTAAAATTTTTGTAATCATCACTAGTACAAACCACAGTATTTGTGTTACTGGAGTTTAAAATTTCGAGATTATCATAGGGGGTAGGGGTATCAAAAGAATTTTCCATTAAAATCTCCTGCCTCTCCCCCTCCATGCATTCTGTTGGAAGTTCCCCTCCCTCTGATTCCTGATTCATTTGGACCTCCAAAGAGGAGGGTACTCTAAAGGGTCCAAATTACCTTGATTAGTTATATTTTCATCATAATTAACTCTATTATCTGCTTGTTTACCAAAATTGGTAAATTCACTGTGATAGTTAAAAGTAGATCTAGGTTTTGGGTAATGAAAATTATGTTCATATTGAAATACATCTCTATCTATTTTCCTATTCTTTTTTCCTAAAATATCCTCACATTTTTTATCAATATTTCTCCTCATTTCAAAGTATTTCTTTTTTTCTTCATCCACTGTAAATAACAAATCATTAATGATTTTTTCATTAACAGTATCACTGTGTTCCAAAATTTGCTCCATTTCGTCCTCATTGTTTTTGACAATGGCCCTGAGAAGATCAAAACCCCAATTGTCAAACATTTTGATTAAAGATTCATAAAAACGTGTCCCTTCTTTAACATTGTTAGGGAACTTATGTACCCTTAAACCTTTAGGTAAATTTTAACATGCAAACATTCCTTAAGATAAATATTCTCTATATTCAATACTTTTGATCGTTAGAAACCTTTTCTGATGAGGAAGAGCATGACTGATTCTGATGTGCACTCCTTAGCATATTCATCACAGATCCATTTCCCAGGTCGTCTGGGCTCTAATGATACAATCTTCTCTGATTCCATTGTGGAAAAAGCTTAATTTGGGAAACTTATCAGTATGGGGATGCATGTTTTGCATGAAAATCCATGGAAATCTCTGATATTCAACAAAGGTGCTTTAACCTTCTCAAGGTGCCGTCCCCCCCCCCCCCCAAAAAAAAAGAAAACACCCACACGCCTTCTTTTTACAGCCCTTAACTTTTTGTCCCAGATGACAAAACACTTGCATGTTTTGACTAACTTGAACAAAGTATTGTCTGCACCTGATGAAGCAGACCGTAAGCAACAGGACTTCATGGTGGCTCAAGCTTCCCAAATAGTCATGCACATCATTAAATGTAGTTATGATACAGTAGAAGCTTCTTCCAGGGCAAAATATAGCATTGTTGTTCTCAGCCCCTGCCAGAAGATATTAAAGCAAAACTGTTAGATTTTGCTTTAAACCTTGACTTAATGTTTGTTCCAGAAGTTACTCGTCTTTTCAAGTAACGTTAGGATCAGGGCAGACTCATGAAGGACTGCAGCTAGATCCTTGTTACTACACTTCACAGATACTAAAGGAATTATCTTGTCAAGCTCACTTCTTTTGTTCAAAGGGAATCTAGGCTTTGCCAAAAAGTTACCTAGGGAGAGATTTCAGGAAAAACCTGAGAGTGTCCCCAGATCCAGGCCTCTCCCTACCCAGGCAAGTGTTTGTGCCTACCCTCTGCTCTCTTAACCCCACTCCTCGGTCCTTCCCTGCTCATCTCAAAAAAAACTCTTCTTGTCCCTAGAAAAGTGGTAACTCATCACAACAATCAAATGGGTCATTTCCATCATTCAGAATGGCTACAGAATACCTTAGAAAGAGCTTACTCCATTCATGGGCCTTCCACTGTCTCCTAATAATTGGATTCAGTTTCTCTCTCCCATCATCCAAACTTGAATTCAGCAAGTTACAACAGAGCCAGACCCGTTTCAATTCATAGGAAAACTGTTCTATTCCAGACTAGTCCTTGTACCAAGAAAAAGGAAACAGGAAACCAGTTATGGATCTCTCCACTCTCAAAACTTTTCTATAGGTAACTTCCTTCAAAATGTTATCTTTACAGACTCTCAACCTCTCATTCTACCTCAGGCCTTCTTGGTGTCCCTTGGCTTTAAGGGTACCAATCTTCACATGTCCTGTAGTCAGGATGGATAAGAGTTATTTTCTGCTGGCTCTTCACATTTTCAGTTCACTGCTTTGACCCTTTTGGTTTTCTACAATCCCAAGAGTCTTCACAAAATGCTTCATTCCAGTTATAACCTTGTGCAGTGCAAAGAGAATACAGATATTCCCCTACTTGGAAGTCTTGTTAATACAGGTAACATCTCTGTAGATAATCTTTGACATATCTTCTGAACAGTGTGGGATTCACAGTCAGCCTCAAAATGGTTGTAGTGACCTCCACCAAAGACATTGTCTGGTGTTTAGTCAGTACCTCCAAGAAAACTAAGTGGAAAGCCTGGTTGCTCAGTTCCTGGTTTCTTCCCTTCCAGTCCTGTATTGCAAGGGAATTTCTCAGAATGAATTGCAGCGACTATACTCAGTTTCCTTGCTAGATTGCACATGAGGAAGATCAGTGGTACCAGAGGTGCAACTGGTCCCAACGTTCATGGCCACTAGATGCACTTCTTTCACTCCTACTTTGCTTAAAGGAGATATTTTTGTGGGTAGCACAAATAAAGCTTAACCCTGGCCTACCTTTCAAATTGCAGACACCCAAGCAGGAGCTGCATACAGATGCATCAAACTGTGCATGGGGAGCCTGGACAGGCAACCAGAAAGTTCAGGGACAGTGGCCAAAAAACATAAGACCAGAACATAATCTGAAGAAAATGACATTATTACTATAGGCTCGACAGACCTTCAGCCACCATTGAAAACCAGGTCCTTTGAGTGTTCAAAGACTATACCACATTTATGTGGTATATAAATGAGCAGCGGGCCACAAGGTCTTGCTAACTATGCCAGCCGTCCCTTTTAGCTTGGGCGCAAGCCATAAAAGCAAACCTCTCTGTCTCCCAGCAGTTTACATTTCTTCACTGGAAAATACCTTAGCAGACAGTCTTAAGTAGATAAGGGGAGACCCCCAAGAATGGATAACCAAGGAATCTTCCTAGACATGGTCCACAAATCGGGTGTGCCACAGATCTGTTTGCCTCCAACAGCAGACAACTTTCACTTTTCCTTACCTGGACTTACTATCCTCATAATTAGAAAGTGGATGCAGTGACGTTTTCTTGGAAGGGGGCTATACCTTTATGCCTTCCCTCCACTTCCCTTTCTTCCCAGGGTCCTACTAAAGATACAAAAGGAACATCCAAAGTTAAGGTTGCATTGGTTCCCCCTTCTCTTCAATTTAGCAAAGGGCCATCACCAGAAACTTCTGTCCATACTGGACTTGCTTGGTTCTGTACACCAGTTCTCTGTGGAATTACTGAAGGTTCTCCAGGAGGCAAGAAAATCTTGCATAACCAAAAGGAAAAAGTTTTCTATATGGTTTCTGTCTTAAAAAAGACAGGACCCTGTCCATCCCACTAATCCTCCATGTCTGTGTGAACTTCTTAAATCTGGTCTATCATACTTGTCACTTAAGGTACACATTTCATCTATATCCAGCTGTCTACTTCTGGCTCCCCCTCTTCTGACTGGGCTAGAGGATAAACAGCTCCTTTAAGGTGTGTTCCTTCTTGTTCCATATGAAGCCACCTAAGAAAGCTATTCCGTCTGCTTGGGACCTCAGTTTTGTGCTGAAAAAACTTACTCTACCTCCCTTCAAGCCAGCAGTCTCTGCTTCTGTCTTAAAAAACCATTGGTAGCCCTCTCCTCTGCCAGAAGCATCTGAGCTGCAGGCCCTTGTATGTCTATCCATTCCTTCGTAATTTTTCACAAGAATAGTCCGTCATTAAGGGCCAATCCCCTCATTCATGCCCAAGGTGGGGAATGAACTAACCACTAATCAGGCTATTAACCTGCCCACCTTCTTCCCTAACCCCCAAAACTTGGGGGAAAGAACCCTTCATCCCCTTGATGTCTGTAGACAAACTCTGATGTTACTTGGATAAGACAAAAGATATCCACGAATCAGACCAACTATTTGTCTCATTCCAGAATTCAAAACTAGGAAACCCAGCTTATAAATACTGTTGCTAATTGGATGTCAAAACCCATTGCCTTTTGCTATGCTCAGAATGGCAAACCCTTTAGCTCTCCAGCAAAGACCCATTCTACCAGAGCAGTGGCTCATCTGGAGCCTTTTACAAGGGGATCCATTCTAGGACCATTCTTGAAACAGCTACTTGGTCTGCTGTGTACACCTTTACTAAACATTACAAAATGGATGGTTGTTTAAAATCTAGGACTGCCTTCGCCAGGTCAGTCCTTTCCTGTCTCCTGGACAGTTCTCCTATACAGCATCCTACCACCTTTCTTTCATCTTAAGCTTTGGGTATTACCACCTTGTTTGGAATGCTGCAATAGTGATCAGTAGGACATCTACTGTTATAAGTTCTTACACCATTGTACTATATACTTAATTGACCCATGGCTCATTATGTCTGAATACTTAATTTGACCCACTGTTCATTGACCCATGGCACTGAGACACAGCTAATCAGTGCTTGTATTTCAAAAAAAAAAAAAAAAAAAAAAATTGCTGAGCAACATAAAAAGATTGCAAAAGGGAAACAGTTTAATTTTACAACCCCTAAACCATTGTCCACTGTTACATTCATACCTAATGTATCTGAATAGTGGTAGTGTTAAGGAAGGGATTTTTCTAATGTAAGGTATAGGGTTGGGGTTAATATGCAGTAACAAGGAATGGAAGGAGGGTTGTCTCTCTCACCACCTTACTGATGCATGCTAACCCTGCCACTAACCCCAGCCCTACACCTTATCATAGAAAAACCCTCTCTGTAACACTATTACTATGCAAGATGCTCATGTATCACATAACAAAAAACCTATACATCACTTAATCTGTTCCCTTACCTTACTCTAACCCTTGCTCGCAAACTCTCCCACATCTTAATGCCGAATCTTTGACCATTAGCATCCCAAACACACATTTAGCTTACACTTTTACACGTACCATAAACAGTTGCATGCACACACTCACGCCCTCACTCGCACAACTAAATTTTCCCCATCTCTACCTCTTACCCTAACACTACCCAGCAAGCACTCTCTTCCAGCTTCCAATGCCAAAACATTCAGCATTAGACTCCAAAACAACCACTTATCTTGCACAATTGAACTTCCCCCTTGCTACATCCACAATATTCAAACAAAACTCTATTATATCAAATTTACAATCAACTGGATTACCAAACACACTACACACATGCATACACATAATCCACAATTCCTCAAAATTCCATTTGCACTTAAGGCACTTTACCATTATTATATCGACTAACCTAACTTTTGACAAGCCATCAGTCGACCAACTGTTTGTGTTGTCAAGATTATTACACGTTTGTTTTGTTGTTGTCCCCCCCCCCAGTATTTTTTGAAAGTGGACAGTCATTTGCAGTAGTTTGATTTGTTTAACTTGAACCATGGAATATTTTACTCATTGTATATTTTAGGAGAATATAGTTGCAGGACAGAGAAGACAGTATTTTAGACTGCTGGAGCTTGTTAGTGTTTCATTTCTGTAACATTTTGATGACAATGGGAGGTAGTTGGACTATGTCCCCTTATTAGAGGGACTTGTTTTAGTTACAGCCCATCTGAGGCTGAATGTGTGTGTTAGGGAGAAGGGAAGAAAAAGGCAGGTAGACTTTGTCTGTCCAACTTGCTAATTTTTCTCCCTGAATGGTCAGTGCATGTCCTGAAGCTAATTACTTGCAGTCCATTGCAAGTGTTATTCTTAAGGCAGATTTTCTTTATCTCTCTCTCACTTGCTAACTATTACTTGTGAAGTCTCTAGGGACTCCAAATGATACCTGTCATGGGAAGACTTAATAGATAGGCTTTGTGGTAGCAGAGGAAACTGGATCTGTCTTCACACCCCCTCAAAGTAAAATCTCTCTCATTAGAAACATTTTTAGTACTGCTCTTATTCTAAGTAAAGCTCTTCTTAGTGTCCGTGTTCAGTATTTAAGGTTAAGATGTGGTATAAATATGCTCAGCTAAAACTGGAAAATACTTTGTAGTTACATATCTGGCATTCTGAGATCTGTCTCCTGTCGTATTCTGTGTATTTATGAAAGTTATACAAAATGGTTGGTCACCAGCATTAAAACGTACACTGATTGACAGTAGCTGCACTTGGTGATTGAAATTTGTTTTGACATTACATAGACTACACTATATACCCCAGTCCTGCAGTAGGCACACCTTAAGCTTGTATATGTTAGATGGCAGTGTAGTGCTATTATATTTTCTCCTGACATTTTTGAATACGTCTGCCCTTCACAAACTTGTCTTTCCTCTAAGGTGTGTATAATTGGCTATGTTTGTCTTTTTCCGTAATAAGAAGAGTATGTGATTTCATACCATTACAAAAAGGAGCCCACAGCTTGTCTGTCTAGGATAATGGTGAGCATTGCACATAAGTGTAAAAAAAAAAAAAAAAAAAAGTATAGCAGCAGGGCAGACAATGCTGATTCAGTTCACACCTTTCCACCTTTACTAGTGGATTTGGGGAGCCAGACAAAGCAGGCCAACATTCTTTTTTGCACTGAATGTGCCCGGACCTCATCACAGGTATTGCTGTTTTGTTCTGAGCATTCAGACAAAAAAAAGCTCCTGATGACAGTCAGTGTAATGTTTTTTCTTTTTAAAGTCCAAATTTACCAGTATTATATAACCGTTGTCATTACTGCTGTAGGGCTACAAACTTTTCTTTAACTGTGTGTGCATACCACGTAAGTATTAAGTACATACATCATTCTTTCTAATCATGCATATCTATCTCTCTGCTCATGACAATGGTTAGCATTACCATACTTTTTTACATATGTAAAAAAAAAAAAAAAAAAAAATCATCTTGTAGCACATAGAGCAATAATTTTCAGAATGAAAGAAGCCTCTCCTCTTTAAGTAGCAGAGCTGAAATGTATAGTATTTTAAATGTGCTTTATTGGGTGAATGTTCTGTATGCAGACCATTTGATCTTAGTAAAACATGCATAGCCTTTTAGTCATTATTTTATTCCTGCAGTGTTAGCACAATTGTTTGTCCGTCTATTCACGTTGCAGTATTCATAACAGTCGGGAGTTGCTCCCAGCAGTGGCACCTTCCAGCCAGTATACCAAAGTCTTTGTTTCTGGAGGGTACATGTGG
The DNA here is from genome assembly GCF_019279795.1 of Protopterus annectens. Taxonomy (NCBI): domain Eukaryota; kingdom Metazoa; phylum Chordata; order Ceratodontiformes; family Protopteridae; genus Protopterus; species Protopterus annectens. The sequence goes on from NC_056743.1 coordinate 1,766,661,373, forward strand.
CTTCCCTTGTCAGGGCCATTTATTTATTTTATTTATTTAATTAACATTTGTTGACCGGGAAAGTCCGACTAGGTTCCACAGATCCTGTTTTCAGCGGAGGCCCGGGGAGAAATGCTCCAGAAGCATGTCTTTAGAATAAACTGATGTAGGGTGTAAAGGAGACGTCTGCACACACCCTCCTCAGAATTTTCCTGCCGCAGTGACCACCAAACTCCTGTTTGCCAGTTCCGAAAGCAGATCGCGTTTCAGATGACCGTTAAAATTTCCAGATCTGACGACCGTTTCATCCTGCCGATGCAGATAAGTGCCCTGATGGGTTTTTTCATTGCCTTTGATTATTATGTCAGCTGGAAGGGGAAGTGTGCTTGTGGGAGACAAATTCCTCACAAAGACGTACATGAGAATTGCGTTTTTTGCTTAGATGAGGCCCACGACCATACGTCCTGCCCCGTTTGCAAATCTTTTGTTCCGAAAACCCTTTGCAGCCATCTTCCTGCACTAAACTTGTATTTAGAAAATCAGAGACTCAGACATCTTGCAATCTGTATGGAAGGGGGAGAAGGCCTGTCTGAAGAGCCACCAAGGAAGACGGCCAAAAAAGTTAGGCCGGAATCCCTTGCTGCTCCTCAGGCATCCGGGAAGGTTCTTGAGGCTGATGAAAGCCTGGCATCTTCCTAGACATCTGTTTCCAAGCCAGGCCCTGGAACCACTATGGAAGCTAGGGTGGTGGAAACCTTTAGTACGTCCACTGAGGCTACTCAGCCATCAGATCCGGATGGTGGAGGGGAGCCACGACTCAGTTTATCGGAGGGCCTAGCTCCTTCTCTTCCACCCAGACAGACGTCCGCCCCGATTCTGTCTCCACTGACTACTCCTTTAAAGAAAAAACAAAAAGTTAAACACACTGAAACCCATCCAGTTCCTGGGTGGGAAGTTTTTTCTCAGAGCCTTTTTAGGGCCTTTATTGCCCTGCAGACACAGCAGACCCCACCAACTCCCACTACTCGACCTACTTTACAGGTTTCAGACTAATCCTTTTCATACGAGTCCCAAATAGTCACCAAAAGATTTTATCACCCCAGAGGAGAAAGACTCAATTATTCCTGAATCTCCAGGAGAAGAACATACCTTTGGAGACACAATCTCCCTCATGAGGGAGCATTTCAAATGGCAAGCATCTGAAGTTTCTGATACCAAGAAAAGATACTTCCACCTTTTGCAAAAATTGCAACCCTCTCCTTCAGCAGTCCTTGCTGCCTGCCTTTCAGGGTGCTTTCCTGGCTGCTTCACAGTCCCCTGAGTCTCAGTAACCAGCTGCTAAACGTCCAGACCGTTTTTACAAGGTCCCTCAAGATGGCCAATACATCTTTAGGAACCCTCCAGCAGACCCAGCAGTTATTGCTGTCTCTGCTGACAAATCATGCAAGCAGTTGCCTTCATCTGCTGTTTATCCCACAGACAAAGACAGCAAATTTATGGACAGACTAGGGAAGAAAGTCTATACCTCCTCTACTCTGGCTTTTAGAGCTCTCAACTGCCAAACACATATGGTGAAATATGTCTTGGATACCATTTCCAAGACCTCCATATTACTATTTGAGACACCAGACTCTCCCATTAAAACTCAATTTAGTACCCTCCTTTCCACTGCATCCCAAGTAACTAGGAACTCAGTAAAGTACAGTTATGATGCTGTGGAAGCCTCATCTAAATCTGCTGCATCTGGTTCAGTCTTTCTTGAGGTGATATTCTTGAGGTGATATTCCTGGATGAGACTACAAACCCTGCCCATGGATGTGCAAACTAAATTGCTGGATGCACCTCTGGATAATAACACCCTGTTTGGCCAAGCCTCAGCAGAACTCCTTAAGTCCCTTCAAGAAAAGGGTAAGGAACTTCAGAATCTTAAACACTTTCTAGTGTCCCCTATACCCAGATGTCAGAGGAATTATCCACAGAAACCTTCCTTTGTTAGAAGGCAGTCAGCACACACACTGCTTCACCATCTAAGGGACGTAGACAAACCAGGAAAAGCTCTACTTCTAGGTTTCCTACAAGTTCTACTACGCCCTTTTGAGGCCATCTGACCAGTCCAGACTGCTTCCTGTGACTACCCTCCCTTGCACCAAAACACCCCACTTTCCTTCCATCTCACACTCTCCCTTCCCTTCTGGCGGATTATTACATCAGAACAATGGGTTCTCTCCGTCATTCAGTCAGGCTACTTCATGACTTGGTGGATGATACCACCCTTCCGTGGCATCTCTCAACCACCTGCAAGCCAAACCCACCTTTTCCCTCCTGTCATTTGGCAGCTTCTACTTCAAGGTACCATAGAATGGGTACCACACCAGCAAAGAAACACTGGTTTTTACTCCAGAATGTTTCTGGTACCAAGGAAGGATGGCCCTTCGATGCCAATCCTAAACTTATCCTTTCTAAACCTATTTCTCAAAGTTCCCAGTTTCAAAATGATTACCTTACCACTCCTTTTAATCCTAATTCCAACAAAGACTTTCGTGGTAGCCCTGGACTTGCAGGATGCCTACCTACACATCCCCATAAACCCACATTACAGGAAATACCTCAGATTTGCAATAGACTTTTGCCATTTGCAATTCTTAGCCCTGCCCTTTGGACTCTCTACTGCCCCCCGAGTATTCACAAAATGCCTGGCCCCAGTCATTGCCCACTGCAGGACTCTGGGTATTCAGATATACCCATAACTGGACGGACCTGCTCATTCTTCATCAAGACCACCAAACCCTCCTGTTACATCTGCAACAGGTAATTTCCACCCTATCTCTGTTGAGGTTCATCATAAATCACGACAAATCTCACCTGACCCCCTCTCAAGACTTGGTTTTCTTGGGTTGCAGGATCAGAACACATGCAATGAAAGCAGTCATTCTGGATCAAAGAATCCTAGACCTTTGTCAATATTTTCAAAGAATCCTCTCCACACAGCCTTCCAGCTCGAGAGATTGTAAGAAATCTAGGCCACATGGCATCACTCATACCCATGCTGCCTCTGGCAAAACTCCACATTTGAAAAATCCAGTGGGTCCCGAAAAACCTACGGAGTCAACCATCCCAGCCCCTGGACACCCCTCTCCCCTTACTTCAATGTCTGAAGAACTAATTCCAGTGGTGGATCTCAGCTCTTCAACTCAACCAAGTATCCCATCTTCAGATCCCAGCCCCCCTACAACAGGTCTCTACAGATGCCTCAGACATGGAATGGGGGCAGTGCTTCTGACATGCCAAAAACAACTCTCAGTCCAAGGCACATGGTCCAACTCAAGACTAAAGGACCATATCATCATCAAAGAAATGAGGGTTTTACACTTGGCCCTGCTAAACTTCAAGTCAGTCCTTCACCCAGGAACCCTGAAAGTAATCACAGACAATATGACAATCCTATGGTACATCAGCAAGCAGGAGGGAACAAAGTCCTACCCTCTTTGCAGCCTAGCAATCCAGGTCTGGAACCTAGCAGTACCTCTCCACATTCATCTGCTAGCTGTATATATCCCTTCCACAGAGAATGTCATGGCATATTACCTGAGCAGAATTTTAGCTCCAAGTCACGAATGGATGCTTCACAGTGAAGTCTTTCTAGACATAATCCACAGGTGGGGTATTTTACAAGCAGACCTTTTTGCCTCCACCCAGAACAGACAGATACCCAAATTTTGCACAAGGAATCCACATCCAAAAGTGTGGAAAGTGGACACCTTCTCCTTCTCTTGGGGGGGTGTACCTCTATGCCTTCCCCCCCCTTATTCACCCTAATTCAGAAAGTCCTTCTGAAAATACAGAGGGACATCCCAAAAATCCTACTGGTGACCCCCTTTTGGCCAAGACCGCACTGGTTTCCCCTCTTACACCTACTAGCCAAGGGCAATCACCACAGGTTATCCCACCGAATAGACCGACTCACACAGGACAGGGGATCCTTACTACACCCTCAGGTGGACAATCTGAAATTAACCTTATGGGTGATGGGGTTTTGATCCCCTACGGACACCTATACTCAGAGGACGTACTCATGTTCTGCAGGAGGCCAGAAAACCTAGTACCAGGAGAAACTATGTATCCAAATGGAACAGATTCCCCTACTGGTGTCAGCAGAAAAATCAGGACCCTCTAACTACCTCTATACCTATGGTCCTTTCCTGTTTGTGTGAGCAACTTTACTCGGGACTAATATTCATCTGACAAAGTGCATTTATCTGCAATCTCTGCCTGTCTGCCAATCTCCTCTCCTCTGGCTTCCAGACTGCAGGTCAAACTTTTCTTCAAGGGAGTGCTTCACATCAGGCCTCCCAAGAAACCTATCCCTCCCCCTTGGGATCTGAACTTTGTACTAGAGAAACTTACATTGCCACCCTTTGAACCAGCTCATTCAGTATCCCTAAAACTATGCAAACTGAAAATAGTTCTGCTTAGTGGCCCTTACATCTGCCAGGAGGTTATCTGAGATCCAAGCTCTCATGGTTACCTCTCCTTACCTTATTTTCCACAAGAACAGAGTTGCCCTAAGGACCAACCCTTCCTTCATGCCGAAGGTGGTTAATGAAATTTCACTAAACCAGACCATCAACCTACCAGTTTTTTACCCTTGACCACAAAATTCTTCAGAAAGGAGACGCCATTCCATGATGTCCACAGACAACTGAGGTAGTACATAGACAAAACCAAACCTATCAAAAAATCAGATCTTTTCATCTTCTTCCATCCCAGAGCTCTAGGGAAGGCAGTTTCCAAGCAAACCATTTCCTCATGGATTTCAAAATCCATTACCCTATGCTACTGTTTCCATGAGAAATCCCTACACGGACAAGTCAAGCCTTACCAGGGCAGCTACTTCCTCAGCTGTCTTTTTCAAAGGAATTGATTATGCTTCCATCCTGGAAGCTGCCACTTGGACTTCTGTCCACACCTTTACCAGACATTACAAACTGGACCTAGTGTTTAGAGCTAGGGCAGAGTTTGCCAGGTCTGTCCTCCAGGGCTCATTGAGGAAGGAACCCAATTCTCCACCCAAAACCATGCCTAAAAGCTCTGGTACTTTCCTACTGTTATGAATACTACAACATGTGAATAGAAGTACATAGAATTGTTGTGTAAGAACTTACCATAACCTTAGATGTCCTTCTCTTCTATGTTGCAGTATTCAATCCCCCCCACCTGACCCTCTACCATTTAACATCTTGCTTACCACTTTGACTTTGGGGGTATTCAAAGTAATGTCCCCCCCATGTCTCCACTACACACAAACCATCTACTTCTCTGACTCTAGTCTGCATGTAATACCAAAGGTCCCCTTGGGACTTACTGTTTGTGCTACTGTATGCGGTAGTTCATTCTGAGGAGGGTGCGTGCAGACATCACCTTTATACCTTACGTCAATTTATGGCCCTGACAAGGGACGTCACACGTGCCCTCCAGAAACAAAGACTTTGTTATACTGACCAGAAGGTGGCACTGCTGGCAGCATCTCCCGACTGTTATGAATACTGCAACATGGAAGAGAAGGACATCTAAGGTTATGGTAAGTTCTTGCACAACTATTCTTTTTTAATGGTTAAGATGGGCAGATTACTTTTCTGACTGGCCTATATTTAGATTTCCCTGAAATGTCTGCAATCCTGCTGATTGTGTAAACTAAATCCTACTTTCCCCAATGCTAACCTTGTAATACATGCATAGTTTGTTTTAGAATGGACTAGCTGAAGGTACTGCCTATTTTTTATTTATTTAACTGGATAAGACCCATTGTGCTGCAGTGCATCTTGAAAGTCCATTTATAATTGCTATCCTGGCAACAGTGAGAATATAAATGTAAGTCAAGGGAATATGTACTAATTCCAAGATGATGGCTGTTGTTGCGGCTTTCGGCTTTTCCCGGTTAGGGGTCGCCACAGCGGAACTCCGATCCGCTAATGATTGGTAGTTGATTTTTACGTACCGAGTTACCAGCCCTGATGCACAACCTTCAACGAAGGTACGCCCCATTCCCGCATGTCTCCACGCAGAAGACGCTCTAGCTGAGAATCGATCCGGACAGTGTCTTACTGTGAGGCGACAACGCTACCGCAGCACCACCACCGCGGGTCAATTCCAAGATGATGGTATTTCTGATTATTCCTACTCCCCTACACCAAAGTACACTGATCTCATAGTTAGCATATATAAATAGCAGTGGTAAGGTGGCTGCCCCCCCCCCCCGAAAAAAAACAACAAAACGCAAGAATGTAATTTGCATATCCTTGATGGGCTGAATCTTGGAAGTCGTTTGCTCATGTTAGAGTGGAATTGGTGAATGATGGAGGTCAACGTGCGCTGTTGCTGAGCTTCTTCCTTCCCTCAGTGTTGTGACAGTGGAGTTGGTAGGTATAATGTCAAGGCGACTGGGTGGTACAAGAGACTTGTCCTTCTGAAAATACAAGACACTTGTTTTAGACTGCCTTGTTGCTTTGTAACTTTTTATTTTGCTTTTGTTTCCCAGCTTTGTCTGACAGGTTTGCCCCTCTTCATTAGAGGCTTGGGGAGAAGAGCTGCAACATATCACTGATATTTTTAAACTGACATTCAATAATCTACATGAACAGGTCATGCCTCTCAAGTGTACGTCATTTTGAGGAACATTCCTCATTTGGGGTCTTAAAAAGTTCATGTTCCTCGAAGTTCCACATTGAAACGGTCTGTCACACATTCAATTTTAGCAATATTTTAGATGATGTCAATGGTAAATATAACTGAATCCTATTATTTCATTAAAAGACCTATTCTATAAGTAAAAATATCACATTTTAGCCATCATGAGAGCTTCCTAGTTGAAGTTTAGTAAGCCATTAGTGTTGCACATTTTGCCCATTTGCCCTTGGTAGTGAGGTTCGGAACTTTGAATGTTGGCAGTATGACTGGTATAAGTAGAGAGCTAGCCGATATGATGGACAGAAGGAAGGTTGGTATATTGTGTGTGCAAGAGGCCAGATGGAAGGGGGGTAAGGCTAGGTGTATCTGAGGTGGGTTCAAATTGTTTTATCATGGTGTGGATGGGAGGAGAAACGGCGTAGGAGTTATCCTGAAGGAACAGTATGCGAAGAGTGTTTTGGAGGTGAAAAGAGTGTCGGATAGAGTGATGTTTATGAAGCTGGAAATTGATGGTGTAATGATCAATGTTAGTGCATATGCTCCACAAGTTGGGTGTGCGATGGACGAGAAAGAAAAATTTTGGAGTGAGTTGGATGAAGTCGTGATGACTGTTTACCCAAGACTGAGAGAGTGGTGATTGGAGCAGATTTCACTGGGCATGTTGGTGAATGGAACAGAGGGGATGAGGAATTGATGGGTAGGTATGGTGTTAAAGGAATGCAGAAGGTCAGATGGTAGTGGATTTTGAGAAAAGGATGGACATGGCTGTGGTGGGTACGCATTTTAACAAGAGGGAGGAGCATAGGGTGACTTACAAGAGTGGAGGAAGATGCACTCAGGTGGATTACATCTTATGTAGGAGGGCCAGTTTGAAGGAGATTGGAGACTGTAAAGTGGTGACCGGGGAAAGTGTAGTTAAGCAGCATAGGATGGTGGTTTGTAAGATGACTGTGATCAAGAAGAGGAGGAGGAGTGTGAGGGCAGCACCAAGGATCAAATGGTGGAAATTGAAAAAGGGTAATTGTGCGGTGGAGTTCAGGGAAGAGTTAAGACAGGCACTGGGTGGCAGTGAAGAGTTACCAAATAGCTGGGTAACTACAGCAGAGCTAGTAAGGGAGACGGCTAGAAAGGTGCTTGGTATGACATCTGGACAGAGGAAGGGACGGCAAGGAGACATGGTGGTGGAATGAGGAAGTACAGGAGAGTATACAGAGAGAGGTTGGCAAAGAAGTGGGATTGTCAGAGATATGAAGAAAGTAGACAGGAGTATAAGAAGATGAGGTTCATGGCAAAGAGAGAGGTGGCAAAGGCTAATGATAAGGCATATGAAGAGTTGTATGAAAGGTTGGACACTAAGGAGGGACAAAAGGACCTGTACCGATTGGCTAGACAGAGGGACCGAGCTAGGAAAGATGTGCAGCAGGTAAAGGTGATAAAGGATAATGAGGGAAACGTACTTACAAGCGAGGAGAGTGTGTTGAGCAGATGGAAAGAGTACTTTGAGGGGTTGATGAATGAAGAGAATGAGAGGGAGAGAAGGTTGGATGATGTGGGGATAGTGAATCATGAAGTGCAATGGATTAGCAAGGAGGAAGCAAGGATAGCTGTGAAGAGGATGAAGAATGGAAAGGCTGCTGGTCCAGATGACATACCTGTGGAAGCATGGAGGTGTTTAGGTGAAATGGCAGTGGAGTTTTTAAGCAGATTGTTTAATGAAATTTTGGAAAGTGAGAGGATGCCTGAGGAATGGAGAAAGTGTTTTGGTACCGATTTTTAAGAATAAGGGTGATGTGCAGAGCTGTAGTAACTACAGAGGGATTAAATTGATCAGTCACAGCATGAAGTTATGGGAAAGAGTAGTGGAAGCTAGATTAAGAAGGGACGTGATGATTAGTGATTAGCAGTATGGTTTCATGCCGGGAAAGAGCACTACAGATGCGATGTTTGCTCTGAGATTGTTGATGGAGAAGAACAGAAAAGGTCAGGAGGAGTTGCATTGTGTTTTTGTAGACTTAAAGAAAGCATATGACTGGGTGCCTAGAGAGGAGTTGTGGTATTGTATGAGGAAGTCGGGAGTGTCAAGAGAAATATGTAAGAGTGGTACAGGATATGTACGAGGGTAGTGTGACAGCGGTGAGGTCTGCGGTGGGAGTGACAGATACGTTTAAGGTGGAGGTGGGATTACATCAAGGATCATTTCTGAGCCCTTTCTTATTTGCAATGGTGATGGTTGACAGACGAGATCAGACAGGAGTCCCCGTGGACTATGATGTTTGCAGATGACATTGTGATCTGTAAGAGTAGGGAACAGGTGGAGACGACCCTGGAGAGATGGAGATATGCTCTAGAGAGAAGAGGAATGAAGGTCAGCAGGACTAAGACAGAATATATGTGTGTGAATGAGAGGGAGGATAGAGGAATGGTGAGGATGCAAGGAATACAGGTGGCGAAGGTGGATGAGTTTAAATACTTGGGATCAATAGTTCAGAGTAATGGTGAGTGTGGAAGAGAAGTGAAGAAGAGAGTACAGGCAGGATGGACTGGGTGGAGAAGAGTGTCAGTAGTGATTTGTGACAGACGAGTACCAGTAAGAGTGAAAGGGAAAGTCTACAAGAGGGTAGTGAGACCAGCTATGTTATTTGGGTTGGAGACAGTGGCATTGACAAAAAGGCGGGAGTTAGAGCTGGATGTGGCAGAGTTAAAGATGTTACGGTTTGCAGTGGGTGTGACGAGGATGGACAGGATTAGGAATAAGTATATTAGAGGGTCAGCCCAGGTCGGAAGATTTGGAGACAAAGCCAGAGAGGCAAGATTACATTGGTTTGGACGTGCTGAGGAGGGATGCTGAGTATATTGGGAAAAAGATGCTAAGGATGAAGCTACCAGGTAACAGGCAGAGGAAGGCCTAAGATAAGGTTTATGGATGTGGTGAGAGGACATGCAGGTGGTTGGTGTGACAGAGCAAGATACAGAGGACAGGAAGAAATGGAAACAGATGATCTGCTGTGGTGACCCCTAATGGGAACAGCCGAAAGATTATGATGACCATTTTGCCCATTTGTTCCACATTGAGAGGCAGTGTTCCTCATTTTGGAGATTAAAGGTTGAGAGCTGTGGAACAGATGTATAGTAGCTATTAGACAGATTTGCAAATTAAATTACATTCATATGAAAACAGTGGCAGCTGTTACAGTATAAAAAGTACTTGTGCATCAGTAGGTGTTGAACACTGAACATTTGAAAAGGTGCATTAGTGTGTTTGTCTGTTAGAACAATATGTGATCAGAGCTTCGAAATTCAAAGACAGAGAAGGAACTAGATAGAGCAGAAAATGTTAATATTGTAATTGAGGTAGGGTGTAAAGCAGATTCTGAGACGATTTTTATATGGCTATCCTAAGGTTGATATTGGAAGTATAGAGGTGAGGAGTGAGCAATGACGGAATTAAGTATAATAGTGGGGAGATGCTAGTAAAACTATTCAGGTATTGGTGAAGACTAGTCTGAATGAAGAGAAATGGTTTGATATGGCTGAAGATAACTGGCATGCATCCTGGAAGATGTACAGGAGCAGATCCTTTGATTTGATAGGTGAAGTTTTAGTTGCGTTTTAAATAAGTTTGCATTCTGAATTGATTGCAGTGGCAGTGCGATGTGGTTCTGTAGTTTAGCTACACTATTTGAATGTAGAGTCACCTGCAGTATTAAAGGCTAATGTTTAAAATTCTATTGGGGAGTAGTATTACTGTATTAAGGGCTGGGCAACAGTTTGGCTTGTAGAGAGGTCTGTGTGTTGTAGTTAGCTCAGAAAGAGCTAGGTGATGTAGTTCTAACCAGTTTAATTCTTCAAGGGCTAGTCAGTGTGTGCTGCTTACTGCAAATTTGGCTGTTTTATTATCAATTCACATTTGGGAAGTTATGAGACTTTTGAAGTGTAGTGAAGATTGGGGCAGCATATAGGAGAGATGACAGCTAAAGTGGAGGCTGTATGTGTTCTGTAGTTATTTCATTGAGGTGGGTTTTTACTATTGGTTTAATTTCACCAAGTCTTTTGTGTTTCTACTGCGATGACTGTTTTTTACTCTGTATAATGTACCTAGTTTTTGAGGAGTTTTAACCATGTGATTTCAGCTGATCATCTATGATGACATCCAGTAATTGTGTGTGGTTTATTTGTTTTATTATGGTGGTGTTGGCAGCAACAGTAGAGTTTGTTTTGGTAGAGATGTGTTGTGGGGTTAAAAGTGGTAATTATGTTTTTTTTTAGGGTTTAGAAGTAGCTGTGAACGATTTAGCCATGTTTCAATTGATAAGAATTGTTGGGTAAGGCAGTGAAGTTTAGAGAGAGAGTTAGCGGAACAGGTTAGAGAGTCATCAGCATCTGGAACTACGGCAGCATTTTTTCCAGCATTCTAGCAGTCATCGATGAATATGTTAAAGTATGGGGCCTAGTATAAATGTGGGATACCAGTACTTACTGGTAAGAAGGCTGAGAAATAAGTTTTGCCATTTCACTACTTCTGCTCTGTTTGAGAGGTAGTAGTGGAAACATTGCAGTGAAGAGCTGGTGAGACCTAAGGATGAGAGTTATGTAAGAGCCTCTGGTAGAAGATGGTGTCAAAAGCTTTTGTTAAGTCCAGGAAGATAATGGAGACTAGGCTTCCAGTGTTTCTGTGGGTGTTTACAGTATTAACAAATTTCAGCAAAGCAGTAGTTGTGCTGTGATAATGACTGAAGCTATGCTGGTTAATTATTAGATAGATAATTTGCTTATGAATACTTTTTTCTAATATTTTTGACAGGGGTGGTAAAATGGCAATTATACAACGACCCCCCCCATTAGTATTCCAAAACGTGCACGCTGATTGGTCAGCGTGCACGTTGTAAATCAGACTTATACTAATGGAAAAAGGTCCGGTTGCCCGGACTTTTTCCATTAGTATAAGTCTTTTTGTTAGAGCAACGGAGAAAGCAAGATCTCCGTTGCATTTTAGAAAGTGTCTCGCTATGTTAAAGTAGTTTAACATAGCGAGACAGCTTTAAAAAAAAGCAACAGAGATCTTCCTTTCTCCGTTGCTTTTTTTAAAGCTGTCTCACTATGTTAAACCCCTTTAATATAGCGTGACACTTTCTAAAAAGCAACGGAGATCTTGCTTTCTCCGTTACTTCCACACACAGCTCTGATGTACTGCGTAAGCATGCGCAGTACATCAGAACTGCCTCAAAATACCAGACAGCTGCGGAAGGGCAGCACGGAGGCATTATACAATGCCATTATGTAAGAAAAGTAAGTATTTTTTTTCTTAAATAATGTCATTGTATAATAGCAATAACCCACTTCTGGGTGTGGGGTAATACTGGAATTACCTACGGTTGTCTTTGGCCACTTGGGCTTCGCCCTTGTGACCAAACCACACCAACCGTGGGTAAATCCAACATTACCCACACCCAGGCGTGGGTTATTGCTATAATTACCTATAGTTTAAAAGATCTGTATCAACTCCACCCTTGTACAGTGGAAAAATGAACTGATGTCATTTTCATTCATTCCTGAACCAGTGGGTCTCTGTTCCGACCCTCGAATCTTACTCTGCTGCTTTCCAAAGCTTTAAGCTATGAAGCTCTAGCTCCTCCCCTACCATTAATGCTTCATTCCCCCAGCTTACCTCAGATCTCATTTGCCACTCTGTCAGGAAGCATCCGTGATCTGTACGATCGAGCTCCACTGAGAGTTTCTTCTCTACTGTTTACAGATAAGTCAGTCTTTTCTTTCCTAGTTTCGTTATTCTCTTTCCCCTGTTTTATGGTTTATATATTTAAAAAAAAAAAAAAGACATTCCTTTTCCTTTCTTCTCTGACCTTAATATGTCTGATAAACCATTAGAGTTTAAAAAGTGCACTTCCATTGGGCACAAAATTCCTTTATCTGATGCCTACAGAGTGTGTGTGTATTGTCTTGGTCCTTCTTATCTTGAAACCCCCTGTCCTATCTGCAAGGGATTTCACCTACGTGTGTTGGTTAACCGCCTAATCAAACTTATTTTAAATGGCTTGATTTCTTCCTCTGTCCCAGGTGTGGGTTTTTCTACTTCAGGGGCTCAAACCCCCGCCAAGAAGCATAGACATCCAGGAACATACGAAACATTCCTTGGACAAGTCTGCCTCAATATCCAGCAAGCCTCCAAAAAGGCTCCCAGAGCATCGGATCTGAAGTCCTTGGACCTGAGTAAGTCTGCCGACTCATCTCCTTGGATTGGAGCTCCTCTTCCTTCCTTGGGACAGACTCCTGCTGCCTTGGGATCTCCCTTTCGGGACAGATCCCTAAAAGATCCTGTAGACCACCTTCCACATCTGTCAGGTCTTCCCACAGTCTGTCCAGTTCTGAGGTGGATAGACTTGTAAGGCAATTCCTTCAGACACAGATTCAGAAGGAGGTTTTACCAGCTCTGTCCCCACCGGTTCCATGAGTCGACATTCTCCTTTCAGTCTGTTGCTCCTTCTCCAATCTGACCTCCTGCTTAGGAGTCTTCTGGTCCTAAGGCCCCGGGAGTCGAGGTGTCCATGCTTGTAATGATCACCTCTCTGACTCCAATAGCTTCCCTTACTAGTTTGGCTCCAACCATGTCTGAGCAGATGGCTCTTGGAGCCGAAGCTGAAGTCTGTTCCATGGGGCTGACTTTGACTCCAAAGTTTTCAGAGCAGTCGCTTCCCCTTGGAGCCTTGGTGTTTGACATCTTGGCACCAACTCTCCCTTTGGAGTGGATAGCCGGTGAGGCTTGGGTGCATTCTGCCCTGACAGCATTGGCTCTGGGGAGAATGTCATTGTCTCTGGGTCCATCTGTCTTATAGGTGGTGTAGAGAGATGTTCTTCGTGTTTCACTGTTGCAGTCATTACATTTGGGTTATCTGCTTGCAGCAGTAGCCCTCAGTCAGCCTGATTAACAAAGTGTTGGGTCCTGCGTCGGTTGCTGTCTCTCCTTCCATGACGTCAGGTCATCAGGGATATAAATCATGCAGCCGATGCCATTACATCAGTCTTTCTTGCCGTGCGGTGCCCGAAAGCAGAAGCAGGTCGCAAGTGCTGGTCAGCCGACTCCTGAAATTTCGTTTTCGAGTTTCGAAACCAAAGTCTTCAACTAAAGCCAAGTACCCCGTTGGGGAAACTTTTTCTTCCTCCTTACCGATGTCAGTAAAAGTTAATAATTGCATTTCTTGTGGAAAGCAAATACCTCACAAAGATTTTCATTCGTACTGTATTTTGTGCCTAGGCCCTGACCACGACGTACCTTGCTGTCTGTTTTGAGCCTTCTTTAACCAACGCACTATCCGTCGCCTGTATATTTACGCCTCTAAATATTTCGGTTCTCGGTTCAATTATCCAGATATGTCATCGGTAAGCCATCTGACTACCGGCATTCCGAAAAAATGCAAAGATAGACAGAGACAGGCCGACTAGGTCCAAAACTGATGACGCTTCTCCTAAGCCAGTCGCCAGTTCGCTGGTACTCAGTGAGGTGCTTTCGCAGCCCCTGGTACCCACTACTTCTGATTAGCAGGCCTCTACTGAGACCCATTCGGAGTCCGGTATGCTGCGAGATGCTTCAACTGCGGAACCTGCGGATGTCTACCTTGGATGGGTCCGGAGCCGCTGTGCAGGCACTGGCTTCTGAGATGTATTCAGGCCTATGAACTTGCATATTAAACAGATGCCACCTTCTTATTTAAGGCCTAAATCTCGAACCATGCCTAGAAAACCGACGTCCAGGCCGCATTCTCAGGCCTCTATACCTAAAAAAACAAATAAGAATGATTGAAGACCTTTTAACTTTAATCAGGGGAAGCCAACCATCCTCTTCTAAGAGACCTAGGACTGAATTTGCTTATGAATCTTCTGACCAGGATTCTGATATTTGTTTCTTCTGATGACTTGGATTTACCCTTATCTACTTATGAGGATTCTGATGCAGAGGGCTCTATTCCCTCTGCTTCCCCTCCAAATGATTTCTCTTTTGGTGAAACCTTGCATACTCTAAGGGAGCATTTCCACTGGGAAAAGCCAAGATTTCTCTGATTCAAAAAAGAGGCTTAGGGACTTCTTACTCCTGCCTCAACATAGGCCTTTAGCTATCCCTCCTGTACTAGACATTGTTGTTGATGCCTTTTTGGAATCTAGTTTGGCCCCTGATTCTTTGCCTCCTGCTCCCAGAAAACCTGACAGATATTACAGGGTTCCTGATTCTCACAAGTTCCTTTTTAAAAATCCTATTGCGGGTCCTGAGACTATTTCACAGGGACCCAAGGGCATTAAGGGTTCTACTGCCAAAAATCCTACCCCTTCTGATAGAGACTCCAGGGGGCTGGATAGATGGGATAAGAAAGTATACACTTCTGCAACCTTGGCCATTAGGGCCTTAAACTGTCAGTTTCATATGTTAAAGTATCAACAACATATTATTGGATTGCTTAAACAGAAAATTATGGTGATTCCTGACTGTGCTGAAAATAAGGATTTACAGGATTTAATGCATTCTGCTGAACAGGTTGGAAAACATAATTTTGCAATGTGGGTTTGATTCTTTAGGGGCTTCTTGCAGGGCTGCTATCACTGGGTCTGTACTTAGAAGGCATGCTTGGCTTAAGGAGCAATCTTTCCCTGATCATGTTAAAGCTAAATTGTTGGATGCTTCCTTAAATCAGGACTGCCTGTTTGGCAACAAAGCAGAAGAAGTCCTTAAAAAGATGGAAGATAAAGCTAAATCTATATAAACTGTTAAAGATTTCTTACAAGTTCAGCCTCCAAGATTTAGTA
Organism: Protopterus annectens; assembly: GCF_019279795.1. NCBI lineage: Eukaryota > Metazoa > Chordata > Ceratodontiformes > Protopteridae > Protopterus > Protopterus annectens. The sequence goes on from NC_056743.1 coordinate 1,766,676,844, forward strand.
GGCACTGGCCCTCTAAGAATTGGTCCTTTCCTGCCTCTTCCAGGCCTTCTCAATCCAAACCCAGACCCAGCAGAAACCCCAGGTTTCAGTCCCAGGGGACGCACAAGATCAAGCAGTGGGGGGCTTCCGCTTCCAAATCTGGGAGTAGTAAGACTCCCCCGTATGGAAAGCTGTCTCAATGACTTGATTTTAAAACTTCCAAGCACTTCTCAACTGACTGCTCCTTTAGTGGGAAAGATTGGTCTGCATGCCAAAAACTGGGAAATCATTACCCAGGACAAATGGGTTTTAAATATAGTGTCCCAAGGATACAGATTTCACTTCTACACGTTACCAACCCCAAACGGTTGGCCAGATCTACCCCCATATCAGTGGGCAGAGGCTCAAAAGCAAGTACTCTCTCTTTTAAGCACAAAGGCTATTCAAACTGTACCAGAAGAGGAAAAAGGACAAGGTTTCTACTCAAGACTTTTCCTGGTACCCAGAAAAGACAATTCATGGACCTGTCTACTCTAAACACCTTTTTGGTGATTCCAAAATTCAAGATGCTGACTCTTCACCAGTTGCTTCCTATGCTAGGAAAAGATGCCTAGATGGCAACACTCTATTTAAAGGAAGCATACCTGCACGTCCCAATCAAGGAATCTTGCAGAAGATAACTATGCTTCAAAGCAGGCTACAAGCACTATCAGTTCTCTGCACTGCCCTTTGGCTTATCTGCTGCACCCAGGGTATTCACAAAGTGTCTAGTTCCATTCATTGCATTTTGCAGGCAAAGAAATATTCAAATATACCCGTACCTGGATGATTGTCTAATTCAAGCAGAAAGCCAGGACATACTTTTGAATCATCTGGCTTTTGTACAAAGGGTGCTAACTTGTCTGGGGTACACTATAAACAAAAAGAAAGCACACCTGGTACCCTGTCAACAAATTATATTCCTAGGAGCAAGCTTGAATACAACTTCCCAGATGTCTTTCCTCACGCCAGAGAAACAAATTCACCTGACAACATACTTCATAATAGTGGCCACAAAAACCCTGTTATCTGCAAGGCAAATATTGCAAGCCTTGGGGTTCATGGCCTCCTGCATTCTTCTAATTCCATATTCAAGACTGCATATGAGGAAACAACAATGGTATCTAAAAAGCCTATGGTGTCAACATTCTCAGGATCTAGAAGCAATGATTCCTATCATACCTTGCCTACGCCTGGAATTTCTTTGGTGGGCAGAGGCTTGCCACCTAAGCAAGGGACTACCATTCACTCTACCCCCTGCTGCCCAAACCCTAACAGACGCATCAGACTAGGCATGGGGGGCTCACTTGGCAGGGAAGTGCATTCAGGGCAAATGGAACCTAAGTCAAATGCACCTGCATATCAATCAAAAAGAAATGTTCGCTGTCCAGAATGCTCTGACAGCCTTCAAGAACCACATTCTTCCAGGACAATTAATGATGATAAAGGCGGACAACACCACTGTTATGTGGTACATAAACAAGCAGGGGGGTACCCATTCTTACCCCCTCTGCAGACAAGCTATGGCATTGTGGAACACAGCCTTGAGCTACCAAGTGCATCTACAAGCTCAGTTCCTGCCAGGAAAACTAAATACACTGGCAGACGGACTAAGCAGAAACCTCCTGGACCCACACGAGTGGAAACTGGAACTAAAGATTTTCAACATGTTGACAAACAAATGGGGGGGCCCAGCTATAGACCTGTTTGCCTCCCCCCAGAACTACTAGTTGGACATATTTTGCACAAGGACTCCCCACAAACAGGCTTGGAAAGTGGATGCCCTGTCCTTCAGCTGGAAAAACCTGTCAGTTTATGCCTTTCCTCCTCTGCCTCTCCTCTCCAAAGTACTACTAAAGATCAAACAGGACAAACCAAGGGCGATATTGATTGCACCAGACTGGCCACACCAGCACTGATACCCCCTCTTGCGCAGTGTGTCACTGTTGGCCCCATGGCACATGCCTCTGACTCCTACCCTGTTGTCTCAACAGGAGAATCAGATTTTGCACCCTCAGCTTCAAACCCTGAACCTAGCAGACTGGCTAATTACCTAATCTGTCCCTTACCATCCTTCAGTAAACCAGTGATGGATATCATTTTAGAGGCAAGGAGGCCTAGTACTAGAAAATCGTATGCTGAAAAATGGAAAAGATCCTGTGCCTGGAACCAGTCTCAAGGGATGAGCACAGCCGCGCCCAACTTACCTCATATTTTACAATACTTAACTGAGATGTTTCACAAGGGACTTTCTTTTTCCTCCATCAAAATTCACGCCTCAGCCATTTCAGCTCATTATAGCACAGAACCTCCCCTCTTCTCGCATCCACTGCTCAACCAGTTCCTCAGAGGGGCCAAAAATTCAAGACCTCCCAGGGAACCTATCCCTCCAGCATGTTTTGTTCATTGTGATGACCAGGTTTAGATCCCTGGAGCGTGTGGCTCTGAGGGATTGGGATTTCTTTAAGTGTAGCTTGTCCAACAGCACTGGGTTTGAGATGGCCTTGTATGTTAAGCAGAGATTGCCTCTGAGTAGGCGATATGCGACAGAGTGTAGCTGGGGTTTTTTTTTAGACGGTCAGCATAGGGCATCTGCTTTAGACTTGTAATTCTTTTAGTGAGGTATTTCTGTGGCCTTTAGAGGTGTTGCAGATGTCTTGTGAGGTGCATACCAAACGGGGTGTTGTACTCTATAATGGTTCTAATGAGGGATGAGTAAGTACAGTGGGACAATGACCTCCTTTTTTCTGGATGAAAAGCCCTTCGTGATGAGGTGTGCCACACAGAAGGATTTTCTGACTGTTACGGCGATGTGGTTATCGACGATGAGACCACTGTCCACCTGTGTCCCTAAGTCCCTTATCACACTTTCGGTGTTTAGTGTACTGCCACTTATGTGGTAATTCATGGGTACATGTTTTTTCCCAAAGGGGATAACTGTACATTTCTTGGCATTGAGCTTGAGCCCATGGCTCTGGCACCAAGCATCTATTTCTGCAAGGCCATTTTGTAGAATATCCAGATCATTTGTGGATTCAATAATGGCTCCCAGTTTGCAGTCATCTGTGAACTCTGTTGGCCAGAGTCCCTTAGTTCTGGCCTGTACTTCAGAGAAGTAGATGCCAAACAAGAGCGGTCCCAAGACTGAACCCTGAGGTACTCCACTTGTCTGGAGCTGGATTTTGAGTCTGCTACTTTTACAGTGTGGGTTCTGTCAGTAAGCTGGTTGGCAACCCATCGAGTGACGTAAGGATTAATGCCCAGCTTAGTTAAGTTTATCTTTGATTCCAGAATGGGGGGTGGTGTCAAAGGCCTTGGCAAGGTCCAGATAGGCTGTGTGGACTGCCTTGCCCTCGTCCACGGCTCTGGAGACTGATTAGAAGTCAGTCAGGTTCAGGAGACAACATCGGTCCTTTACAAAACCAAAGTGGGTGGGGTCCAGTGTTTGAAGGTTGCCAATGTCTTTGTTTATAAGTTCCATGATAATGCGTTCCATGGCTTTGCAGATCAGGCTCGTCAGACTGATGGGACGATAGTTCCCGGGATCCAAGGTGGATCCCCCTTGTGGAGTGGGATAACTGTAGCTGTGCGCCACTCATTGGCCATGAAGCCTGAGATGAGGCTATGTTTAAACATGACCCTTAGGTGAGGCGCCAGTTCATTTTGTAGTTCATGTAGTACACTGCTCGGGATGTCATATGGTCCCATGGATGCTGTATTCTTAGCTTTGGACAGTGCGTTTTTTACCTGTGGCCATGATTACTGGAATTTGGCAGTCTTTTGGTATTGAGATGGGCCCTTTAGGGGGTGAGAGGGGGGGTGAAGTTGGCACTGAATCGATCTACCAGGATATGGGCAATATCCTTCAGATCAATATATTTAATGCCATTCTGTAATAACTCAGAGCAGATCTGAGCATTGCCATTTAGATTCTTCACATAACTATAGATTGCCTTGTGGTTGTCCTTGGAATCTTTGGCAATTTTATTTTTGTAACGAGCTTTGGAGGATTTTATGAGGGATCTCAGCTTCTTACTGAGGCTGGTAAGGAAGTATTTTGCATCCTGGGATTTTCTTTTTTCTGCAACAGTTTCTTCCTTCTGTTATATAGTTTATGGCAGGGGGACCACTAGATTGGCTTCCTTTTTTTAGAGGAGAGTGTCTTGGTTCTATTTGGAATGGCACGATTCATGCACGAGTGGATGTGCTCATACAGTGCCTTAGTGTAGGATTCAGCAGTCGAACTTTCAGTTCCCGTTTGGATGGGTGTCATGAAGTTTGTCACTTCTGACTAGAGTAGCATGAAGTTAACTTTGGAGAAGTTTTTTTTTATGGAGGTTTCCTTACTGGGGGGTGGGGGGTGGTGGTGGTGAGATGTGGACGTCAAGGGTGATTAGCTTATGGTCAGACCTGACCAACGAGGAACTGACCACTGGTGTGGAGCATCACTCTCCCATGTTGGTAATGACCAGGTCTAGGATAATTGAGTCCCTGGTGGGACTATGGATTAGTTGACCCAGTGCATTGGAATTTATGAATTCCAAGAACCGTTGGGCAAAGGTGTTGGTTCCCGAGTAGTTTTCCCAATTAATGGCAGGGTAGTTGAAATCACCCAGTATTATGGTGTTTGGTTGTATCTTAATATTTTCCAGTATGTTTAGAAAGGTGTAGTGAGAATATTGGGCCATGGTGCGGGATCTGTAGCGAGCTACAATTTGGATTGCAGTCTTACCTAGTGTTAGTGTGTTTGCTCTGCATCACACCTCCATCATTTGTAATCTACCTGAGGAAGAATTCTTTGGTGTCTCATTGGATTATAAACTACCTGTATAAACACTTCCAAGTTTGTTTGTGTCTTTCCGCTTTTTCCGGTTAGGAGTTGCCACAGCGGAACTCCGGTCCGCTAATGATTGGTAGTGGATTTTTACATACCGGGTTTCCAGCCCCGACGCACAGCCTTCAACGAAGGCACGCCCCATTCACGTATGCCTCCACACAGAAGACGCTCTAGCTGAGAATCGAATGCGACGTCTTGCTATGAGGCGACAACACTACCGCAGCACCACCACCGCAGTATAAATCCTAAATCTTCTAGACTCTGTTTCATATTTGGGAGCCATACATATATCCTTTCATGGTTTCTTTCTGAATTGCTTTTTCCAATTTATCTTCCCAATCCTTTCTAGCCTATCATGCAATATTTTGTATGCCCTACTAATTATCCTTTTTTAAAGCAGCTTCTGTTCTAGATTCAGCTAAAATCTCTACCAGTGCTGGTCTTTCACTTAGAAACCCCCCCCATTCCTTTGTGTTTGCCTAGACTCTGATATTGGTTCTTGATAAGGAAGGCAGTCCCAGTGTACCAGAAGGTGCAAATATGCATTTAAATTTGATGAAAATAAGAAGCTGTGCAGTCACAACTTAGGATATTCAATGAACTAAACCCTAATCAGTCACGTATAAATATTAGCATGTGGGCCTGTCTTTGTCCTGTGGAACTTGCCAGCCATAGTAGCAATTCACTGGGGCGGGAAGATTGTAAAACCACCATCTTGCTAGGTATTAATTGTAAAGTTTTGGTCATAATGCAGCTTATCCAAAATAAAACCAAGGACCTACGTCTATTTAGATATGGGTTGGTAAAGGGGAGACCTAGCATCTTGAATCTGATGCATTCTTATATCAGATAACAGCAGGACTTGATAAAGGACAGATGATGCAGAATGCTTATCTTAATTGTGTTACAATATTCAACATTATGCCACAGAGTCATAATTGGCAGGTAATAGCATTAAGTGTAACTTTGTATGCAATTCATTGGGTAAACCACAGGTTAAGCAACAGAATACAGCAGTTCAGAGGGAGTAATAGGATTATTTGGCTGTCCTGACAGAGGGAACCAGTGATTTTCCCATCGGGCTTTGTACTAGGGTCCTCCTCTTTTTGGACTATTCTCACACATGAAAGTGTAAAATGAGCTTTAGTAATCAGATGTCTTCTTCTTTTGGCTGCTCCCGTTGGGGGTTTCCACAGCAGATCAACTGTTTCCATTTCTTCCTGTCCTCTGCATCTTGCTCTGTCACACCAACCACCTGCATGTCCTCTCTCACCACATCCATAAACCTTATCTTAGGCCTTCCTCTTTTCCTGTTACTTGGCAGCTTCATCCTTAGCATCTTTTCCCCAGTATACTCTGCATCCCTGCTCAGCACATGTCCAAACCAATGTAATCTTGCCTCTCTGGCTTTGTCTCCAAACCTTCCAACCTGAGCTGACCCTCTAATATACTTATTCCTAATCCTGTCCATCCTCGTCACACCCACTGCAAATCTTAACATCTTCAGCTCTGCCACGTGAAGCTCTGACTCCTGCCTTTTTGTCAATGCCACTGTCTCCAGCCCATGTAACATAGCTGGTCTCACTACCCTCTTGTAGACCTTCCCTTTCACTCTTACTGGTACTCGTCTGTCACAAATCACTCCTGACACTCTTCTCCACCCACTCCATCCTGCCTGTACTCTCTTCACCTCTCTTCCACACTCACCATTACTCTGAACTATTGTTCCCAAGTACTTAAACTCATTCACCTTCACCACCTCTACTCCCTGCATCCTCACCATTCCTCTGTCCTCCCTCTCATTCACACACATATATTCTGTCTTCGTCCTGCTGACCTCCTTTCCTCTTCTCTCTAGAGCATATCTCCACCTCTCCAGGGTCTCCTCCACCTGTTCCCTACTCTCACTACAGATCACAATGTCATCTGCAAACCTCATAGTCCACGGGGACTCCTGTCTGATCTCGTCTTTCAACCTGTCCATCACCATTGCAAATAAGAAAGGGCTCAGAGCTGATCCTTGATGTAATCCCAGCTCCACCTTAAACGCATCCGTCACTCCCACCGCAGTCACACTACCCTCGTACATATCCTGTACCACTCTTACATACTTCTGTGACACTCCCGACAATACCACAACTCCTCTCTAGGCACCCTGTCATATGCTTTCTCTAAATCCACAAAGACACAATGCAACTCCTCCTGACCTTCTCTGTACTTCTCCATCAACACTGTCAGAGCAAACATCGCATCTATAGTGCTCTTTCCTGGCATGAAACCATATTGCTGATCACTAATCATCACCTCCCTTCTTAACATAGCTTCCACTATTCTTTCCCATAACTTCATGCTGTGACTGATCAGTTTAATCCCTCTGTAGTTACTACAGCTCTGCACATCACCCTTATTCTTAGAAATCGGTACCAAAACTCTCTTTCTCCATAATCAGATATACTGGTTTACAAGCTGGGTGACATATTTAAAGGAACACTACGGGCAAACAATGAAAAAACATATATTTTTTTATCTTGCCATGATTTACTGTACTTCCTAAAGCTGCCTGCAGCAAAATAAGTGCTCATTCCTAATTTTATTTTTTTTTAACTCTTGTCTGCCCTCATGGGGGCAGACATCGTGATTCCTTTGGAAAGCTAAATCTGTCTCAGTGCACAGACTGTGAGAACAAATAGCCCTACCATTTGTTGTCAGACTAGATTTCCTTTCACTTAGAATGGACCACCTGAAAAAAAATGCCAAGTTTGAGAGTCTGCAACTCGTGTGTCATTGACTGGTATGTGCTGAGTTTTACAAATGTTGTTCCTATCGATGTACTACACATTCTCTGAAAGAAACTTGCAAAAGTGTCAACAAATTACTGAGAAAAAAAAAGACTTTTCACAAGGAGCAGTTTTGCAAGTTTCAATTCCTGGCCAAGTTACTCCTCCCATTTCCCCTCCTTCAGTGGGCTACAGTCTCACATTTCAGGCTTGGGTAGATTCAACTATTTTGTCAGCTTTGCATGACAATAGACATAAAAAAAAATCACAGCCTGATGTGCCATTAAAACTGTTCCGTTATATGCATCTTCACTTCTGAATAGCATTTCCCCAGGAATAAAAAAAAATAATAAAAAAAAAAGCACACACATCAGTCTAGAGTTTGGGCCAATCTATCCATTTCTTATTGTGCACAGTAAAACATTGTTTATAATGCATTCTGGCTGCTGACATGGTTATCTTTACATAACTAGCATAACCTGAACTTATGGTATTCAATGTCAAGCTTTACAACAGTTCTCAGTTTCTTAACAATGACCTCCCAAGCCTCTGATGTGACCCAGTACTTTGTCAATATACTGTAAATACATAGATCAATACAAATATTTGTGCACATATGACACATAGAATAATACACACATACCATCATTAAAACAAGATAAATGAAATATAAATCATATCAATATAGTTATGACTTCTAGTTTGACCCTGTTTGTCTATGGAAACTTATTTTTAAATTTATGTTCAAGCAGTTGTATATTTGTTGTATATTATCGTGTTTAATTGTTTTTCAATATTCTAACCACTGTGTATGCTGCATCAATTGCAAAACTCTGATTTTACTCCTTTTATATTTTCTATGCTCTTTGTACAAAATAGCTATGTTTGTATAATTTATTTTTATTATTTTTTATAATTGTTTACTATGTATCTGGAGCTTTTCTCCCCCAGCCTCTGCTGAAAATGGTCATTTTGTGTCCAGTCGGACTAACCTGGTAAACAAATGGAAAATAAATAAAAAATAAAATATACTAAGAAAATCAATCAATATACAAAGAAAAATCCAAAACTTAAGAAAAAAAACACAGAAGGAAGGAAAATGTTTCCTTGATGCTGTCATGAAAATCCCACTCACTTGATTCAGATATTATGGGCAAATATATATATATATATATATATATATATATATATATATATATATATATATATATATATATATATATATATATATATAAATATATATAAAAATATATTATAACATATATAATATATTAGGCAAAACAATGTACCCAACAGACCAGTCATAGGTGACTCTATAGTCAGGCACACTGATGTCCCACTTTCCTAAACAAGGAGAGGGTTACTGTCAGCTGCCTCTCAGGTGCCAGGATCTGCCACATAACCCATGCACTCAGGTCACTCCACAACCAAGTACAAATATGAGTCTGTCATTGTCCATGTTGGTGTGAATGACCTGAGACATGCCTCCCTGGACTACATGAAAATAGACATGGAAGAGCTCTCCTATCTTGTAGCCCAGGGAAGTATGACCCTAGTCCTGAGTAGCATTCTGCCATCGCCCAGAATGATACCGCAGTACAAGGACAAAATGATTGACTTCAACAATTGGCTAAGCTTCTTAGGTTCATAGGTAGGTACTAGGCTATTTGCCCGAGGGCATTTATAAGCCTAGCCAGAGTGTGTCGGCTTTCGCCGCCCCATTGATTAATTAACTGAGCCTCTGTCAAGCAGAGCCAATGAAGTGATCCCAGGGGTGTACTTTGTTACCCATCCACTCGTCAAGGCTTCTCTTGAAGAGTGTTAGTGAGGGGCTCTGCCTAATGTAGTTAGGAATTTTGTTCCAAAGCATGGGGAGTCTCTGTGACAGGACTCTATCCCTCCAGCATGTTCTATTTATTGTTGTAGCGCGGTTTAGCTCACTATAGCGCGTGGCTCGCAGTGACTTGGATTTCTTTAGGTGGAGCATGTCCATCAATTCTGAGTTGGACATGGCTTTGTAAGTCAGGCAGAGATCACCTCTGAGCAAGCGATATGCCACTGAGTACAGCCGGAGTTTTTTCAGTCGGGCTGCATAGGACATATGTTTGAGGCCAGTAATCCTCTTGATGAGGTGCTTTTGTGGTCGTTCAAGCTGTTGGAAGTGTCTTGTGAGGTACATCCCAAATGGGGCATTTACTCTATGATGGGTCTGATGAGTGACTAGTAGTGGGGCACTATAACCTCTTTATTTCTAGATGCGAACCCCTTAGTAATTAGATGGGCCACATAGAAAGATTTCCTAACTACTTTGGCAATATGATTGTCAAAGGAGAGATTACTATCTACCTGGGTCCCCAGATCTCTTATTACCTCTTCTGTAGTAAGGGGGCTGCTGCCTATGTGGTAATTCGTAGGTGTTTTATTTTTCCCAAACGGGATGACTATGCATTTTTTGGCATTTAGCTTGAGGCCATGACTTTGACACCAGGTGTCTGTCTCAGTAAGGCCTTTTTGGAGGATGCCCATGTCAGCCGGTTAATCAGTTATGGCTCCCACTTTGCATTCATTGGCGAACTTGGTTAGCCATAGTCCTCCTGTGTTTGCCTGTACTTCTGAGAAATGTATGCCGAACAGTAGGGGTCCCAGAACTGAGCCTTGTGGGACACCACTTGTGACTGGTTTAGAGTCAGACCTGGAGCCTGCTATTCTTACTGTGTGAGTTCTTTCTGTAAGCCAGTTGGCAACCCATCTTGTGACGTAGGGGTTTATGTTCAGGCTGGTGAGTTTTTCTATAATACCCGAGTGAGGAATGGTGTCGAACGCCTTGGCAAGATCAAGGTAGGCTGTGTGAACCACCTTTCCCTCATCTGTGGCCTTGGTGACGGTCTCAAAGAAGTCAACCAGGTTTAGTAGGCATGTTGGGAGGGTGGCCTAATGATTAAGGTGTTTGCCTTACAAACACAAGGTACAGGGTTTGAATCTCACAGGGGATAATTGGCTAGGCTTAAAATGGCTCACAAGGGCAGTTAGCCTAGTACTAATCTATGAACCTATGAATCTATGATCTGCCCTTAACAATGCCGAACTCGGTCGGGTCAAGTGTTTGGAGGTTCCCAATGTCTTTGTTAATGAGTTCCATGATGATGCGCTCCATAGCCTTACAGACCAGGCTAGTCAGGCTTATGGGGCGATAGTTACCAGGGTCAGTTGTGGCTCCTCCTTTATGGAGTGGAATAACCATTGCTGTGTGCCATTCTATGGGCACGTAGCCTGTGGAGAGGCTGAGGTTGAACAGCATGTTTAGGTGGGTGGTTAGTTCGTTCTGTAGTTCGTGCAAGACGCAGCCTGGGACACCATCTGGCCCCATTGATGCTGTGTTTTTGGCTTTTGAAAGGTCTGATGTTAAGTTGTCAATCTCGCCTTCATTCTTGCTGGATGGGTTCGGAGCCAATCCTCGGCTCCGACTGGGCACTTGCTAAGCTCGAGAGTCACTTTTACCAGCTCGAGGCAGCCCCATATCCCATGATGCAAGGCAGTAATTACCGAGATCTCGTTTGCCGCTTCGCTAATGAGGTCATACTTTTTACCAGCTCCTGGTAAGTGATTTTTTCTTGTTATTTGTAAAGTTTTAGGTGTCCCAAAACTCAAATTTTTCAGTCTTTATATTCCTTCAGTGTTCTTTATTCACTTAGCTCCATACCCATTTCCCCTTAGTTCACTTAGTCATAGTTTCAGTGTTTCGGGCCTTAGGCCTTTCCCACTCTCACAGTTCCTGTCAGGATTTCCCTCAGGTGTGTGTGTATTGTGTCACTGTTATAATAATAACTAGTTAGTTATTAATAATATTTTTAGTTGTTAGTGTCTTTGTTTGGTCTGATTGGTGTGTGTGAGTGTTTTAGGACTGAGACATGTCCAAAGATACTAGGGTCTCAGGTTTCAAGAAGTGTGACTCGTGCTGTCAGAAGATGTCTCTGACAGACGGTCACACTTCTTGTATTTATTGCCTGGGACCCCTACACCTGCAGGACTCCTGTGCTATATGTCATTCTTTCAGCCAGAGAGTCCTGCAGGAACGTAGAAATAAGTTGATCCTCAGGGGTTTTCTTAAACCAGAGAGCTCCCCGGCTAAGGTCGGCTCCAGGAAGCCCTCCAAGCCTCCCAAGACCCAGGCTTCGGTGTCCAAGTCTGTGGTCTTGGTTCCGACTCCGCCGGAGTCGACATCGTCCGGAGCCGATCCTTCCTTGTTGGAAGCTTCTGTACCGGCGCCGATACCCTGGCTTCGGCACGTGTGTCGGCTCCGTCCAGAGCCGACACCCTAGCGTCGAAGCATGTGTCTGCTCCGGCTGGAGCCAAGATATCTTTGTCTCCTCTCGGAGCCGACAAGTTGTCGGCTCCGCTTGGAGCCGAACGTTCTTCGGCTCCGATGGCTCCGTCCAAGAAGAGGTCTAGATCTCCTTCTTTGGAATCTATACACTCGGCTCCAACTTCTCCCTTGATTTCGGAGCGGAGCCATCGGAGCCGATCATCGAGGTCTTCCAGGCTCTCAGACCACGACTTAGAGAGAGTGGTGAGTAGGCTATTAAAATCACAGGCACTAGCCCAGATGTTCCATAGCCCGTCTCATCAGACGTCAGCTATTCTACACCTGCCTGAGATTCCTCCTTCAACTCTCCTACAGAGTTCGGAGCCGGAGATTATTGGTACCGTGACTGTTGCTGCTTCGGAGCCGATAACACACCTTTCGGCTCTGTCGTCCTCGACTCCTATCTCCTCCTTGAGACCTTCCTTGGAGGGGATCCGGGCGTCGGGCTTCCCTGGTCGGTTCCGAGGGGGCGAGTGGCATTGGACCCTTGTCCGACCCCGTTCTCCCTCTCGGAGGTTCGGCCTTGGTGAGCTCTGCCCCGACATCTGCTTCGGAGCCTTCTCTTTCGGTGGGACCAGGGATCCCTGTCTCTTCGGAGCGGGATCTCTCGGCCCTCCCTGGGCGAGGAGCCTTCGAGGTGATGAGGAGTGTGCTAGCCCTGGAGCTTAGTCAGCAGTCGGTTCCTTTAGCTCCTCCCTCTATGGTGCCTGTAGATGCCTCTTCCCGCTCTCTTGCTCCCGGACCCAGAGATCCATCGCCCCAGGTCTCCCCACTGTGAAGAACTTCCTCCTCCGAGGTTTCTCCTGATCCTTCAGGTGAACCCCCGCGTAAGAGTTCCTGCAAGAGGAAGCACTTAGACTGCCCTGAGTCTACTACATCAGATACCGATTTAGATGAGTCTGAGGGGTCCCCAAGATCTCCCTCTGAGGATGTCTCCTTTTCAGACATCCTTGAACTCCTGAAACAGAGGGGGAACTGGCCCTCCATTAATCCCTCCTAGGATGAATCGGTATACCTGGAGGCTTTTGGATCTCGACCCTCCACCTCCTGGGTGTCTCCGCCTTTCGACCCCCTTATGGAAGTCATAGCTCGAAAGGCGTGGGCATCTCCTGATTCGGTGGAGCCAGTCCCCAGGAGACCTTCAAAGTTTATCATGGCCCCCGTTGAAAAGCAGTTTCTTACTAAGGGTGTCCCGGTTGATACCATGGTGGTGGCGGCCGCCACCAAGAAGGAACTTGCAGATCCTTCCGTGCCAGTCCATCCTCCTAACAAGGAGTCTAGGACCATGGACAGGTATGGCAAGCGGATGTTTTCCTCAGCGACCTTTGCTATGCGTTCGCTGAATTATTTGTGTCACTTCACCAGACTTCAGAGAGACATCCTCAAAGAGCTAGGTGAAGTAGTACAGGATCCGTCAGCAGCAGGGGCTCAAGAAAAGATTGCCTCTCAGCTGGGAATCCTAAATTCCATAACCAACTCCTCCATGCGGCTCATTTCTTATGCAGCTGATGGGGCGAGTAGAGCTGCAGGCACAGGAGTGGCCCACAGGCGTCAGTCCTGGATGCGGCTCTGTAATTTTGCAGACCCCTTTAAGGCGTCCTTCACAAACTCTCCCTTTGATGGCACAACATTGTTTGGCCCTCAGGTGAAGGACACTTTGACCAGGTGCGAGCAGGACGGCAAGACTCTTTCTGCCGTAGGAGTCCGTTTCTCCACTCCTTCTAGACCTTACCCCAAAGGTCAGAAGGGAGGAAAATGTGGTTCGAAATCACAAGGAGTCACGCCTGATGCGTGGTCAGTTTACCCCAGAGGCAGAGGGGTAATAATAACAGGCGCCCTAGGGGCAGAGGGGATCCGCAGAACCAGGGCTCCAGAGAGCCTCTCTCTGACAATCCCTTCCAGCATCCCTGAGGTGTTGCCCGACTGCCCACCCTTGGAGTCAGTCGGGGGAAGATTGTCGCTGTACCCAGAAGCCTGGCTTTCCCTCTCTCAAGACAAATGGGTACAGTCGATCATTTCCGAGGGTTACAAGATTCCTTTCGAGGAAAGCCCCTTCCCTCAAAAAGGTTCCCTTCCAGACGTACCACCCGGTCTAAGGGAAATTGCAAGATTAGAGGTGTCAAAGCTTCTAAGGAAAAGGGCCATCCAGCCAGTACCAAAAGATCATTTAGAGTCCGGAATCTACTCAAGGTTCTTTTTGGTCCCCAAAAAGACGGGAGACTGGAGACAAATATTAGACCTCAGCAGGCTCAACAAGTCTGTCAAAAAGACAAGATTTCGGATGGTCACACTTCAATCGATTTTGCCCTTTCTGGGCAAAGACAACTGGATGTGCTCCATAGACCTTCAGGATGCGTACTATCATATAAAGATTCACAGACGCTCCAGAAGTTTTCTCCGCTTTCGGCTGGGGACCAGTCATTTTCAATTCAGAGCCCTGCCCTTTGGCCTCACTACAGCCCCCAGAGTGTTCATCAAATGCATGGCAGTGGTCACGGCTCACCTGAGACGTCAAGGATTCCAGGTGTTTCCGTATCTCGACGACTGGCTCCTCTCAGCCACCAACAGGCATCAACTTCTCCAAGCCAGAGATTACACTCTACGTCTCTGTGGTCACTTAGGAATTTCAGTCAACTTCGAAAAGTCTTCCTTGTCGTCCTGCCAATCTATTACCTTTATAGGTGCAAATCTAGACACTACTCTGATGTCAGCAAACCTAACAAGTCAGAGAATCCTAGATATCCAAAACCACGTTCGGATCATCCTATCCAGCAAAAGGGTACAAGCCAGGTTGGTCCTGAAAGTGTTGGGCCTCATGGCAGCTGCCATCACACTTCTTCCTCTGGCCCGCTTTTACATGAGTCTCCTACAGTGGATGTTGTTCACCCAATGGTCCTTCCAGCAGCTTCCCATGCGTCACAAGATTCTGGTGACACAAACCTGCAAGAACCATCTATCCTGGTGGATTTCCTCTCCTCTAGTTCATAAGGGCAGATCATTTGTTCCTCTGGGCCTGGTAGCCACGGTCACTTCGGATGCCTCCCTGATCGGGGGGGGGGGCATTATCAGGGCAGGATGGTTCATGGCACGTGGCAACCGTTCGAATACCACCTGCACATAAATGTCCTAGAGATGAGAGCAGTGCTTTTAACGTTGCAAGCCCTCAACGACTTTCTTCCTTTAGGGACAATTGCAGTTCACACGGACAACATGTCCGTCGTGTTTTACATCAACAAGCAGGGCGGAACGAAGTCCTATCCCTTATGTCGAGAAGCTCTCAGACTTTGGCAATGGGCGATCTCCTCTCATTGGTTTCTGGTAGCAACGCATATCCCCGGGAAAACCAATATAATAGTGGACAGATTGAGCAGAGCTATTCTCATGCCTCACGAGTGGTCTCTCAAACAATCCATTGTGGAGGAGATTTTTCAGAAGTGGGGCCGCCCATGCTGCAGTCTTTTTGCTACTCCCCAAAACAGCAAATGCCCAGACTTCTTCTCTCTTCCCACTTCCGGGCCATCCCCCCAGACACGCTCTTACCCAAGATTGGCCCCGGGGACTCCTTTATGCCTTCCTCCCTTTCCTTTGATACCACAAGTAATCCAGAAAGCTACCATCTTGAGAGCCAAAATGATTCTTATTGTGCCTTACTGGCCTCGACAAATTTGGTTCCCGTTACTTCATTGCCATCTTTTGGTGCGGCCTTGGCATCTGGACCCAGTTCCAGATCTTCTGACCCACCAGTCGGGTCAACTGCACCGGTCCATTCCTTCCCTCAACCTCACAGCTTGGTTGCTCCACTTCCTTCCTTAGCCAGGCTTCCTATGATCTCTAACCCCGTTAGAGATATCATAGTAGCTTCTCTTAAGTCCTCTACCAGGAGAATTTACACTAACAAGTGGAAACGCTTCTCCTTTTGGGCAAAATCTAAGAACATAGATCCCTTTACTGCCCCTATTCAGTCGGTCTTGGATTTCCTAGCGGAAATTTTTCACTCGGGTTCTTCGTCTTCCACAGTCAAAGTTCAGTTGGCTGCAATCTCGAATTTCCATGTCTGGTTTGCAGACCACAACATTATGTCCCACAAACTTTGTAAAGCTTTTCTCAAAGGAGTGTTCCTTCTTAAACCCCCGTTAGAGATCCTCCACCACAGTGGGACCTAAATTTAGTGCTGCCATCCTTGATACTTCCCCCTTTCGAACCGGCTGCTTCATGTTCATTAAAGTTTCTTTCTTGGAAGACTCTTTTTCTAGTCGCTATTACCTCGGCTAGAAGAGCGTCTGAACTTCATGCCCTCTGTGTTCGTCCCCCTTATTTGGTCTTCCACAAAGACAGAGTATCCTTGAGAACCAATCCATCCTTTTTGCCCAAGGTTGCTTCTAAGACAAATTTAAACCAATCCATTGATCTCCCTGTATTTTTTCCAAATTATTCTAACAGGGAACAAAATTGCATTACCTAGATGTTCATCGCCAACTCAGATATTACTTGGACAGAACAAAGCAATTTAGGAAGTCCGATCAGCTCTTCCTTTCTTATGCTGAAAATAAAAAAGGTCTCCCTGTTTCTAAAGTGACCTTATCCAGATGGCTATCTTCACCATTTCTGACATTTATCAGCTTAGGGGCAAACAGCTGAACTCAAAACCTAAAGCTCATTCCACAAGAGGTCTAGCCACTTCTACAGCTTTTCAGGCTAGGCTGCCCTTAGATACTATTTGTGCAGCGGCCACTTGGGCCACTCCTCATACCTTCGTTTCTCATTACAAATTGGATTTGGCCTCCAGGGACAGGGCAAGCTTTGGTTCCACTGTTCTCAAGAGTCTGTTCCATTGAGCCACCCAGGATAGAGGTGCTAGGGACGCGGTCCCATCCAGCAAGAATGAAGGCGAGATTGACAACTTAACATTTAGATGTTATGTACCTACCATAACATTCCATGTTAGTTGTCTTCTCTCGCCTTCTTTCTTGCATCCCTCCCTCCTGTCCCCCTAGCCTGGACAGACCTTGATCTCCCTTTTTCTCTGGAAGATTTTTCTTCCTTGGACACCAGATAGTTCTTGTCCTTGATTACCTGGTTTCCCTTACAGCCTTTTTAGGTTAGTTGTTTCTCTTTCCTTGGTGGAAAGTTTTTATAGGCAGTTTTCCTCTAGATACCAAACGAGATCTGGGTAATTACCGCCTTGCATCATGGGATATGGGGCTGCCTCGAGCTGGTAAAAGTGACTCTCGAGCTTAGCAAGTGCCGAGTCGGAGCCGAGGATCGGCTCCGAACCCATCCAGCAAGAAAGAAGGCGAGAGAAGACAACTAACATCGAACGTTATGGTAGGTACATAACTTCTAATTTTTACCTGTGCTTCTGTGATTTCCGGGACACTACACTTTTCCGGTATTGTTGTGGGCCCTTTTGAAGGTGAGAGGGAAGTAAAGTTTGCACTGAATTTATATGCCATTATGTTGGCAATATCAGTAGGTTCAGTATATTTTGTGCTATTTTGCAGTATCTCAGAGCATATCTGCGAGTTGCCACTTAGATTCTTGACATAGCTAAAGGAGGCTTTGTGGTTATCTTTCGAATCCTTGGCTATCTTTCTTTCAAAGTTAGCCTTGGATGATTTTATGAGGGACCTTAGTTTCTTACTGATACTGATCAGGAATGTCTTTCCTTCTTGGGATTTGCTTTTTTTCTGAACTAGTTTCCTCCTTTTGTTGTATAACCTGTTTATGGCAGGGGTCCACCAGACTGGTTTCCTTCTCTTAGGGGAGTGAGTCTTGGTTTTGCTAGGGATGGCACGATCCATGCATCCTTGTAGGTGCTCATAGAGTGCAATTGTAAAGGATTCTGCATCTTGGACAGTGTTATTTAGCGTGGGGACTGTGAAACTTACCACCTCGCCACTGCCTTAAGTAAGGTGAAGTTTGCTTTAGAAACGTTTTTCACTGTGGTTTCCTTGGTTGGGGGTGGTGGTGGGATGTGGACATCCAGGGTGATTAGTTTATGGCCTGATCTAACCAGTGACGGGTTGACCTCAGCACCTGTCACCCATGTTGGTGATGACCAGGTCCAATATATTGTGGCCACTGGTAGGGGAGTTTACCAGCTGATCCAGGGCATTTGAGTTGATAAACTCCAGGAAGCGCTGAGCCTGGGAGTTTGTACTCGAGTAGTTTTCCCAGTTAATGGTAGGGTAATTGAAATCTCCCAAGATCAGGGTGTTCGGTAGGACCTTCATGTTTTCCAGTGTCTCCAGAAAGGTGGAGTGGTGGTCCTGGGTCATGGAGGGTGATCTGTAGCAGGCCACATTTTGCGTTGCAGATTTGCCCGATGTTAGTTGCACATGGATGATGTCAGACATATCATGCTGCGCCACTAACCTGGATGTGTGGGTATCCTTGATGAATATGGATACACCCCCTCCTTTTGTGTTTCGGTCTGCGTTCTGTGGCCGAAATGTGTGGTATGAGTTGTAGCCCATTTGTGCTGGAGTGCCCTCTGGAGCCTTCAACCAGGTTTCAGTTACTGCACAGATGTCGATGTTCTCCATACTTAGGAGTGCTTCGAGCACATGCATTTTGAGATTTAAACTCCTGACGTTGAGTAGTAGCATAACCTTCAGATCTGAAGTAGTTACTTCATTTGCTCTGCAACCTGTGGTATCGGATCCGACTTCGGATCCGAGCCGGCAGCTTACCAAGCTCCAAGATCCGAGCTCCTAGCTCCTCCCCCTACCCATAACCCCCTGCTACCAACCACAATACCCCAGATCGTTTTTTTGCCGCGGCTGAAGAAGCTTTCCCTTTGAAGAGCTCCTGGCTGGGTGAGATTGTTTCTATCTTATCTTCACCAAAAAGTTTCAAAATCGTGTGTGTGTGGTAGTAAACCTTTTTCTACCCCTTTTAGTGCTAGTTTTATTTTTTCTGGTGCAGTTAATTAGTTTTTTCTTTGTCACTCCCCCTCCCCCCTTAGCGTTTGGGTGCGTGTGTGAGTGTTTTTAACATGGCGGTAGGGCCTAAGGCCATTTTTTTCCAAATGTACTGAGTGTGGCCACAAGCTTTCCTCAGCTGATGGCTACACTCAGTGCGTTTTGTGCCTGGGGGCAGCCCATCTTTCAGAGGCCTGCCAGATATGTGCGGCCTTTAACCCCCGGGCACTTCGGGATAGGAAAAACAAGCTGATCCTGGCGGGAAAGCTCCCCCAGGAGTCAGCTTCTTCTTCCTCTCCCGTTCTGGCTCCGGCTGCCTCAGTGCGCCCTCTGTTCCCTCAGCTCAACCCGGGACTCAACCTCCCACTTCGGGTTTGAGCTCTAGGGAAACTAGTGCCTCCTCAACTAAGGAGAAGAGGCACAAGGATAAGGAGGGACATAGATCCCATAAAAGGCGGGCCGAGTCTCACCCCTCGGCTCCGCCAACAAAAATAACTAAGTCTCCTTCGGGGGTCTCCGGATCCTTCTCCTCTCGGCTCCATTCGCCTAGCTTCTCACTGGAGCCGGAGGAGGAAGATCAGTCTCCCTCGAGGTCGTCGAGGCGGCCCTCCCAGCCCGCCTCGACTACCTCTTCCAGGTCAACCAAAAGCATCTCCGAAGCTGATATGGATCGGATGATGCGTCGGTTCTTACAGACCCAAATGCAGATGGGGGTGCTCTTGCCTCCCCCCATTGGGGGGGAGTGCAGCCCCCATGTTTTCCCCGATCACTCCTTCTCCGACTTGTTTTCGGATCTCAGAGTCATCGGATCCGTGCCCATTCGGACCCAGGGAATTGGCGCCGATAGTGCTGGTCTCTTCACCGACTATGCCCTCGAGCTTGTCTGATCCGAGCTCTCGGGGCCGAGGGCTGAGCATCGGATCCGAGGGAGTTGTATCTTCGGAGCTGTTGGCTTCGGAGCGCACCTCTCTCTCGGCGCCGACTGCTTCGGCTCTGACCCCGATCCCTTCCTCGGAGCCGAGGAGATTGCTCTCAGAGACTGGCGAGGGTGATTCTCCTTCAGCTTTTGAGGTAGTGGAGAGTGTACTGTCGAGATCCTCCAGATCCCCAGTTGGGGCTTTGGATCCACCCGTACCCCCACTGTATGAGGGTCTGTCTTCCATCATCCGACCATCGGGACAGCCTGCCCAAGCCCTCCAGCTAGTTCCTGTTGAGGAACAACAACCCGTGGACGAGCCCTCCCCGGATAGCCCCACCGAGGAGCTTCCTCGGAAACGTCGGTGTAAAAGGAGGCACCTGGACTCCCCCAAGTCCGTTACCACCGACACAGGCTTAGATGATAGGGAGGGTTCCCCAAGGTCACCCCCTGAAGATGGCTCCTTTGGAGACATCATGGAAATGTTGCGTATTAGAGGGGGGTGGTCTGCACAAAAACCTTCCCTTGATGAATCCGTGTTCCTGGAGGCGTTTGAGGCAGGCCCATCTACTTCCTGGGTGTCCCCTCCAGCCGACCCCCTGGTGGACTTAATTACCACCAGGGTGTGGAAGGCGCCCGACACCGTGGAGCCAATTCCTAGGCGTCCCGACAAAATACTAAGCCCCCCCCACAGATAGGCAATCATGGGCCAAAGGATCCCCTGTTGATGCCATGTTGGTGGCGGTGGCCACCAAGAAAGAACTCACTCAGGAGAGTTCTCTGGTCCACCCGCCAGATAAATCTCGAGCGTTGGACCGGATTGGGAAGCGGATGTTTGCTTCAGTGACCTTTTCTATAAGGGCTCTAAACAATATGGCACATACCATCAGGCTACAGCGAGACTTGATCAAGGAATACGTTGCAGCCCCCCCCCGGAGTCCATGTCGGTCGGAGACAGGAATGTGTTTACAACACGAATGGACACTCTGAAATCCATATCCAATACGTCTATGTGGCTCCTCTCTCATGCTTCGGAGGGAAACGCTAGAGCCAGCGGAGCAGGGGTCGTCTTACGACGTCACGCCTGGCTCCGTCTTTGCGACTTCGCGGATCCCTTCAAGGTGTCCCTCGTGAACGCCCCCTTTGTCAGTTCTGCTCTTTTCGGCAAGACCGTTCGCAATACGCTGGTCCAAAGCGAAAAGGAGGGGAAGACGCGGTCTGCCATCGGAGTCCGCTTCTCTAGTCCACAAAGATCCTTCTCCAGGAATCAGAGGGGACAAAAGAAGCTGTGGTTCCGCAAGTCTCAGCAATCCCATCCAGCTGCGGACCACTCGTCCTCTAGAGGCAGAGGAGGACAAGGTGGAAGCCGGCCCAGAGGCAGAGGGGGGCCGTAATTTCGGGTCTAGAGAACCTTTCTCGGACAGACCCGCGCAACAGCCCTGAGGGCTTGCCCGACTGTCCCCCTCTGGAGGCAGTCGGGGGGCGGTTGATGGAACACCTGTCAAACTGGGAGTCCCTTACAACGGATCAATGGGTGCTCTGTATCATTTCCAGAGGTTATTTCATTCCTTTCCTGAATCTTCCCCCGCAAAACCAGACACCTCCCCGATGTCCCACCCGATCAGAGGGAGGCAGCGGCTTCAGAGATTTTGAAGAAAAAGAGCCATCCAGCCCGTCCCCCCAGATCAGTCCGGATTGGGTTATTACTCGATGGTCTTTTTGGTGCCAAAGAAAACGGGGGACCTCAGACCCATCTTAGACCTTTCCGCTCTGAACCTGTTTATACCCAAGGAAAAGTTCCGGATGGTCACTCTTCAATCTATCCTCCCCCTTCTGCAGGAGAACGACTGGATGTGTTCCATAGACCTCAAGGATGCTTACTACCACATCTTAATGGACAGACGATCCAGGAGGTTTCTCCGCTTCCGGCTCGGAGCCAGTCATCATCAATTCAGGGTTCTTCCATTCGGCCTCACTTCAGCCCCCAGAGTGTTCACCAAAGTCATGGCGGTGGTTGCAGCCCACCTGAGACTTCAGGGCATTCAGGTCTTCCCGTACCTAGACGACTGGCTCCTTTCAGCGACCAACAGGCATCAGCTCTCTGTAGCGAGAGATTACGCACTGACTCTAGCCCACAACCTGGGCATTTCAGTAAACCTGCAGAAGTCTTGCCTGTGCCCCACTCAAGCCCTGGAATTCATAGGGGCCAGGTTGGATACTCGAATCTCTCTTGCTACTCTAACATCAGTCAGACTGAACAGCTTGTCTTATCAGGTGTTAGCCCTTCTCCGGAGTCCTTCTCCTCCAGCGGAGTTAGTCCTGAGGGCACTAGGGTCTATGGCAGCAGCAATCGGTCTTTCCCTCCATGCCCGCCTGCGAATGCGAATATTGCAATGGACCCTTTCAAGTCCAATGGTCCCTCTTGCTCCATCCATTGAACACGCAGATACCGCTGAGCAGAGTTTGCAGGGACTCCCTTCTTTGGTGGTTGCATGCATGGGAACTCAGGGAAGGGAGGCCTTTTGTGATCCCCCAGGTCGAAACCACTTTGACCATGGATGCTTCTCGCCTCGGGTGGGGGGGGGCATTGTTCAGGCAGATCCGTTCAAGGCACGTGGACTCCCTTAGAGACCGCATTGCATATCAGTGTCCTAGAGATGAGGGTGGTGCTTTTGGCATTGCAAGCTCTCCACGACCTTCTTCCCCTGGGGACTATTGCGATCCAGACAGACAACATGTCTCTAGTCTGGTATATAAACAAACAGGGAGGAACCAGATCCTACCCCCTGTGTCGAGAGGCCATGAGAGTTTGGGAATGGGCAATCTCCACCAACCGTTTTCTGATAGCAACACACATCCCGGGACGATCCAACATATTAGCGGACAAGCTAAGTCGGGTGCTTCTCACTCCGTACCAGTGGTCTCTGAATCCATCTGTTGTGAAGCAGATCTTCCACAAATGGGGTCAGCCTCGCTGCGATCTTTTTGCTTCTCCTTTAAACACAAAATGCAGCGAGTACTTTGCAATAATTCCCCCCAGAGGGGAAACCCCCAGAGACGCTCTGGTCCATGCTTGGCCTCCCGGGCTTCTTTATGCTTATCCTCCCCTTCCACTCATGATGAAGTTCATTCAGAAAGCCTGTCTGTTGGGGAGCAGAGTTATCCTCATAGCCCCATTCTGGCCTTGTCAGATCTGGTTCCCCTTTCTGTGGTCTCACAGTGTGGCTCCTCCATGGATTCTGGATCCCAGTCCAGAACTGATCTCTCATCCCGCGGATTGCCCAACACCAAACCTGGTCAACCTCAAGCTTGCGGCTTGGCTGATCCAGTTCCATTAATGGCTAGGACTCCTGGTATCTCATCTCCCATTAAGGCCATTCTGGTTGCGGCTCATAAGCCATCTACCAGAAAACTTTACAACAGTAAATGGAAACATTTTTCCATTTGGGCTGAAGATAAGGGCTTGGACCCATTTACTGTCCCTATTCCGACCATCCTGGACTTCCTCTCGTTAATCTTTCGACAGGGAGCAAGCGCTTCTACGGTTAAGGTGCAATTGGCGGCCATCTCCCATTTTCATGTGGGTGATGGCATAGGTTCCTTAGCATCTACAGAGTTGTGCAAAACCTTCTTACGAGGCATCTTCCTTTTAAATCCACCGATAGTCTGTGGTTCCCCCATGGGACCTCACTCTAGTCTTGCAAGCCTTGACGAGTCCACCTTTCGAACCTGCGGCCTCAATTCCGTTGAAGTTCTTGTCATGGAAAACAGCCTTCTTAGTGGCTATTACTTCGGCCAAAAGGGTTTCAGAATTACAAGCCTTGTGTATGAAGCCTCCTTACCTTATCTTTCACAAAGATGGAGTGTCCCTCCGGATTAACCCGTCTTTCTTGCCTAAGGTTGCTTCAGAAGCAAATATAAATCAGTTGATAAATCTACCAGTGTTTTTTCCAACATTTCAGAACAAGGGAGAATACATATTACACAAATTGGATGTACACAGACAGCTGCGTTTCTACTTGCATAGGACTAGAGAGTTTCGCAAGTCGGACCAGTTGTTTGTCTCATATGCAAAATCAGCCATGGGTAAAGCCATTTCCAAAGTCACTGTAGCAAATTGGATTAGTCAGTGTATTATTCAGGGGTATATATCGTCTGGCAAACCAGCCCCTGTTAGTATCCGTACTCATTCTACAAGATCTGTAGCCACCTCAACAGCCTTCTGGTCTAGGGTTCCAGTGGATGACATATGTTCAGCAGCTACTTGGTCCTCTTCTCATACGTTCATTTCTCATTATAAATTAGATGTGATTTCGAGAAGTAGGGCTTCTTTTGGCTCCGCGGTGCTTCGGAATATCCTTCCGTAAAGACCACCCAGGTTCTTATAAGGTAGCTGGGGACTCTGTCCCACAGGTTGCAGAGCAAATGAAGTAACTACTTCAGATAAAGAAGTTATGTACTCACCATAACGTTCCATCTGAGTAGGTACTTCATTTGTCTGCAACCGACTCCCCCCCCCCCCTGCCATCCCCCGAACCTTTTCGGGATTTTCTGATCACCTTGCAGTTGATATTTCGTGTTCCCTGGTTGGTAAGGCAAAAAAACGATCTGAGGTATTGTGGCTGGTAGCAGGGGATTATGGGTAGGGGGGAGGAGCTAGGAGCTCAGATCTTGGAGCTTGGTAAGCTGCCGGCTCGGATCCGAAGTCTGATCCGATACCACAGGTTGCAGACAAATGAAGTACCTACTCAGATGGAACGTTATGGTGAGTACATAACTACTTTTTTTTTTTTTTTTTTACTTGTGCTGTTTACGGAGGTGGTTTTGAATTTTGAGCCTTGCCTAAAAAGGCACTATGGGGGCAGCAAGAGTCTTGGCCAGTATTCGAAAGCCAAGGGGTGTCATTCTAAGGGGATCCAGTATCTGTCTGCCTGGGACGACATGGTCGACAGACCATGATGCTTTGCCAGAGATGGCTTGCACCTGTCGCCCATGGGATTCCTGATACTGGTAAGGCTCTTGCCGCCCCTATAGTGCCTTTTTTAGACAAGTTTCAAATGCAACAGGAACAGGCAAGTAAAAACTGAGGGTAATGCTACTCAATGCTAGAAGTCTAAATCTCAAAATGCACTCACTCAAGGCACTCCTTAAAATGGAGAACATCGATACCTGTGCAGTGACCAAGACCTGGTTCAAGGCTCCAAAGAGCACCCCTGCACTACCAGGCTACAAGTCACACCACACTTTTCGGCCACGTAACCTGGACCGGAACACCAAAGGCGGAGGTGTGCCCATATTCATTAAGGATATCCACACCTCCAGGCTAGTTGCTCAGCATAATGCATCCGAGGTTATCCAAGTGCAACTAACTCTGGGCAAAACTGCAATCCAAATTGGAGCTTGCTACAGATCCCCCATCATGCTCCAGGATTCCCACTCCTCTTTTCTTGATAAGAATAATGGGCAATTTCAACTACCCCACCATTAACTGGGAAAACTACTCGTGTACCAACTCCTTCACTCAACGCTTTCTGGAATTCATAAATTCCAGTGCCCTGGATCAACTTATCCACACCCCCACCAAGGGCAACAATATCCTAGACCTAGTCATTACCAACATGAATGACCGGTGTTCCACACCCGAAGTCAACTCCTTGTTGGTCAGATCCGACCATAAGATAATCACCCTAGATATCCACATCCCGCCCCCACCCCCATATTAAGGAAACCACGGTAAAAAATTATTCCATAGCCAACTTCATGCTTCTTAAGACAGAAGTGGCGAACTTCATGATACCCATGCAGACGGCCAATACAGTTACGACTGCTGAATCCTACACAAATGCACTCTATAAGCACTTACATGAGTGAATGGATCATGCTATCCCAAACAGAACCAAGAAGCTATCCTCCAAAAAAAGGAAGCCAATCTGGTGGTCCCCTGCCATAAACAAAACTGTACAACAGAAGGAAGGAACTGTTGCAAAAGAGAGTAAAATCCCATGAGTGGTGGAGTTCCCTGGTCAGCCTCAGTAAGATGCTGAGATCCCTTATAAGAGCACCCAAAGCTAGCTATGAAAATAAAATCACCACTGATTCTAAGGACAACCACAAAGCATTCTATACCTATGTCAAGAATCTCAATGGCAACACCCAGATCTGCTCTGAGTTACAGCACAACTGCTTGAAAATTACAGAACCAACTGATATTGCCAGCATCCTGGCAGATGGGTTTAGTGCTAACTTTACCACCCTCTCACACCCTAAAGGGCCCATATCTATACAGAAAGAATGCGGAGTCCCTGTAATTTCAACTACACAGGTAAAAGCTGCACTTTCTAAAGCCGAAAACACAGCATCCATGGGACTGGACAACATCCCAGGCTGCGTTTTACATGAACTTCAGAATGGACTGGCTCCCCACCTAAGCACCATGTTCAATCATAGCCTCACATCAGGCTTTGTGCCCACTGAATGGTGCACAGCAGCCATTATCCCACAAAGGGGGAGCCACCACTGATCCCGGGAACTATCGTCCTATTAGCCTGATGAGCTTGGTCTACAAGGCCATGGAACATATAGGTTCATAGGTAGGTACTAGGCTATCGGCCCTGGGGCCTATACAAGCCCAGCCAAAAAGGTACCCTAGATTTTACCACCCAAGAAAATTATTTTCCTGTGCCACTGTCGAGCAGAGCCACAGAGGTGATCCCCGGGGTGAATTTCCTATTTCCCATCCAATCATCAAGATTTTTCTTGAAGAATGCTAATGAAGAGCTTTGTTTGATATAGATAGATAGTTTATTCCAGAGTATGGGAAGTCTCTGGGACAGGAATCTATTCCTCCGGCATGTTCTGTTTATTGTGTTGACAAGGTTTAGGTCCCTAGAGCGTGTAGCTCGGAGGGATTGGGATTTCTTTAAGTGGAGCATGTCCAAAAGCTCTGGGTTTGACATAGCTTTGTATGTTAGTCAGAGATCACCTCTGAGTAGGCGATATGCGATGGAGTAAAGCTGGAGTTTTTTGTGACGGTCTGCATAGGGCATCTGTTTGAGGCCGATAATCCTCTTTGTGAGGTATTTCTGTGTCCTTTCCAGTTGTTGTAGATGTCTTGTGAGGTACATACCAAAAGGGGCGTTGTACTCTGTAATGGGTCTAATGAGTGATGAGTAGAGGGGAACAATGACCTCTTTTTTTTTTTCAGGATATGAAACCTTTTGTGATGGTGTGCCACGTAGAATGATTTTCTGACTACTGTGGCGATGTGATTATCAAAGGAGAGAATACTGTCTACTTGTGTCCCAAGGTCTCTTGTCACACTTTTGGTGTTAAGTATGCTACTGCCTATGTTGTAGTTCATGGGTACAGAGTTTTTACCAAAGGGGATGACAATGCACTTTTTGGCATTGAGCTTCAGGCCATGGCTTACCAGTCATCTGTCTCAGTGAGGCCCTTTTGTGTAGGATGTCCACATCATTAGGAGTTTCGATTATGGCTCCTAGTTTGCAGTCATCTGTGAACTTCTAGGCCAAAGACCTTCTGTGTTGGCCTGTACTTCAGAGAAATAGATACCAAACAGGAGAGGACCCAGGACTGAACCCTGTGGTACTCCACTTGTCACTGGTCTGAAGTCGGATTTGGAATCTGCTACTTTCACAGTGTGGGTTCCGTCAGTGAGCCAGTTGCCAACCCATCTTGTGACATAGGGATTTATACCTAGTTTAGTGAGTTTATCTATAATTCCAGAGTGGTTGATGGTGTCGAAAGCCTTGGCAAGATCTAGATAGGCTGTGTGAACCACCTTACCCTTGTTTATGGCTTTGGTGACTGCTTCAAAGAAGTCTGTCAGGTTTAGGAGACATGATCTGCCTTTTACAAACCCGAACTGGGTGGAGTCCAGAGTTTGGAGATTACCAATGTCTTTGTTTATAAGTTCCATGTCCTTGCAGACCAGGCTTGTCAGGCTAATGGGGCGGTAGTTCCTGGGGTCCATGGTGGCTCCCCCCTTGTGGAGTGGGATAACCGTCACTGTGCGCCATTCAGCAGGCACAAAGCCTGAGGTGAGGCTATGATTGAAAAAAAATAAACAGTCTCTGCAAGGTTCGAACCCAGGACCCTGCACACCATAGCCAAAGTGATTTACCACTAAGCCCTGTCGGATATCATCATGGAACTCATAAACAAAGACATTGGTAACCTCCAAATTCTGGATCCCACCCAGTTCGGGTTTGTGAAAGGCAGATCATGCATCCTGAACCTAATCGACTTCTCTGAGGCAGTTGATGAGGCTAAGGTGGTTCATACAGCCTATCTTGACCTCACCAAGGCTTTTTACACCATCCCCCATTCTGGAATTATAGCTAAACTCACTAAACTAGGTATAAAACCCTATGTCACAAGATGGGTTGCCAGCTAACTCACTGACGGAACCCACACTGTAAAAGTTGCAGACTCCAAATCTGACATCAAACCAGTGACAAGTGGAGTATCACAGGGTTCAGTCCTGGGACCTCTCCTGTTTGGTATCTACTTTGAAGTACAGGCCAACACAGGAGGCCTCTGGTTAACGAAGTTCGCAGATGACTGCAAACTAGGAGCCATAGTAGAGTCCCCAAATTGTGTGGACATCCTAGAGAAGGGCCTCACTGAGACAGATGCCTGGTGTTAGAGCCATGGCCTCAAGCTCGATGCCAAAAAGTGCATTGTCATCCCCTTTGGTAAAAACTCTGTACCTGTGAGCTACCACATAGGTGGTAGTCTACTCAACACCGAATGTGTGATGAGACCTTGGGATCCAGGTGGACAGTAGTCTCTCCTTTGATAATCACATCGCCACAGTAGTCAGGAAGTCCTTCTCCATGGCACACCTCATCACAAAAGGGTTCTCATCCAGGAAAAAGAGAGGTCATTGTTCCCCTTTACTTGACACTCATTAGACCCATTATAGAGTACAACGCCCCTTTTGGAATGTACCTCACAAGACATTTGCAGCAGCTGGAAAGGCTGCAGAAGTACCTCACAAAGAGGATTACTGGCCTCAAACAGATGCCCTACACTGACTATCTAAAAAAACTCCAGCTTTACTCCGTAGCATATCGCCTACTTCGAGGTGATTTCTGCCTAACATATAAAGCTATGTCAAACCCAGAGCTGTTGGACATGCTACACCTAAAGAAATCCCAATCCCTCTGAGCTGCATGCTCTAGGGACCTAAACCTTGTCACCACAATAAACAGGACATGCTGGAGAGATAGAGTACTGTCCCAGAGACTTCCCATACTCTGGAACAAGCTACCCATCTATGTCAAGCAAAGTTCCTCATTAGCACTTTTCAAGAAAAATCTTTGAGTGGATGGGAGATAGGAAAATATACCCCGGGAATCACTTCTGTGGCTCTGCTCGACAGTAGTACAGGAAAATAACTTTCTTGGGTGGCATAAGCCAGGGAAACTTGTTGGCTAGGCTTACTTAGGTCGATAGCCTAGTACCTACCTATGAACCTATTATTAGACTAAATACAATATTGTGTAGCATTGAAATGTGCTGACATAAGGGTGACAGTTCATTATTTACCCATAAAGCAAATGTCAGAGTGGAAAAGTTCAAATAATGGATAAAGAGGAGGAGGGGAAGAGAAGAAAGAGTGAGAAAAAGTATTTGTTAGAAGTAATAATTAGGGTAGATATGGGAGGCAGGAGAAAAAATGAGTAAAAGTAACATAACAAGTAAGAGAAACGAAACCAAGGAAAAGAATAAATAACATGAACAAGATTTACTGTGTGTGTGTGTGTGTGTGTGTGTGTGTGTGTGTGTGTGTGTGTGTGTGTGTGTGTGGTGTAAAAGAACTATAAAGCAAATCTGCACTGATACCTGCTTGCTGCCCTGCTGTGGGGAACACTTGTGCAAGTGCACTGGACTGGCTCCAGTAGGAAGAGATGGCAGCATAACTCTCAACATTATAGAACAAGAAATCTGGACAAGGCCATAAATAATAGGGGACAAAGGACCAAAAATGGGACAATTTATAAATATTGCACTTACAAACTTAGAAAGTTGCTAAACAGGTTTTGCATTAGAGTGAATTTTCTTAAGGATATGAAGTCTGAAAATCAAATGCCTGTCAACTTTCTGACTTCAGTGTTCAATGATTTGCCAGTGATTTGACAGAAAACTGCAATTTTATGAAAAACAGACAAAAAATCTGGACTTTCTGCAAAAATCTGTACTGTTGAGATATATGGATGAGAGTCTTGTACCAACACCCATCAATCATTTTCATTTGTTTGCCAAAGCCATTACAGCAGTGTTTTGCAGAGAGGTGGGAAAAGCCTTAAATTTAAATGGTATGTTGTGTGGGTAGCTGTGTTTGTGGAAGGTGGAGGTGTGCCTTTGTAAGTGTGGTGTGAATGTTATGGATTATGAAATTGAGAGATTGAGTAAAATTGTGCTCAGTGAAGTCCCTAGCAGTTTCATCATTGTTTGATTCAGACATATACATTCCCCTGTGTTTGTCAGTACTATGTTTGAGTGCATTGTTTTGGAGTGTAGTTTCACTGCTACAGCTGCTGCTAGTCTTTCAATGCAAGTATCTGCTTTGGAAGTTTTCCCCAGGAGTCTGTTGCTGAGAGGATGAGAGACATGCTACAGGTATACAACTAAGACAAACTAGATAAAGCAATAGTAAGAAAAAGTACTAGGTCACAACAGAGTCTTGGGAGGTCATTGTTAAGAAACTGAGAACTTGTAAAATGTATCATTAAATACCATAAGCTCAGGTTATACTATAAAAGAATAACTGTGTAAAGATAACCATGTCAGCAGCCAAAATGCATTATAAGTTGAATATTTTACTGTGCACATTTTAAATGGATAGACTGGCCTAAACTCTGGACTGATGTTTTTTTTTTTTTTTTTTTTTTATTCCTGGAAAATGCTATTCAGAAGTGAAGAGGTATAGTGACATACAAGGGAACAGATTTAGTGGCACACCAGGCTGTGATTTTTTTTTTATGTCTATTGTCATGCAAAGCTGACTAAATAATTGAATCTAGTAAAGCTGGAAATGTGAGACTGTAGCCCACTGAAGGAGGGGAGATGGGAGGAGTAACCTGGCCAGGAACTGAAACTTGCAAAACTGATCCTTGTGAAAAGTATTTTTTATCTCAGTAATTTGTTGACACTTTTGCAAGTTTCTTTCAGAGAATGTGTAGTACGTCAGTAGGAACAACATTTGTAAAACTCCGCGCATAATAGTCAATGACACAGGAGCTGCAGACTCTCAAACGTGGCAGTTTTTTTTTCAGGTGTTCCATTCTAAGTGAATGGAAGTCCAGTCTGACAACAAATGGTAGGGCTATTTGTTCTCAGTCTGGGCATTATGGGACAGATTTAGCTTTCCAAAGGAATCACAATGTCTGCCCCATGAGGGCAGACGAGTAAAAACAAAATAAAATTAGGAATGAGTACTTATTTTGCTGCAGGCAGCTTTGGGAGGTGTAGTAAATCATGGCAAGATAAAAATGTTTTCTTCATCATTTGCCCGTAGTGGTCCTTTAAAGAAAAGATGCTCCAAGAAGTGCGCTGGACAAGCTGTAAAAATTATACACCTTATGCAGTACTAATAACTTCACCTTTAATGTCAGTAAATGTAGCATCATGATACTTGGCAAAAGGGCATACATATTTAGAAAATAAATGCAAATAATAGGAACGCATATTGTGTAGCCCATCTAATTGCAAAGAGAATGTCTAATCAGTCCAGGGTGATTGTTGTGCCAGTTTGTACCTGACTAAGCCAAACCATTCATTTATTTATTTAGTTATTAACCATGATTGAAGCAATACGAAAATCCTATTCATACAGTCCTTTCAGTCAGACCTATGGGGTCCTCTTAGCCTCTAATCTGATGTGATCTGGCAACATCAGTGCTCAAGCCTCAAGTCCCTTCAACTTTTCCTCTCCATAATGCACTATTCCCCCAGACTACCTCAGATCTTGTTTGCTGCCTTCATGAATGGACTTAGATCTTGAATCCTTTGGGGATAATTTAGTAATTTTTTGCTATTTTTCTACCTTTCGTTTAAAATTTCTAGTGAGTTTGCCCCTAGTGTTCTTTCTTGGGTGTAAATTTCTGTGTTGTCGTGGCAGGCCCCATCTGTCAGGGCATTTACCACCACTGTTTCTAGGAGACTTTTACCTGTTTGAGTTAGCAGATTTACATTTAGGTAGAGTGGGCATTTTCTGGTTATGGCCCTGTGTTGATACTGTTAGTGTTGGATTCTACTATACTTAGAAAATTAGGTACTTGAAAATTTTTAGCATTGTTACTGTTCTAATAATTTTGATAGTTCTGATCAGAGCCGGACTGATTGCAAGGTAACCTAGACACATGCCTAGGGCCCGCTAGATGGGGGGGGGGGGAGGGGGGGGGAGTAAAAAAAAAAAAGCAAGTTACATTTAAATAGGATGCTCCAATTTAAGAAAAAAGCACAATGCACAGTCCAGCACTATACATAACTTCAGCATCTGTATGTGTAGAACAGATTTGAGTATACAAAACATGTAGGAATTTGAATAACAACTGCAAGCCACTGTACAAGAGAGTGGTGCGTGGTGGTCCGGGAAAGCAATTGAAACAGATTGGCAGTCAGTCAGGGAACTTCACAGAAAGGCAGCCAGCAATTACGTCTGGGAAGGCGATTAAATCAGGGCAGCTGGCAAGTGAGTACATTGAACTCGGGTGCTTCTGTCTGTGTGTGTGTCTCTCTCTAAATTACCCAGTTAGCTAAGTGACTTTGCTCAGAGTCATACCCTGAACTTTAAGTATTGGGAGGCAAGAGCCTTAGTCCTGCACACCAACTGCTAAGCCTCCTTTTAGCTTTTTAAATTTTTGTAAATCACTGAGCGTATCAGGCACAGTTTCATAGTGTTGTGGTTCATGTCAGTGTTGCAGCAGGTAGATCAGTCCTCCTTGGGTGCACAACGCTTTGGGTTCTGTTCCCCACACCAAGTAGATCAATTACTAGCCCAGCAGTGCAGCATGGGTGGGGGGTACTGCACTCCTGATTGTGTTGTCCGTAGGATGAGACATTAAACTAGGTCCCATCTGCATGAGTTGGCAGCTCCAATGGGTGAAAACGATACAGCACCTATTGAAAAGAGTAGGGGTCCTTCATTAAAATTCATCCCATACATTATTTACATCACATATACAACACGCACAGGTTATTTTACAATTATTTAAAACCATTTACATTTTTAACATTATTTTTATTGTTTTACAGCACATTAACCTACCTTCTTTAATTCTCCCCACTCTTTTTTTTTTCCATAACCAAAACCATATTTTTTTTCAAAATCTCCGACAATATCCATTTACCATTTTATCTCATGTATCCTTTCATTCCATACAGTCCACATTATACAAAACATTTATCTAAACTATTAAAACTGACTTGTCGTTTATCACCATAATATCCATATTCTGTCATATCCATGTTTATATCTTGTAAACTTTTCAAACCTTTTATAATTTCTTTTCACATATTTCTTGCCATACTTGCTTTCACGTTTCAAACATGTTCCATAGTCTTTTACTTATTACAATAACTGCAGATTCTTTCTTCTATTTTTATATGGCATATTTGGCTTTACTGGTAATTTATTTATCATTACTCTCCACAAAAAAAATCTGTACATTTAACATACCTCTCAAATCTTTCTAATCTTGCTTTTATATTATTTATTTATTTTTTTGTTTGCAAATGCTTCCATGGAAATGCATAATAGTATTTAATCGCCACATTCTCATACCATTCCTTTCTGTTTTCTTCTACATTATCCGTACTAATTTTCCACATTAGCATTTTCCCTTGATATATTTTCATTTCAGCACTTGTATCTCCTTTCCTTCTTTTTAAATGTTTGATTTTGTTATATTTTTCTTTCATTACCCTCGTTATCAGCCTATCATCTTTTTCCTTTAATCATTTCTAAACTTTAAGTCAATGATTCTATTTACACAATTGGAAGAATTAACCTAAATACAGCGTCAGATTTTTTTCACATACATTCCTTTTGATCGGATTTAATCTTTATCACCATATTAATGAAAACACCACTGTCATTAAATCTTTTTCATACTGTCCTGGTATTGCAAACACACTAACTAAATATGCAATTTTGCCCAATATAACCAATTAAATATACATTTTTGTAAACATCAGTTTATATGTTCACCAAAACCTACATATGTTACTTAAAAATCTCTGCTATTCCTTGCCCAGTGTTGTGCCTAAGATTTCTATCGCCTTTATTAAATGTGTACCTACTATTTTATCCAGGAAACCTAATCCTTTGCTTCTTTATTTATACTTAATCACCTCAACCCTTGAATAAGATTTCCTTTAGCTATTGTCATCCATTCTTCATTTTTTATAATTAATACTATGTCCTCTGCAAAGGAAAACATTGCTGGCACTTGAATTCCTTCTACTGTACAATATTCTGCTCCCCTTAACTTTAACCTTATTTCATTAACCATAAGATACTAGGTCTTATGGTAGGAGGTTACTAGGCTATTGGCCCTGATGCCCTTATAAGCCTAGCCAAGAGTTTATCCCATGTTTAGAGAAGTCAACACCCAGAGCCCCTGTCCAGCAGGGACACAGGTGGGAATCCCAGGAGTGCTTTCATGATTAAGTCAATTAAGATGGTACTTGCTGGACACCCCTGTCTTATACCGCCACTTATTTGCATCTCCTCATTTAACCACCTATTTGTAATTAATCTCACTGTTTTTTATACACTGAAACAAATACATTAATTTTCTTACTTGACATTGTTCCTTTAAAACCTCCTATAACATATGTTGTATCTTTTCTAAACCTTTGCTCACATCTCCTGTCGTAATTCTTAGATTTGCATTTCTCTGCATTACATCTACCATTTCCTTTACTGTCATCAAAAGATGTTCATGTTTCACTGTTGCAGTCATCACTGTTGGGGTTATCCCTGCTGGGTAGCCCTCAGCCAGCCCAAATACCAGAGTAAAGAATATCCTTCCTGCGTTGGCTGCTGGTCACCTGAGACTGACATCATGTCGTCAGGGCTATAAAGGGAGACAGCTGACGCCATTACATCAGTCTTTCTTGCTGTAGAGCCCAAAGCAGAAGCAGTTTGCGAGTGCGTCAGTTGGCTGTTGCCAGTGTGAGGAAGAAAAATTACTAAGCTAAGTGCCCCGTTGAGGATTTTTTCTTGCACTTAACCGATGTCCAAAAAAGTAAATGTTTCTGCTGTGAAAAACAAATACCACCCCGAGACTTCCATAATCTGTGTGCGACTTGTTTAGGCCCAGACCACGACATCCCCGGATGTCGGTTCTGTGCTTTATTCAATGCTAGGATCATCCGTAGAAGAGCTGAATTTGTAGCCAGGCATTTCAGGGAGAGTAATTACCAGCGCAAAATGGTGTCCATCGGTCAGTCTATGGTTTTAATTCCTAAAAAGAAGGGGAGAGAGACACCACAGAAGGTTAGGCCCACAGACGAGACAAACCTGAAGTCAGCCAGCCTACCATCCACTGGCACAGCGGAACTCAATGAGGTGCCTACGCAGCCCCTGAAGACAGCTGTACAGCCACTGCAGGCCTCTACCGAGACCATTTTGGAGGCTGGTACGCCGCCGGATCAGGCTTCTCCTTCTGAAATGTCAGTCGTCAGCCCCGCGGTTAGGTCCAGAGAAGCTTTGCAGGCACCAGCTTCAAAGGAGGCCTTTTAGATGACTTGACACCAGACACAGACAGATGGCCATGCCACCAGCCAAAACCGCACCCAGGCGCATTGAATCACCGAGGCCTAAAAGCAAGGCCACTCCTAGGAAAACTAACTCCTCGATGCTCAGTCACCCACTACCTCCCACCCAACCTGCTCAGTCACAGCAGTTTCTTAGGATGGATGAGGATTTAATTACTTTCATCGGAGGAAACCAGTCTGCTCAAGCTACACCAGCCAAAAGAAAAAGGGACCTTTCTCCAGAGGTGCTTTCGAATCCAGAGTCTGAGGACTCAGACCTTCTGGACTTGGACACTGAACAACAGCCCCTGACAGCCTGTGAGGATTCCGATGCTGAGGAATCCATTCCTTCTGCATCCCCTGCTGAGGACCTCTTATTTTGGGGAGACCTTAAATACCCTCAGAGAGCATTTCCGTTGGGAAGCTCAGGACTACCCCCAATCAAAGAAGAGATCGAGAGTTCCTGGACTTACCACAGCACAAACCCTTAGCCATCCCCTCCCATTCTGGATGTGGTGGAGGATGTCTTCTGGAGTCTGGCCTCACTCCTGATGCCCTCCCTCCTGCACCTAGAAAGCCTGATAGATGATATAGGGTGCCTGATACCCATAAGTATTTATTCAAGAACCCTGCAGCCAATCCAGAGGTCATCACTCTGAGACCCAAGGGAGCTAGGGCCAGTTCCTCCAAAAACCCAGTACCGTCTGACAAGGAGAGCAGAGCCTTGGACCGATGGGGCAAAAAGGTATACAGTTCGGCTACCCTAGCCATTAGAGCTCTCAACTGCCAATTTCAAATGCTTAAATATCAACAGAACATGCTGGAATTATTAAAGCAGAAAATTTCTTCCTTACCAGAGAGTATTACCACCAGAGAACTAGGAGATCTGATACACTCCAGCTCTCAAGTGGCAAAACATTCCCTGCATTGCATATTTGATGTTCTAGTAGACTGTAGCAGGGCTGCTATTTCTGGATCAGTCATTGGGAGACACACATGGTTGAGAGAACAACCTTTGCCTGATTACGTTAAATAAAAACTTCTGGACGCCGCCTTGGATAGGGAAGCATTGTTTGGCCCTAAAGCAGAGGAGGTGATTAAGAAAATGGAGGATAAGGCCAAGTCCATGCAGGCAGTCAAAGACTTCCTACAGGTACAACCCCCCAGATTCAGTATGAACTTTCCCAACAAACACTGGTCCTATCCTGCCCAAGCCAAAACTGTGCAAAGGAAAGGATGCAGAGATAGGCCCTCCAGGCAACAGCACCAAAGGCAGCAGAGGCCTAGACAGTGGATCTCTACCACTTCTAGGCCAAAGAGTTCTAAGTCCAATCCCTACCCTAAGGACTCACAATGGCTCCCCCTCTTCC
The DNA here is from genome assembly GCF_019279795.1 of Protopterus annectens. Taxonomy (NCBI): domain Eukaryota; kingdom Metazoa; phylum Chordata; order Ceratodontiformes; family Protopteridae; genus Protopterus; species Protopterus annectens. The sequence goes on from NC_056743.1 coordinate 1,766,713,840, forward strand.
CCCCACCCCCCAACAGGCTAGGATGAAGGCTATTCCTATTCATAGACAAGTGGCAAACAATCATAGCAGATTGGTGGTTCCTAAAAATCATTTCCCAAGGGTACAGATACTCTTTCAAAGAGAACTCAAGTTTATCATGTTATCCAGACATACCAGCAAATTAGAGGACAGAGGTCCTCTGCCAAATTCAAAACTCTGTGCTCAAGGGGCAGTGGAGCCAGTACCAGAGGAAAAGTGGGAAAAGGGTTTTATTCAAGGTTGTTCCTAGTACCCAGAAAAGTGGTCACCTGGCGCACTATTCTAGACCTATCCACATTAAACCTGTCCCTCGTAGTGCCAAATTTCAAAATGCTAACACTCCAAAAACTCTTGCCAATGCTGACACCAAATGCTTGGCTAGTGACCCTAGATCTGAAAGATGCCTACCTCCATATCCCCATAAAGGAGTCCTGCAGGAGTTTCCTACACTTCAGAGCAGGCTGAGAGCACTTTCAGTTCTCTTCCCTGCCCTTTGGATCTACTGCTCCAAGAGTCTTCACCAAATGCCTGGCTCCTGTCAGTGCATTTTGCAGACAGAAGAACATACAGATTTACCCCTGTCTGGATGACTCTCTCATCCAGGTGGACAACAGGGAGAAACTCCAACAGGATGTCATTTTTGTCCAAACCCTTCTAACCTCTCTGGAATTTACCATCAGCAAGGAAAAATCCCAATTCCAGAACACAAAACAGATAACCTTCTTGGGAGCTCTCCTGGATGCATCTACCCAAAGAGCCTTCCTCTGTCCAGAAAAGCAGGTCTTTCTCCCCTTTACCTTTCCCAGTTTGCTCACAGGACACACCTCACAGCAAGGAAGTTTCTGCAAGCACTAGGGTACAGGTTATCCCACTCCACAAAGGGGGAGCCACGACGGACCCTGGGAAGTACTGCCCCATTAGCCTGGCGAGCCTGGTCTGCAAGACCATGAAACGTATCGTCATGGAACTCATAAACAAAGACATTGGAAATCTCCAAACTCTGGACCCTACCCAGTTCGGATTTGTAAAAGGCAGATCATGTCTCCTAAACCTGATTGACTTCTTTGAAGCAGTCACCAAAGCCATAGATGAGGGTAAGGTGGTTCACAAAGCTTATCTAGATCTCGCCAAGGCTTTCAACACAATCCCCCACTCTGGAATTATAGATAAGCTCTCTAAACTAGGTATAAATCCCTATGTCACAAGATGGGTTGCCAACTGGCTCATGGACAGAACCCACACTGTGAAAGTAGCAGACTTCAAATCCGACTTCAGACTTGTGACAAGTGGAGTACCACAGGGTTCAGTCCTGGGTCCCCTCCTGTTTGGTATCTACTTCTCTAAAGTACAGGCTAACACAGAAGGTCTTTGGCTAACAAAGTTTGCAGATGACTGCAAACTAGGAGCCATAATCGAAACTCCTAACAATGTGGACAAACTACAAAAGGGCCTCACTGAGACAGATGCCTGGTGTCAAAGCCATGGCCTGAAGCTCAATGCCAAAAAGTGTATTGTCATTCCCTTTGGTAAAAACTCTGTACCCATGAACTACCACATAGCTGGTAGTCTACTTAACGCCGAAAATGTGATGAGACCTTGGGACACAGGTGGACAGTAGTCTCTCCTTTGATAATCACATCGTCACAGTGGTCAGGAAATCCTTCTACGTGGCACACCTAATCACAAAAGGTTTCTCATACAGAAAAAAGAGGCCATTGTTCACCTCTACTCATCACTCATTAGATCCATTAGAGTACAACGCTCCTTTTGGTATGTACCTCACAAGACATCTACAACAACTGGAAAGGCCACAGAAATACATCATAAAGGGGATTACTAGCCTCAAACAGATGCCCTACGCAGACCGTCTGAAAAAACTCCAGCTTTACTCCGTCACATATCACCTACTCAGAGGCAATCTCTGCCTAATATACAAAGCTATGTCAAACCCAGAGCTGTTGAACATGCTCCACTTAAAGAAATCCCAATCCCTCCGAGCTGCATGCTCTAGGGACCTAAACCTTGTCACCACAATAAACAGAACATGCGGGAGGGATAGATTCCTGTCCCAGAGACTTCCCATACTCTGGAACAGACCACCTATCTATGTCAAACAGAGCTCCTCATTAGCACTCTTCAAGAAAAGTCTTGATGATTGGATGGGAGATGGGAAATTCACCCTGGGGATCACTTCTGTGGCTCTGCTTGACAGGGGCACAGGAAAATATTTTTTTTGGGTGGCAAAAGCCAGGGTACATTTTTGGCTAGGCTTATGTAGGCCCTAGGGCCAATAGCCTAGTACCCTCCTATGAACCTATGAACATGGCATCCTGTTGGTGCCCTTGGCCAGGCTACACATGAGAAAACTGCAGTGGTACATAAGAAATCTATGATGCCAACATTCTCAGTGACTGGAACTACAGCTACCTCTGATTCCTTGCTTAAGGAAGGAACTCCTATGGTGGGCAGAAGTCTGTACCCTGAACCAAGGGTCTACCATTTATCACCCTTCCCCAGTTCCAGTCCATCACCACAGATGCCTTAGACATGGCCTGGGGGGCTCACTTAGGAGACATGTGCACTCAGGGCACCTGGGATCAGAGGGATCAGTTCCTCCACATCAACCTGAAGGAAATGATGGTGGTGCACAGGGTTATAACAGCTTTCAAGGCCCCCCTCAGACCAGGAGTGCTCCTGATCAAAACGGACAATACCATGGTCATGTGGTACATCAACAAGGAGGGGGGAACTCACTTCTATCCCCTTTGTCATCTAGCCTTGCTAATCTGGCAGACAGCCTCAATGTTGGGACTACATCTGATAGCTCAGTACATCCCAGGTGAGCACAACACCCTAGCAGACCATCTCAGCAGAAGTGTCCTGAACGCCCACAAATAGCAGCTATAAAAGGAGACTTTCCTCAGCATCATACGCCTCTGGGGGACGCCTGAGGTGGACCTCTTTGTATCCATAGAAAACAGACAGTTGACCATGTTCTACACCAGGGAGTTCCACCCACGAGCTTGGAAGGTGAATGCTGTCTCCTTCCACTGGGGCAATCTGTTTGTGTACGCCTTCCCTCCCTTGCCAATGATTCTCAGGGTACTTCTAAAGATCAGGGAGGAAGGGCCAAGAGCTATCCTCATTGACCCAGGCAGCACTGGTACCTCTTGCTCCTCAGCCTGACCAAGAAGCTACCCATGAGCCCTGCCTCTTGTACAAAAACTGCTAACCCAAGAAAGAGTCAGCACTGCATCCAAATCTTCAAACACTCTGACTATACCCGCATGGCTTATACCCCAGAGACGGTATCAGGTCACCTTTGAGCAAGCAGGTTCTGGATATCATTCAAGAGGCCCAGCACCCGGAAGTCCTACTCCACAAAGTGGAAAAGATTTACTACCTGGTGCCAGTCTAAGGGTACAAGCAGCTCCCATGCCACTCTCACTTTGGTTCTAGATTACCTGGCGGAGCTCGTGCAAAAGGGTTTCATACTCCTCCATCAAAATTCATGCCTCAGCTGTCTCTGCTCATTCCCCTAGAAAACAACCTATGATCTCCCACCCCCTGTTAAAACATTTCCTTAGAGTGGTGTCACACATCAGACCACCTAGGCCACCCACTCCTGCATGGGACGTGAACTGTGTACTGGAAAAATTGACTTTACCTCCTTTTGAACCAGCTCTTTCAGCAGAAATGGTGCACTTCTCTTGGAAGACTGCCTTGCTGATGGCCATAGCCTCAGCCAGGTGGGTTTCCGAGCTGCAGGCCCTCATGGCCATTGAACTCTTCATTATCTTCCATGCAAGCAGGGTGTCTATTAAAACCACCCCCTCCTTTATACCCAAGGTAGTATCTGATGTGACCCTTATTCAGGCTATCCATCTCCCTACCTTCTTTCCAAACGCACAAAATATGGGGGGAAAGGATCCTACATATATTAGATGTGCACAGACAGCTTGTATACTATCTGGATAGGACCGAGTCTTTCAGAAAGACTGACCAGCTGCTGGTCAGCTTCACCCCAGGGGCAGGGGGAAACCTATATCCAAGCAGACCATTTCTAAATAGATATCTCACTGCATCCATTTGTGCTACTCCTCCCCTGGGACAATGCCTCCCAATCCTGTCTGAAGCCATTCCACTAGGGCCGGCAGCATCAACTTCCACTGCCTTCCTCAGAGGCGTCCCTACCCAAGGATATTCTAGAAGGTGCCACCTGGACATCTGTTCACACCTTCACAGGATTTTGCTTCAGCAGTCCTGCAGGGCATAAGTGGCTTCCACTTAGAGCATTGCAAGCCTATTCTCCGATTCCTTCCCTTCCACGCTACTTTTCAGCTTTGGGAATCTCCCCATAAGTGTTTACTGCAACAGTGAAACACAAAGAGCATAGTATGATTGTGTACACTTAGCATAAATGTAGATGTTCGAGTGTATTCACTGTTGCGGTCCTGTTACCCTCCCTCCTTCCCCCTTTTTGTTTCCTTCATACCTAATTATACCTAATGGCTTATCCCAGGCCTTATGGGCAGGGCTGCTATAGGGTGGGTGCAAGAAAAAATGATGTAATGGTGTCGGCGGCCTCCCTTTATAACCCTGACGTCAGTGTCAGGCGACCTGCAGCTGATGCAGGAGGGGGTATTCTTTACTCTAGTTTCGGGTCGGCCGAGGGCTACCCAGCAGGGAAAACCCCACAAGTGATGACTACAACAGTGAATACACTCCAACATCTACATTTATATTAAGTGTACACAACTGTACTTTCCTGATCTTTTATTCCAAATGCTGAATCATTTAATAATTTGTATATATTACTTTCCATTCTTTTTTCTGTTATTTTCATGAATATCTTGTAATGTACATTATTCAATACTATTAGTCTGTAATTTTAATAGCTATTTTTCCATATAAATTTCATCATTCCCATATATATACTTTTATCTTCAGTTCCTTTTTCTAACCATTCTTTTAATATTTCTAATTTTTTGCCATTCTAACATTCTTGTACATATTCAACCCTATCCAATCATGTAGCAGATTCTACATTCACTTTTTAAGGCATTTAATAGCTCCTTCATTGAAATCTTTTTTTTCTATTACTTCGTTATATTCTTCTCCTAACTTCTTCACATGCCATTTAAGTCATGTTTTATTAATATGTTCTCTTATTACATTTATTTCTTTGTGTATTCACTATTTTTTCTTCATTTCGTATTTCTCTATTACTTTCCTGTTTTACTACTTAGACACGATGCCACCTCCCGTTTTTTTTTATCTTTGTTTAAATAGTAATGTTTTAATTTTTTGATTCTTTACATACATCTTTTTCTTTTTCCATGAATCCTTCTCTATTATTGTATCTTAGAATGCTTGTTGACTCAACTCACTATACTTATTTTTATCTTTTGATCTGTTTAACTTTTGCCATTATATAACATTTTCTTATATTTTTCTTTCAAACTTGCCCACCAACTTGTCCAGTCTTTATAGAACCTTCTCCTAACTATCTTGTCCACCCATAATTGTATAACAGTTTTCTTTGCCTATTAATTTAGTTCTGTTTCTTTTAATACATCTGCCTATTTTAACATATCCCTCTTTTTCTTGCATCGCTATCCAAATTGCTACGTGATCAGTAAACTTGTCATTTTTATCCCTTTATACAACTTTTTCAAGCTCTTTGATAACAAAACATAGCTGATTTGTGTTCTTAAATTGCCCCTGTTATACATCCAATGTTTATTATTCTGTAAGTACAACTTTCCACTTTTTAATATCTCATAAATTACCTTTACATCTACTCCTTTTCTCATTTGTCTTGGATCACAATTGAAATCTCCTACCAGTAGTACTTGCATATTAAGCATATTAATACTGGCACAGTTAAGTATCTTATTAAACATTATCTGTATGTACAGCATACTCATATTGCAATAATTCTATATACTTGTTTTTTCCATCTTACATCTAATATAGTCATTGTTCCTAATGTCACTAACATGTAAGTTTATTTTGAGTTTGATCTGCACTTTTTCAAATGTATTCTACTGTTTTACTACATTCATTTGTGCCTTTTTGACTGTTGTTGTTTGTGCCTTCATTATCTGCACTTGTTTTGCACTGATACTGCTGAATTAGCATAGACTAGATCCATACTTGCTGAATCTAGCCCATTTTTCATACACTTGAACTCAAATCCAGCCATCTTACATCAGGAAGGGCTGTCCTGGATCCTTGTGACAGAAGATTGTGGATGTAGCTTTATTTGAGCTGGGGATTGCTGGAGGAAGGATCATTATGTGACTCCCTATTGGCAGTTTAATTTCACCTGTATATAAGCTTCGATTTTGAGCGAAGCTGCACACTGCCTTGTATAGATGCAAATGCTTAAAATCACTTTTTTCCCCCTAGACCCTAGTCAGTGAAACCCTCCCAAGTCCCCCCTGCTGCAATGCGGGCAACCCAGCTGCACACTTCTGCACTGCAGGCAACTCAGCTGAGCACTGAGCTGTGTTATCCCACTTTTCATCCCTAATCTTCTATAGAATAAGTCCCCTGGTTAATCCCAGAAGAAACAGTTGATCTAATTTGCCTTTTCACAAATAAGTACTTAATTACCTGCTAATGTGAACAGTCAGTTTCCCGACATTTCTCCAGCCATCCTGATTGACATGGGCGTCCTCAGGCAGTGTAGCAGTTATCTCATGTATACTGACAACCACTTGCTCTTAAAGCAAACAAATACAGTATGTGAGAGAAGCAACTATACCATGAAACTAGAATCAGTATTCTCACATAACAAAGGCACTAAAGTGGTTGTCCGCGCACACACCTCTCCTGTCATACAAGATAAGGTCATGACACACACACACACACACACACATAGGTAGAGGCATTCACTAAGAGCCTACCAAAAGACCAGAGACCTCCCAAATGCAAACAACCCACACATGCTGGTACACGAACAGAATTCACCACTATACATAACACACATACCAATGTCTCGACAATTAAACTCCTAAGGCAAAGCACCTGAAAACCAAATGTCCTGGTCTTAGGTAACTCAATAGTGTGAGACACCGATGTCCCCCTCACCAGGCTGGACCAGGCGAAGGTCATGGTCAGCTGCCAGTTAGGTGCTAGGATATGTCAAATCACACACGCACTCAGGAACAACTTCCATTATCACTGTGTAATAGTACATGTTGGAGTGAAAGATTTGAAATGTACTTCTCTGGACTATATGAAGAGAGACATGACTGAACTCTGAATGTGTCCCAGGTATTTATTTATTTATCTATTTAACATTTGTTAACTGGGAAAATCTGACTTGGAACAAAGCCAATTTTCAGCGGACGGCCGGGGGGGGACTCTCCAGATGCATGTCTTTATAATGTGGGAGAAAACCAGAGCACCCGGAGAAAACCCACACGAACGCAGGGAGGACATGTAGACTCCACACAGAAGGCACCCCAGCCAAGAATCGAACCGGAGAACCTCTTGCTGTGAGGCAACAACACTACTGCTGCACCACTGCACCCCAGTAGGTATGTCCCTAGCCCTAAGCAGAATTCTATCTTCATGTAGGATGATACTACATTACAGACAAAAAAATGATCAATTTCATTAATTGACTTGCCTTCTGGTGTTTACTCCAGGGGAATCCAGTATCTGTCAGCTTGGGAAGACATGGTCGACAGAGCATACTGTTTTGCCAGAGATGGCCTTCACCTGTCTCCTCAAGGCTTTTGGATACTAGCAAAGATACGTTCCTCCCCCATAATGCCTTCTTTAGGCACTGTCAAAACAACAAAACTTCTGATATATCCACTAGCAGCAAACTCAAGGTTATGCTGCTTAATGCCAGGAGCCTAAACAGTAAATTGTACTCCCTGGAAGCACTCCTCACCTTGGAAGATGTTAACACCTGTGCAGTCAGTGAGACTTGGTTCAGAGAGCACCCCAGCCGTGCAAAGCCACAATGCCTTTCACACTTTCAGACCCCAAAAAGAATGTGAAAGAACCAGAGATGGAGGTGTATCCATAATCATTAAATTCAAATACACCTTGAGACTGGTAAAACAGTACAACTCTCTTCAGCTCTTCCAGGTCCAAATAACTATAATTGAAGTACCTACCACTTCATCACTAGGTACAGGTCCCCCACCATGGACCAGGAGAAGCACACTGCCTACCTGGACTTGCTAGAGTCACTCAGTATACAGCCAAACGCCTTGGTCATGGGAGATTTCAACTATCCTTCCATTGTCTGAGTGACTTACACGAGCACAAACATGATTGCACTGAGGTTCGTGGGCTTCAATTCAAATGCCCTGGAGTAGTTCGGTTGCACCCCCACAAGGGGTTCAAATGTCCTAGACCTAGTGCTCACCAACTTGGTGGGAGGGTCACTGCACTATAACCCACTGTGTGTTGCCTTCCCTGGTAAGGTCAGACCATAAATGTGTCTCATTTGACATAAAGATCAGACCTGACCAGGGACCCCCCCCCCCCCAAGCAGAAAAAGCAAACTGAAAAATTTCTCCAAACAAGCTATAACCCACTAAGAGATGATACAAAAAGTTTCAAAGCCCCTGCTCACCCAGCCAACAGTAACTCTTAAGCAGAGCAGTACACAAATGCTTGCTACTTAAATGTATAGACTCCGCTGTACCTAACAGGACCAAAACCAGGGCTCCCGAAAAAACTGGCCATCCTGGTGGGCTGCAAGTGTAAATAAGTTATATAACAAAAAAAAGAGACTGATATCTGAGAACAAGACTGAACTTGCTCAACAGAAGGAAGAATATCCTGAAGAATGCATACTTTCAAAGTTAGGGCAGCCATAAATTCAGCCCAGGGGGTAGCACCTATATCTGTGATAGACAGCGTCAGTCTGCGCTGACCATAGAATTGTTCTACTAACACTGACCATCTAACTGTGGTTAGTTAAAGGCAACAGGTTTTTTTTTTTTTTTACATGACTAGGCTTGTAAAGGCCCTAGGACCATTAGCCTAGTAACCTCCTATGAACCTATAAATGTATAATCCAAAATTCCTATTGATTTTCTACTTAAAATTATTATACCTAAACACTTATCTTCATTTATATTACATGCAACTTTACCTTCCCATAATTCACTTGCATCCTTTCTCCTTCTGTAAAAATTCTTGTATCCAATAGTAACAATGTCCATGTCAAGCACCCACACCATTCCCAAAACACCTAACCTCCTTTTAACATTCTTTACACCATTCACGTTTATAGCTAGTACTCTCACTTTCTGAAAAAATGTAACTTTTTCCTAATAAAAATTCTTTTACTTTTAATCATCACCCACTTTGCATACCCCTCTGCACTTGAATTGCTAATCTCATCTTCCTTTCCTTTAACTTGCTTTTCGTATCCCCGATTCATTTTAGCCTTAATTATTCTATCTTCCTTTTCCTTGTCATCTTGTTTTATGTTGTGTTCTATAACATCATTTTTCCCTTGATTTTCTATCCCGGTTTCTTTTCTGTTTACCTCACACACTATCCATGAAATGTCCCGTCTGTTCACATTTTATACATTTTTATTCTCATCTTTCAGCTTCATGTCCTGCTTTTCCACAAATATAACATTTCCTTTTGTCACAGTTACTAACTAAATGATCATTCTTACCACAAAAACATGTCTTTGGTTGTCCCCAGTAGTTCACAGCCCCCCCCCATTTCTGTCTACATTAATTATACTTGGTACATGTATTAAATATTCATTTTTCCTCTGCAAAACAACACCACATTCCCAAACCCCCATCCATAAACCTCTATAGTCTTAGATGTTTGTAATATCTATAACATCTTTGCACGCATTTTTTAAAATAGTCTGTTTTTCTGCTTCAGTCCAAAATTGCACAAAGATTTTTTTTTCACCTCTCTAGTAAATGCTTGTACAGTATATACATTCCAGAGATTGTCATTTTTTTGTATTCTAAAACTTTTTCCATACACTGTCCAGTTTCAAAAAAAGTCTTCATTAGTGAGAATAAACGCTCTTACCTCTCTGGGCAAAATACTTAGTGGTGCAGTAACATTGTCCCAGATTTCATACCTCTCAAGTTCCATTTCCTTACTGCTTATTCTAAAACAATGCTACGTCTTCATCTGTTTTCTTTCCTTCCTTTTTTCACCTTATTTAATGGTTTGAGCATTCCACTTTTCTTATACTTCCACTTGTATCCTATCCATTATCTCACCCCACAACACTGCTTTCTGACTCTCCTGCTCACTTTGCTCGATAGATGGACATCCTTCAACTCTTCCCGACTGGAGGGTTGTAACAATACATTCCATTTGTGATTCCACCTCTCATTCAAATAACCTTAGCTGAAATAACCTCTCTGTTTTGTGAAGTATCGACCTCCTCCTTCACCAACAATTCCTTATGCTTGTCCACCTTCTTGTCATCTTTCCTTTTCACTTCTTCCTTTACTGTCTCCACCGATCGCCAACTCTTCTCCTGCAAAGACGCAACTGCCTTCTGCCTTGTTTTGTCACTCCTTTCCATACTCTTGACCAACTTCTGTTGCTCTCTGTAATGCTTCCTGCTTCTCTGAGCCTCCTTCATGCCATGACTGGAAACAGGAAGCTGAATGTGCCACACGCAATCGCATCCCTGTATGTAAAAGTAGGGGAAGATGTTCTTCGTGTTTCACTGTTGCAGTCATCACATTTGGGTTATCTGCTTGCAGTAGCCCTCAGTCGGCCTGAGTATCAAAGTCTTGGGTCCTGCGTCAGTTGCTGTCTCATCTTCCATGACGTCAGGTAGTCATGGGGTATAAAGCATGCAGCCGACACCATTACATCAGTCTTTTTTGCCGTGCGGTGCCTGAAGCAGAAGCAGTTCGCAAGTGCCGGTCGGCTGACTCCTGAAATTTTCATTTTCGAGTTTCAGAACCAAAGTCTTCAACTAAGCTAAGTACTCCGTTAGGGAAACTTTTTCTTGCTCTAAACCGATGTCAGTAAAAGTTAATAATTGTATTTCTTGTGGAAAGCAAATACCTCATAAAGATTTTAATTCATACTGCATTCCTTGCTTAGACCCAGACCACGACGTACCTTGCTGTCGGTTTTGTGCCTTATTTAAACAATTAACTATTCGTTGTCTGTTTATTTACACTTCTAAATATTTTGGTACTCAGTTCAGTTATCCAGAAATGGCTTCGGTAAGCCACCTGACTACCGACAGTTCGAAAAAACGCAAAGATAAAGACAGAGACAGACCGCATGAGTCCAAAGCTGCTGACGACGCTTCTCCTAAGCTAGTCGTCAGTTCACCGGTACTCAGTGACGTGCTTTCGCAGCCCCTGATACCCGATACTTCAGATTCACAGGCCTCTACTGAGACCTATTCGGAGTCCAGTATGCCGCGAGATGCTTTTTCAACTGTGGAACCTGTGAATGTCTCTACCTTGGATGGGTCTGGAGCCGCTGTGCAGACACCAGCTTCTGAGGGTGTATTCAGGCCTACTGACTTGCATATTTAAACCGACGCCATCTTCTTCTTCAAGGCTTAAAACACGATCCATGCCTAGAAAACCGACGCCCAGACCGCATGGTCAGGCCTCTATGTCTATAAAAAACAAATGATAAGAATGGCTGAAGACCTTATTACTCTAATCCGGGGAATCCACCCTTCCCCCTCTGAGAGACCTAGGACTGAGTTTCCTTATGATTTTTCTGATCAGGATACTGAAATTTGTTTCCTCTGATGACCAGGGTTTACCCTTATCTACCTAATGAGGATTTTATGGAGAGGACTCCATTCCCTCTGCTTCCCCTCCAGAGGATTTCTCTTTTGGTGAAACCTTGCATACTTTAGGGAGCATTTTCGCTGGGAAAGCCAGGATTACTCTGACTCTAAAAAGAGGCTTAGGGATTTCTTAAGCCTGCCCCAACACAGGCCTTTATTTATCCCCACCTGTACCGGGCATTGTTGATGATGCCTTCTCAGAATCTAGCTAGGCCCCTGACTCTTTACCTCCTGCTCCCAGAAAACCTGATAGGTATTACAGGCTTCCTGACTCATAAATTCCTCTCTAAAAATCCTACTGCAGATCCTGAGACTATTTCACAGGGACCCAAGGGCATTAAAGCTACTACTGCCAAAAATCCTACCCCCTCTGATAGAGATTCCAGGGCGCTGGATAGATGAGGCAAGAAGGTATACACTTCTGCAACCTTGGCCATTAGGACCTTAACCTACCAGTTTCATATGTTAAAGTATCAGCAGCATATTATTGGATTGCTTAAACAGAAAATAATGATTCCTGACACTGCTGAAAATGAGGATTTACAGGATTTAATGCATTCTGCTGAACAAGTTAGAAAACATACTTTGCAATGTGGTTTTGATTCATTAGAGGCATCTTGCAGGACTGCTGTCACTGGGTCTGTACTTAGAAGGCATGCTTGGCTTAAGGAGCAGTCTTTGCCAGATCATGTTAAAGCTAAATTGCTGGGTGCTCCCTTAAACCAAGACCGCCTGTTTGGCAACAAAGCAGAAGTACTTAAAAAGATGGAGGAAAAAGCTAAATCTATGCAAACAGTTAAAGATTTCCTGCAAGTACAGCCTCCCAGATTTTAGTAGGCATTGCCCTCTAAGAATGAGTCCTTTCCTGCCTCTTCCAGGCCTTGTCAGCCAAACCCAGAACCAGCAGAACACCCAGGCTTCAGTCCCAAGGTGTTCACAGGACTAAGCAGTTGGGGGCTCCCACTTCCAAAGCAGGTAAGACTCCCCCTATGGTAAATTGTCTCAATGACTTAACTTTAAAACTTCCAAGCCCTGCACAGCTGACTGTTCCTTTAGGGGGAAAGATTGCCCTGCATGCAAAAAATTGGGAACTCATTACTCAGGACAAATGGGTTTTAAATATAGTTTCCCAAGGATACAGATTCCACTTCTACTCCTTACCAATCCCAAACTGTTGGCCAGATCTACCCCCAAATCAGTGGGCAGAGGCTCAGAAGCAAATTCCCTCTCTCCAGTATTAGGGCTATTCAGCCTGCCCCAGAAGAGGAAAGGGGACAAGGTTTCTACTGAAGACTTTTCCTGGTGCCCAGAAACGACAACAACTGGCGTCCTATCCTGGACCTGTCTATCCTAAACACATTTTTGGTGATCCCAAAATTCAAGATGCTAACTCTTCACCAGCTGCTTCCTATGCTAGGCAAGGATGCCTGGTTGGCAACACTGGATTTAAAGGAAGCCTACCTGCACATCCCAGTAAGGGAATCTTGCAGAAGATACCTACATTTCAAAGCATGCTATGTGCACTATCAGTTCTCTGCACTGCCCTTTGGCTTATCTACTGTGCCCAGGGTATTCACAAAGTGCCTAGCTCCAGTCATTGCATTTTGCAGGCAAAGAAATATTCAGATATACCCATACCTGGACGATTGTCTAATTCAGGCAGAAAGCCAGGACATACTATTGAATCATCTGGCATTTGTACAGAAATTGTTAACTTCTCTGGGGTACACCATAAACAAAAAGAAATCGCATCTTGTACCCTGCCAACAAATTGTATTCCTGGGAGCAAGCTTGAACACAGCTTCCCAGATGGCTTTCCTCACGTTAGAGAAACAAGTTCATTTGACAGCCTTCTTCAAACTACTGGCCACAAAGACCCAGCTGTCTGCAAGGAAAATTCTGCAAGCCCTGGGGTTGATGGCCTCCTGCATTCTCTTAATTCCATATGCAAGACTGCATATGAGGAAACTACAATGATAGCTAAAAAGCCAATGGTGTCAACATTATCAGGATCTAGAAGCAATGATTCCAATCATACCTTGTCTACAGAGGCCTGCCACCAAAACTAAGGACTGCCATTCACTCTACCCCCTGCCGCCCAAACCCTAACAGCAGATGCATCAGACTATGCATGGGGGTCTTACTTGGCAGGGAAGTGCATTCAGGGCAAATGGAACCCAAGTCAAATGCACCTGCATATCAGTCAAAAAGAAATGTTAGCTGTACAGAATGCTCTGACAGCCTTCAAGGACCACATTCTTCCAGGACAATTAATGGTAAAGACGGACAAAATCACTGTTATGTGGTACATAAACAAGCAGGGGGAACCCACTCATGCCCTCTCTGCAGACTAGCCATGGCTCTGTGGAACGCAGCCTTGAGCTACCAAGGGCACCTACAGGCTCAGTTCCTGCCAGGAAAGTTGAATACACTGGCAGACGAACTAAGCAGAAATCTCATGGACCCACACAAGTGGAAACTGGAACCAATGATATTCAACATGTTGAGAAACAAATGGGGGAGCCCAGAGATGGACCTTTTTGCCTCGTCCAGAACTACCAATTGGACAAATTCTGCACAAGGACTCCCTACAAACAAGCTTGGAAAGTGGATGCCATGTCCTTCACCTGGAAAAACCTATGAGTTTATGCCTTTCCCCCCTCTGCCTCTCCTCTCCAAGGTACTACTAAAGATCAAGCAGGACAAACCAATGACGATACTGATTGTACCAGACTGGCCACGCCAACACTGGTGTACCCCCTTTTGTGCAGTGTGTCACTGCTGGCACCATGGCACCTGCCTCAGACCCCTGCCCTGCTGTCCCAGCAGGAGGGCCAGATTCTGCACCCACAGCTTCAAACCCTGAAGCCTGGTTAATTACCTGATCTCTCCATTACCATCCCTCAGTAAGCAAGTGTTTGATGTTATTCTGGAGGCAAGGAGGCCTAGTATTAGAAAATGCTATGCTGAAAAATGGAAAAGATTCTGTTCCTGGAACCAAACTCGGGGGATGGGCACAGCAGCGCCCAATTTACCTCATATTCTTAAATACTTAACTGAGATGCTTCACAAGGGCCTTTCCTTTTCCTCCATCAAAATTCATGCCTCAGCCATTTCAGCTCATTACAACACAGAACCACCCCTCTTCTCTCGTCCACTGCTGAAGCAGTTCCTCAGAAGGGCCAAAAACTTAAGACCACCCAGGAAATCCCCTACTCCAGTCTGGGACCCTAACTTTGTGTTGGAAAAACTCACTCTACCTCCTTTTGGCCATCACTTCAGCAAGAAGGGTGTCTGAATTACAGGCCCTCATGGCAGTGGAGCCTTTCATATGTGGACAGGGTGTCCCTCAGGACCAATTCCTCCTTCATGCCTAAGGTGGTATCCAGTGTGGCCCTTAATCAGTTCATTCATTTGCCAACCTTCTTTTCTAATTCACAGAACAAAGGGGAACGAATACTGCACTCCTTAGATGTGCACAGACAACTTAGATTTTACTTGAACAGGACTAAACCTTTCAGGAAATCTGAACAGCTGCTGGTCGCATTTGCTGCATGGGGCAGAGGGGAAGGCCATTTCAAAGCAAACCATTTCTAAATGGATAGGCCATTGCATTCATTTCTGCTATAAGCACCATGGAAAACCTACAAAACAGGGGATAAGACCACATTCAACCAGGGCTTCATCTACCTCTACAGCCTTTCTCAGAGGTGTCCCTACCAGGGACATTCTAGAAGCTGCTACCTGGAGTTCTGTACATACCTTCACCAAGCATTACCATTTGCCAATTTTCTCTAAATCCAGAGCTGGCTTTGCCACTGCAGTCTTGCAGGGCCTCATAGCTGGTCCTAATGCTGTCTAATTTCCTCCTCCCATCCTTAGCTTTGGGAATCTACCCAAATGTGATGACTGCAATGGTGAAACATGAAGAACATAATACAGTTGTGTACACTTACCATAAATGTAGATGTTCGAGTGTATTCACTGTTGCAATCCTAGTTACCCTCACTCCAGCCCCCTGACTTTTATTGCCTATACCTCTGTTCTTGTTTACTATGCTTAAAGCTTTTTGGTGTATTTGCTTTTTTGTTGGAGGTGTAACCTTGTATATATAATTGCTTCCCATTATGGGGACACCTGACGTGGGGCAAGAAAAACTGATGTAATGGTGTCGGGCTGCATGCTTTATATCCCTGACTACCTGACGTCATGGAAGATGAGACATCAACAGACGCAGGACCCAAGACTTTGATAATCAGGCCGACTGAGGGCTACTGCAAGCAGATAACCCAAATGTGATGACTGCAACAGTGAATACACTCGAACATCTACATTTATGGTAAGTGTACACAACTGTACTTTGACGCCCTGGCCAAATTTCCCTTAGTAGTATAACTTAACACTTAATATTGTATGGAAAGTCACACCTCTAGCGGACTTCAGACATAATTGCATTCAACAGCATTTTCTGAAAAATCAACTTAAAAAGCTTAGGAAACAAATGCAAATATTTTGTAAATAAAAAGTCAAAGTAAACTTTGTCATAAAGATCAACACAGAGGAAAAAGCGTGCATCACTGCAAGAAATTTCGATGCTCATGCCATATGAATGACATTTTTGCAGAAGGAAGATAGATTAAATTCATAAATTTAAATAAAAAAAATACAAAAAAAGTAAATAAATTTGAAAGCTGTATTTACATCAGAAACACATGAAATACAACAGCAGGAATAGACTCTGTAGAAATATCTACAGTAAATGAGAGGCACACACGTAAACTTACCCACCACCAATATATACCATAAACATACAGTTCACAGTTTTCCTAGTGCAGAGAGAGACTTATGAAGTGAGCTATTCAGAGAATTTATGTAAACAGCAATGGCATATTGCACACAGATATTTTACCCATGTAGTGTGTTAGGGCTATGGGTTTGTTATTCAGCAGTTTGATAGCATTTGGGAGAAGCTGTTATGGAATCTGGATGTCCTGCATCTAATGCTTCTGTAGCATTTCCTTATTGGCAGCAGTTTGAACAGTCTATGAACCGGATGGTTTATATTCCTGAATAGTTTTTGAACTCTGCCATAGCATCTGTTTGAATATATGTCCTGTAGGGATTGAAAGTTGGAGCCATTGATTTTTGAGGTCTGTTTAACAGTCTTATCCAGTGCCTTTCGATCAGCTTGAGTGCAGTTTCCATATCAGCCACCTATGTTTGTCAGTGCACTCTCAATCATGGCTATGTAGATGGTGGGTAGACCTGTGGGGGGAGGTTAGCTGTATGAAGTCTCCTAAAGAAGTGTAAATGTTGGGCTCCCTTTATAAGGTAGGAAGTGTTTGCGCACCAACTTGGGTCTTGCGAGATATGTACCCCTAGGAATTTGGTGCTATTTCTCTTGCCACTGCAGCACCATTGATGATAAGTGGTGTGGAATTTTCTTCCTAAAATCAATGATTTCCTTGGTTTTTGTAACATTTAGTGCTAAGTTGTAAGTGCACCAATGAATGAGTTTGTTTACTTCTTCCCTGTAGGCCCCCTTGTCTTCCTTCTTAACAAGGCCAATTACTGTGGTGTCATTTGCAAATGTGATGATTCTATTTGACTGATGCATAGCTGTGCAGTCATGTGTGAAAAGTGGACTGAGTGCAGAAACTTGTGGGACCCCGATGTTTAGAGTGATGCTTTCATAGGTTCAAAGGTTTATACTAGGCTATCTGCCCCAAGGCATTTATAAGCCTAGCCCAAATTTTTGTGGCTTATGCCACCCCTTATATGAAAAAATACTGTGCCCATTAGTTTGTTGTGCCTCTGTCCAGCAGTGAGACAGAGATGATTCCCGGGGTAAACCTATGATCTCCCATCACAGGTCAAGATTTCTCTTGAACAGAGCCAGCGAGGTGCTCTGCCTCACATGGACCGGGACTCTATTCCACAGCATAGGGAGTCTCTGAGTGATAAATCTATCCCTCCAGCACGTCCTATTTATATCCGTGCTAAGTCGCTTGCTCTAGTGGTTTTGGTGGATTTGGATTTTTTGAGGTGGAGCATGTCCATTAATTCTGGGTTGGACATGGCCTTGTATGTCAGGCACATGTCACCTCTGAGCAGACGGTATACGACTGAATAGAGCTGGAGTTTCTTCAATCTGGCAGCATATGACAGATTTTGGAGTCCCTTTATCCTTTTGGTGAGGAACTTTTGGGGTCTCTCCAATTGCTGCAGATGTCTGGCGAGATACATCCCGAATGGGGCATTGTACTCTATCATTGGTCTGATAAGTGAAGAGTACAGGGGAACAATGACCTCACTAGATCTGGATGTGAATCCCTTCATGATCAGGTGGGCAATGTAGAAGGTCTTTCTAACCACTTTAGCAATGTGAGTGTCAAAAGAAAGGCCACTGTCAACCTGGGTCCCCAGGTCCCTGATAACCTCTTCTGTGCTTGGTTACCTTGTTTTTCCCGAAGGGTATGACTATACATTTTTTGCGTTTAACTTCAGGCCATGGCTCCGGCACCAGCTATCTGTTTCCATGAGTCCCTTCTGAAGGATATCCGTGTCCGATGCACTTTCCACTATGGCGCCCAGTTTGCAGTCGTCTGCAAACTTTGTCAGCCAAAGTCCTCCCATGTTGGCCTGTACTTCTTAGAAGTAGATGCCGAACAATAGGGGGCCAAGGACCGAGCCCTGTGGGACACCACTTGTGACCGGCTTGGAGTCTGACATAGCGCCAGCAACTCTAACCCTGTGGGTTCTGTCCTTAAGCCAGTTTGCAACCCATCTTGTGACATATGGGTTTACATTTAAGCTGGTAAGTTTTTCTACAATACCCGAGTGGGGTATTGTGTCGAAAGCCTTTGCAAGGTCAAGGTATGCTGTATGGACTGCCTTTCCTCATCAATGGCCTTGGTGACTGTTTCAAGAAGTCGACCAAGTTCAAAAGGCATGATCTTCCCTTGATGAAGCCAAACTGGGTCGGGTCCAATGTCTGCAAGTCCCCTATATCTTTGTTTATGAGCTCCATTATGATCCTCTCCATAGCTTTGCAGACTAGACTTGTTAAGCTTATGGGGTAATTACCAGGGTCCATAGAGGCACCGCCTTTGTGGAGTGGGACCACAGTTGCCGTCACGCCACTCCTTGGGCACGTATCCTGTGGTAAGGCTGAGATTAAACAGCTGCCTTATGTGCGGGTTTAATTCCTCATTTAGCTCGTGTAGCACACAGCCGGGGACACCATCCGGTCCCATTGATGCTGTGTTTTAGCTTTAGAGAGAGCAGCTTTCACCTGCGCATTTGAGATGTCTGGGAGGCTACACTGCTGGGATAGTTATCTCTCCTTTAGGGGAGAGGGGTGAAGTTTGCACTGAATCTGTCTGCCAGTATGTTGGCAATGTCTGTGGGTTCAGTGATTTTGTATCATTTTGGACTAATTCTGAGCATATCTGGGAGTTTCCACCCAGGTTCCTAACATAGCTGAAAAAGGCCTTATGATTGTCCTTTGAATCCATGGCAATTTTTCTCTCAAAATTGGCCTTAGTTGATTTTATGAGTGCTTGTATTTTTTTACTAATAATGATCAGGGGTGACTTCCCTTTTATGGATTTTGTTCTATCATGTAATAGCTTTCTCCTCTTATTGTAAAGTTTGTTAATGGTTGGGGTCCACCAGACTTGGACGTTTGCCCTTTGTGGAAAGAGTCTTGGTTTTATTTGGGATTGCCTGATCCATGCAGTCCTGGAGGTGTTCATAGAAGGCATTTGTAAGGGATTCCGCAGCTTGGGTTGTGGTTTCCACTGGCTCAGGGGCCTTGAAGGATACCACACCAGTCTTGAGTAGTGTGAAGTTTGCTTTAGAGAAGTTCTTCACTGTGGTCTTTTTGTTGGGGGGGGGGGCGGCATGTGGATTTCCAGTGAGATTAGTTTATGATCAGATCTCACCAATGAGGGATATACTTCCGGTGTGGAGCATTTTGTCCCCATGTTTGTGATAATGAGATCTAGTATATTTTCTCCTCTCGTGGGAACAGTGACTAGCTGTTCCATGGCATTTGAATTTATGAACTCCAGGAACCGTTGGGCTAGAAAGTTAGGGCTTGAGTAATGTTCCCAGTCTATATTCGGGTAGTTGAAGTCACCCAATATGATGGTGTTTGGAGATACATTTATACCCTCCAGTGTCTTCAGGAAGGCTGTGTGGGGTTCCTGAGTTTGAGAGGGTGGCCTGTAGCATGCTACAATTTGTAGAGCAGTTTTGCCTATGGTTAGTTGCACCTGGATGGTTTCCGAAGCTTCGTGCGTTGCCACTAACCTGGAGGTGTGGGTATCCTTTATGAATATGGATTGTGGTGTGGTCCGGGTTTTGGGGCCGGAAAGCATGATATAAGGTAAAACCTAATAGTGCCGGGGTGCTCTCAGGAGCCTTGAACCAGGTTTCAGTTACAGCACAGACATCGATGTTCTCCATACTGAGAAGGGCCTTGAGTGCGTGCATTTTGAGATTTAGACTTCTGGCATTGAGCAGCATTACCCTCAGTTTCTTCCCATTTTTGTTTTCTAGGGTGGTAGATTTAAAATTTGAGCCTTGCCTAAAAAAGGCACTATGGGGGTGGCAAGAGCCTTAGCCAATATCCGAATCCCAGGGTGACAGGTGCAAGCCGTCCCTTGAAGCAGCGTGGCTTGTCAAGCATGTCATCCCAGGCAGACAGACACTGGATCCCCTTTGAATGACACCAGACATTAAGCCAATTGTTAAAGCTGATCATCTTGTCTCTATATTGTGGCATCATTCTTGGTGAAGGAAGAATACTGCTCAGGGTTAGGGTCATACCTGCCTGGGCTACATAATCAGAGAGCTCCTCTGTCTCTTTTCATGTAGTCCAGGGAGGTACGTCTCAGGTCGTTCACACCAGCATGGACAATGACTGTGTCATATTTGTACTTGCCGTGGAGTGACCCGAGTGCTTGTGTTATGTGGCGGATTCTAGCGCCCGATAGGCAGCTTACTGTGACCCTCTCCTTGTTCAGTCTGGTGAGTGGGACGTCAGTGTGTCTGACTATGGAGTCACCTATGACAAGTATGTTGGTGTTGTATTTGGCCTTAAGGGCTTTGACTGCTTTGCACACTGCTTTTGTGGTTTATGTGTTGCTTGTGGGGTGTCTTGAGGTAGCAGTTGTTTGGGTGTCTGCTTTGGAGGCCTCTGCTGTTTAGGTAAATTTTACTCAGAGCCTCAGTATGTCTTTGTGTGTTTATGTGTTTGATTCAGTGGTGTGGTAGCATTATGTGAGGCTGGTTTTGTGGTGTGTGTAGTTGCCTTCTCCTCCTGTCTGGTCTTGCCAGTCCTGAGTTGAGAGAGCTCAGCCTCCAGTTTGGCTAAATAGCTGCATCTCTCAAGTATTTGTGTTATGTGGGAGGAGGAGAGGGTTGTCTGTGTACATGAGGCAGTTATAGCATTGCCTCAAGATTCCCAGATTCACCAGCTGGACCGGAGAGGAGATTGACAACTGACCTTTGGACATGCTAGAATAATATTGGGAATTCCTTAATAATTGAAAACAAGGGCCAGTGGGGAGTGAGGGTGTAGTGCTTTTAATTTTTAGTGCTGACTTATATAATTGCTTTAGTGAGCAAGTGCCAGGTAACTTGAGTGCAATGTGTTACAAGTAACTAAATGCAAAAACGACAAACAGTAACTTTCTTTCAAGTGAAACAAGGAAATAAGTACAGTAAGCAATGCAGATATCACTAGTGATCCATAGAAGCGCTGAGAAGCCACGTATTAGGTGGAATTAGCTTCCAGGGAAATAACAAGCAAACAACAAGCATATAAACAAAGCTAGATTCAGCAGGCCTGGATCTAGTCTATGCTAGAGCAAACAAGATGTAACAATTTCAGTAAGATACAGTTCAAATATTCAGGCACTATAAACCTTTAACCAGAAATTCCCAGCTCAGAAGGGCAGAGTCCAGCCTCTTCTCCCACAAGAGTGCAGACCACGAACCTTCTTAATGTAAAATAACTGGCCTGAAGCCCAAGTGCCTAAACCAGAACTAATACACTTGGACACTGGGCTCTCAATCAGCAGTTCCCAACTTAGAAGGATGAAAGCTACCTGTCCTGCCACCACAGTGCTTGCCACAAACCTTCCTAATGTAAAACAACTTGTCTGAAGCCCAAGTGCTTAATCCAAAAGACTTAGAATGATAGCTACACTTTAATCAAGTTACAACCAAGCAGTAATAAATACAATTGAATACTTTAGAGAATGTCTGGATTAGTGCTCAAGTTACACAAACAAAGCTAGATCCAGCAGGCCCGAATCCAGTCTATGCCACAGCAAACAAGGCGCACCAACTTCAGTAAGAAGCAGTTCAGATATGCATGCACTATAAGCCTTTAACCAGAAATTCCCAGCTCAGAAGGGCAGAGTCCAGCCTCTCCTCCCACAAGAGTGCAGACCACAAACCCTCTTAATGTAAAATAACTGGCCTGAAAGCCCAAGTGCTTAAACCAGAATTAATACACTTTTAGAATAACAGACACTGAGCCCTCAATCAGCAGTTCCCAACCTAGAAGGATGTAAGCTACCTGTTCTGCCACAACAGTGCAGACCACAAACCCTCTCAGTGCAAAACAACTGGTCCGAAGCCCAAGTGTTTAAACCAAAAGGCTTAGAATGAGTTACACCAAGCAGTAATAAATACAATTGAGTATTTTTAAAATGATGCAAAAGTAAAATGAAGTAGGTAGAAACACAAGTACAGTAAAAGCAGATGACATTTTTTTTTTAATCTGAACAAGTGCTGAGATCAAAGAAACAGATTTGAGTGCTGAAACTAGAAAACTGGCTAGTTATAAGAAAAAAAACAAGCTAGAAGGCTTCCCTCAAACACAGAAGGGTTTGGGGGCTCAGAAGCCTACAAATAGTCTATACCACTTAACAGGAAAGGCAGGAAATAAGCTTAATTTTTTTTGTCTGTTTCCCAGATGCTCTCTTTATACACAGTAGGAGTGCCTGAAATCAGAATATGATCTCACTGCACTCAGTTGAGTGAGCAAATGAGATGAGCCCAGAGGCAGGCTGAGGGGCGGGCAGTTTCAAGGCCACTAAGATTAACACCAAAACAAAAACAGAGAGGGTGGGTGGGAATAACTGAAGAGCAGAAAAACTGCTAGTTCAGTTAAATATTCCTTCAACACAGTTTAAATCAAATTAAATACTGTATTTTTAAAAAAAAAAAGTGCAGATAAAGGTACTTAAATTCTCTTATACGTCCAGTTGAATATAACCAAGTTCTTAACCGGCCAAATCTGAGGTTTTTAAGCAGAAAATATTTCACAATGCACCACTTAACTAGGCAAGGACAGGAAATCAAAGAATGTGGCTACCCCCACACCTGTAATTACTAGCAAATAACAAAATTCAGCAAACACTAGCTTCTGTTCAAGTTACTAAAGAGCAGAAAAACTGCCAGTTCAGTTAAATATTCCTTCAACACAGTTTAAATCAAATTAAATACTGTATTTTTTTTTTAAAAAGTGCAGATAAAGGTACTTAAATTCTCTTATACGTCCAGTTGAATATAACCAAGTTCTTAGCCGGCCAAAGCTGAGGTTTTTAAGCAGAAAATATTTCACAATGCACCAATTAACTAGGCAAGGACAGGAAATCAAAGAATGTGGCTACCCCCACACCTGTAATTACTAGCAAATAACAAAATTCAGCAAACACTTGCTTCTGTTCAAGTTACTAAAGAGCAGAAAAACTGCCAGTTCAGTTAAATATTCCTTCAACACAGTTTAAATCAAATTAAATACTGTATTTTTTTTAAAAAAAAGTGCAGATAAAGGTACTTAAATTCTCTTATACGTCCAGTTGAATATAACCAAGTTCTTAGCCGGCCAAAGCTGAGGTTTTTAAGCTCGAACTATTTTCCAGCTCGAACTATTTGTTATTTGTAAAAGCTATTAAAACTGTACAACTAATAGGGTTCTCAATAAGAAGTACTTCACAGTGATGATAGTACATACGTAGTCTTTCCATAAATACTATAAAATATTATAATGCACATGAACCTGACATTGCACTTTTGTTGAACTCTGACAAATTCCTATTTTGAAAACCGTACCAACGTAGGCATACCTTAGAAAATTTAACTACACATAAGGTTGTGTGTAACAGCAAGAAATTCTCTGAGTGCATTTTTATTGAGGTATTTACAGAAATATTTAAACATATATTAAGTATATAATATACCAATAACCCACGGCTGGGTGTGGGTAATGCTGGATTTACCCACGGTTGTTGTGGTTTGGTCACGAGGATGTTAATTACACATGGACACACACACACACCCTGGAAGGCATTATTGCGCTTAGAGAATGGGCTCTTTGTAAAATTGTTGTTTTACTTGCTGCTTTATTTTTTGGTTTTACTTGCTTATTTATTTTTTAACTACTATATCACTTTTTTCAAATATTTCTAATGTAAAATAGCTCCTCCGCCTAATGTTTCAAACTTGCTGTAGTATATTTTAATGGTGTTGGAGGAAGCATTTTACATCAAACACGTATAACAAATGTAGTGCTTAAAAATAATAAGCAAGTAAAACACAATTTTACATAGAGCCCATTCTCTCTCCCATACATATATACACAGTCTCTTCTGGTCACACACACAGACACAGACTCCTGCTTTCGTACACGCATTCAGTCGCACAAGATCACTCTCGCTTTCTCTCTCTCTCTCGATCTCTCCCTCTCTCTTAAACGCACACACACATGCACAGTATTTTTTTTTGTTTGTTTTTATACATTTTATGCTCGCTAAATGTCATAACCACTGCTTAGCGAGTGTAAAAATAATGGCAGCCATTAGTTGTGGGGTTTTTTTTTTTTGCAGTCCAAGCTACACGGCAGCTTGATATCCATTTTGTGAAATCACTCCCCTTCAACTATTTAAATTTATTGGCCATCCTAGTGTATTCCATAGTACCAGAATACAAAAGTGACCACCCCCTTTCAATCTGTCTTGCTGTTTTAAAAATAGTGACGCTCTACTAAAACGTAACTTTTTAAACAGGTAAAACTTGTTACCTACTTTCACATCTAACTCAACTAGTGCACAGTGCAGTGTTTAGGACAAACAAACAATTTTTTTTTTCATCTTACCTTTAAGCATCTATTGCAACACCACTAGTTATTGGTGACCCCACATTCTGCCTCTCAGTAGTTATCTTGGGATTAGTGCTTCTGTTTTACTCCTGGTGAGAGAAGGAGTGGAGTTGCATTATTTCCTGGAGATTGCTGATAACCAGAAAGCTTAATAACTGCTTTGTAGGTGACAGCTTGGAATCTGTGCTTAGGGGCAGAGGGCATTGATTCCTGACTCTGGTTGGAGAGTGAGCGTCTGTGCTTAATGCACTTGATTGGTCTGGTTGCTATTCGAGGCATCTACCAGAAAAAGACTACAAGCCTGCAGAACCTTGCATCATCTGGGACAAGACTGTGGATCACCAAACATGGCCTGCTTCTGTTCTTAGGATTGGTGCTAACATTTTGCTTCTGGTGAGAGAAGAAGCAAAGAAGTATTGTATCCCAGCAGAGTGAAGTTGTGGTGAGACCAGCATTAGTAGTAGCTAGGCAGTAGCCAGTCATGAGACTCCACTCTTTTCATCGTTCTTGACAAGCTAATTCTTTATTTTTCAGTAAGTACTGCTTGATTTCTTCCTAACTTCAGAATATCTGCCTAAATGCTTCATTCATAAAGGTCTACATATTAATTTCCCCTTGAGTGTTTGGCAGTGTTGTGTACAAACTCGGACACCTTGAGTGACATTTTTCCTGTAAAAGGAATATATAAGGAAACGGCTCCAGTACTTAGTAATAATGACCATCCCTCGTGGCATGTATAAAGGTCAGTTCCCTGTGCTTTCTCCTATTAACCTGGTGAACTTGGGCATTCTGAGGCAGTGCAGCAGCTGCCTCATCTACACAGGCATCTCCTCTTGCCACCCAGCACTCAGACTTGTGAGAGAGATGCACTTGTATATCCAAATTGAAAGCCATGCGCTCTCAAGCCACGCTCACCTTCGCGGAGGCTCTCAGTAGAAATCTACCCCAGCAGCAGAGATCTCCAAGGCAGAAATGCACTCAACCACCACAGCACAGATCACAAGACACACAGCTCACCTACACAGTGTTCCCCTCAACTTAAGCCCCTAAGGCCAAACAGCTTGCCCAATAACACTAATCATAGGTGACTCGATAGTGAGGCACACTGATGTCCCACTCACTAGGTTGAATAAGGAGAAGGTAAGTCGGCTGTCTTTCAGGTGCCAGAATCTGACTCGTAACGCACACACTCAAGTCACTCCACAACAAGTACAAGTATGACTCTGTCACTGTCCACGTGGGTGTGAATGACCTGAGATGCACCTTCCTGAACTACATGAAGAGACATGGAGGAGCTCTCCAGTTATGTGGCCCAGGCAGGTATGACCCTAGCACTGCGCAGCATCCTATCGTCGCCCAGAATAATACTGCAGTACAAACAGAAAATGATAGACTTCAACAATTGGCTAAGTTTCTGGTGTCATTCTAAGGGGATCCTATATCTGTCTGCTTGGGATGACATGATTGACAGACCTCGATGCTTTGCCAGAGATGGCCTGCATCTGTCACCCCTGGGTTACCAGATACTGGCTAAGGCTCTTGCCACCCCTATAATGCCTTTTTTAGGTGATGTTCCAAAGACCAAAATTACCACTGTTGTTGTTGGGTCTTTCGGCTTTTCCCGGTTAGGGGTCGCCACAGCGGAACTCCGGTCCTCTAATGATTGGCAGTAGATTTTTACATGCCGAGTTGCCAGCCCTGACGCACAACCTTCAACGAAGGTACGCCCATTCACGCATATCTCCACACAGAAGACGCTCTAGCTGAGAATCGAACAGGACAACGTCTTACTGTGAGGCGACACTGCTACCGCAGCACCACCACCACAGTTATCCAAAATTACCACTGTAACAGCTATAAATAAATGCAATGTGATGTTCATGCTGCTCAGTGCTAAAAGTCTAAATCTCAAGATGCACTTGCTCGAAGCACTTCTCAAAATGGAGAACATCGACATTTGTGCTGTAATAGACACCTGGTTTAAAGCAGCAGAAAGCACCCCTGCGCTACCAGGCTATAACTCATTCCACACCTTTCGGCCCCAGAACATAGACCAAAGGTGGTGGTGTATCCATATTCATAAAGGATATGCATACCTCCAGACTAGTAGCCCAGCAAAATGCATCTGAAATACTTCAGGTACAACTAACATTGTGTAAGACCGCGATTCAGGTCATAGCCTGGTATAGGTCCCCAAACATGTCCCAAGACTCACTCACTTCATGTTCCTAAGCACCCTGGAAACTTTTAGGGTCCAGCCTAACACTCTCATACTAGGTGACTTAAACTATCCTTCCATCAGCTGGGAAAACTACTCGTGCACCAATACACTGGCCCAAAGCTTCCTGGAATTCAATTCCAATGCCCTGGACCAGCTCATTCTTACCCCCACTAGAAGAAGCAACATCCTTGACCTGGTTGTTACTAACACGGGCAGCTGTTGCTGTACACCAATAGTCCATTCCTCCCTGGTTAGATCCGACCACAAACTAATCACCATAGAAATCCACATCTCACCCACAATCCCTGCAAAGGTAACCACCATGAAAAACTTCTCCAAAGCTGACTTTGGACTCCTAAAAACAGAGGTGGCTAACTTCACGGCACCCACGTCGATGGAAAATAAATGCATGACTGCCGAATCATACACCAGTGCACTGTATGAACACACAATGTAAATGCATGGAACTAGCCATACATGGAACTAGCCATACCAAACAGAACCAAGACACTCTCCTCCAAAGAAAAGGAAGCCAAATCTGGTAGCCCCCTGCCATTAATAAACTCTACAACAGAAAGAAGAAACTGTTGCAGAAAAAGGTAAAGTCCCAAGACTGAAAAAACTCCCTTATTAGCCTCAACAAAAAGTTGAGATCCCTCCTCAAAACCTCTAAAGCCAGCTGTGAAGACAGAATTGAGGCAGGCACTAAAAACAACCACAAAGTCTTCTATAGTTATATCAAGAATCTCCACGGCAATACCCAGGTTTGCTCTGAGTTGCTGCACAATGGTACCTCTATACTGAACCAACAGATATTGCCAACATACTGGCTGAAAGATTAAGTGCCAACTTCCTCCCCCAAAGGACCAGTCACAATACCGGAGGAATGCCATGCACCCAGCATTACTGCAGCACAGGTTAAAGCTGCATTGTCCAAGGCCAAGAATACAGATTCCATGGGACCCGACAATATCCCTGGATGTGTGCTACATGAACTACAAAGTGAACTGGCATCACATCTGTGTGCCCTGTTCAGTCACAGCCTCACCTCAGGCTTTGCCCCTTCCAAATGGTGCACTGCTACAGTCATCCCTCTCCATAAAGAGGAGCGACTGCAGACCCTGGGAATTATCACCCCATTAGCCTGACAAGTCTGATATGTAAGGCTATGGAGTGCATCATCATGGACCTAATTAACAAGGATGTGGGGAATCTTCAAACTCTAGATCCCACGCAATTTCGTTTTGTGAAAGGTAGATCATGCCTGCTCAACCTGGTTGACTACTTTGAGTCCGTCACCAGAGCTGTGGATGTGAGGGCAAGGCAGTTCACACAGCCTACCTCAACCTGGCCAAGACCTTTGATACTATTCCCCACTCAGCAATTATTGATAAATTCAAACTAGCCATCGACCCCTATATCACTAGGTGGGTTGCAAATTGGCTCACAGATAGAATCCACAGTGTGAAAGTAGCGGACTCCAACTCAGACTGCCGACTGGTCACGAGTGGAGTCCCACAGGGATCAGTCCTGGGTCCTCTCCTGTTTGGCATCTACTTCTCAGAAGTCCAGGCCAACATAGAGGGGCTCTGGCTGACTAGGTTCGCTGAGAACTGCAAGCTGGGAGCCATTATTAACTCCCCAAGTGATGTAGCCATCCTACAGTAAGGCCTCACTGAGACCAATGACTGGTGTCGAAACTATGGCCTTAAGCTTAATGCCAAAAAATGTCATCCTCTTTGAGAAAAACTCAGTTCCCACTAATTACCACATCGATGGGAGCCCACTAAACACTGAAGGTGTGTTATAAGAGATCTGGGAACACAGGTTGACAGCAACCTCTGTTTCAACCACCACATACCACTGTGGTCAGAAAGTCCTATGTGGCACATCTCATTACCAAGGGTTTTGCATCCAGGAAGAAAGAGATCATCATCTCGCTCTCTCCTCTTCCCTCATTAGCCCAGTCATCGAGTATAATGCCCCATTTGGCATGTACCTCACTAGGCACATGCAACAGGTGGAAAGGCCACAGAAGTACCTCACGAAGAGGATCCTAGGCCTTAAACACTTGTCCTACATGGACAAACTCAAAAAAAAACTCCAGCTATTCTCCATCTCATATCGTCTACTAAGAAGAGATCTCTTCTTGACTTACAAAGCCATGTTTGACCTAGCTCTGTTAGAAATGCTACATCTAAAAAAATCCAAATCCCTCCACACCACACGCTCCAGAGACCTCAGCCTCATTACCACAATCAACAGAACATGCTGGAGGGGCAGGTTTATAACCCAGAGACTGCCTATGCTCTGGAATAGACTTCCCATACATGTCAAGCAGTGCACCTCACTGGCCCTGTTCAAGGGAAATCTTGATGAGTGGATGGGAAATAGAAAGTTCATCCCGGGCATCACTCCAGTGGCTCTATTTGATAGAGGCACTGGGAACTAACATCGGGCGGCACAATGCCAGGACCACTTCTATGGGCTAGGCTTGTAAAAGCTCCAGGGCCATTAGCCTAGTACACACCTATGAACCTATATGCTGCCATGAAGTGGTGGACTCGTTTGTCAGCGGGTATTATTTATATATTAATACCCTGTTGGAGAAAGTTTGTTCTTCAGTCAGGGTGTTGATGTGCAGTTTGCCCATTCTCTAGGTAGTAATATCTCCGGTATAGTATACTATACATGGGCATTGACAATGAAATTTCCTCTCCCCATTAGCATGTAGGTCTCTAAGTTATGGAAATATGAACATAAATCTGAACAGTAAGTGGCAAGCAGTGATTAATTGCTCTGGTGCAGAACATCCTAGATTGACGCTCTTAGTGACGTTTTGTTAAAATGCTTTGCTCTTTCTAATTCTGCTTATTATTAATTGGTAAGTCACTTAAAGAAGCCAGACTCCAAAAAGGTCTGGGCACCATAAGGAACTACGAGTTAAGTAGAAGTATACTAAAAGGTATTGTAGGTTTGAATGAAGTAAATACCACCTCCAGTCTCCTCTGGAAAGATTGCTAGCCTAGTAGTAGTAACTGGTTAACAAAGGATAAATTACAAAAAAAATAAAGTACATGTCAATGCAAAATGTGTTATTACATTAACTTTTTACATGATTTAGATTGGTCTGCTCTCATCTGTGTCTAGTTTTGCAGAACATCTTTGAACTTTGCCTCATATTTATGCCCTGTTCTCGAGCAAGTACTTTGGGGCAACTGGAAATCTGGTCTAGGGTCCTCAATGGTCTGTGCAGGCCTAGTAACTACCTATGAACTAGACTATTTAAGGTGTACAAGAAGGAACGCAGTTGTATCAAATAGGGTGCACCACATGAGCCATTTTCTTTGGGTATGATCATTGCATTCTTTGTTCTGTTGAATGCTGACAGTGTCTTTATTATTTCACTGTGAATAAATTGGAGAGCTTGACGTTTGAGGTTAATGTTAATATTATAACTATAAATACATTTTTGTTTAGCTTGTTTTTTTGCTGGCATGCAAGAATGAAATGCCATGTGTTTGGGCTACAGCAGCATGATAGAGGAGTAAGGCTATGAGCTGTTAAGGAGCTGTCTGTTGTAGTACATGGTTTGATTCCCTCAGCCTTCATTTGTCTTCTGTATGACTCTGCCAAGTTATTTTACCAGACAGTTCTCCTGGGATGCTCCTGAAAAAAGACATTTGTGTCCAATGGGGAGTCTGAAGCAGTTAGCAAATGTTACATATTTGTCTTTTTGAGTTTCTGACCACTTCACATAGACACTTTTTAGTACTTCACTATATGCTAGAAGAGTATGGATCCCAGAACTTTTGTATTTTAATGAGTTGACGGTTGCATTTTCACTAAACGTGAGCTTCAAGGGAAAAGAAGTTTACTGTTTCTCATGCTGTCTGTTGTGAGTGTGTTTTTTTTCCTATAAAATCTGAACTAAAAGTTTTAAATGAAATCCAAATCTCTGTGGTAATTGTAAAAGTAAAGAAAAAAATAGAACGTACACTGACAGGTTTTTACAATGTTTATGATAGCTGGGGGAGAGAGCCAAGTAATGAGATATTGATATGGCTGGCTGATTCATTAGCAGGTACCGGGCCCCTATTTATCCGCAATCTGGCTGTTATTCATTCTGGAGGTGTATGCTGCAACAATACAGCATTATTAGCCATTCAAGAAGGTCAGACCTGTACTGAGTGATGTCTGATGGGATAGCTGTTCTTAATGACAGAGAAGGCAGTGAGATCCAGAATAAGATGTAGGTATAATGCAAGCGTGTAAGCGCCCCTTCCTGCAAAGAAAATATTATGGTGTATTCAGTAATACTGATATTTGTATGACTTGTGGGCTGGCAGAACAAAAGCTGCTGCAACATTAGCGTTGTCTTTAATTTTGCTTTATTCTCTGCACTTAATAGTGAATTAATTCATTAATAGGTCTGGATTGTGTACTATAGTTTAAATGTGTTGCATTTTAATAGTATGTTGTTGCAGTACCTTTGCAGCTTCCACCAGTTGCTAAGAGGCTGACATTTATTGGGTAATATAGTCTGCATTATTTGGAGTGATGATCAGAACTATCTGATCTTTAGTATCCATTATGAAGTCATTAATGCATGTTACTGTGATAAGGGTTTCAGCTTTTAGTAAAAAAAAGTGTTACTCCAGCAGTTAGCACAGATGACTAAAGATCCAGCTTGTTAATGAGGAGCTCCTTTTGGTAAGGGGTGCAGGGTTTGAATATTTCTACCTTTATTTACCTACTTTTGTGACATTGAACAAGTCACTTAAACAGACAATGCTTTGGGCCAATTGAGAATTTGAGCTAGTCTACTTGCTGATCCCTAGGACCCCATCCTTAGTAACTGTGCACCTGTTGTCGTTTGTCAGCTGTTCCCTTTGGCATGGTTGATCTAGTTCCGGAAATGTTGTGGCAATATCACCAGCACATCAGTTTTTTTTTTTAATGTTATGTATGTAATTTATTCTTCAAGAGCAGTAGGCATTGCATTTGTAGATGAGGCACTGAAATGCAAAGTTGTTTGTCAGCAGCAACCTGTGCTTTAGTAGCATTTGTCTTTAATGTTGAATTATTTAGATGACCTTTACTTCTGCAGAGATTGTACATATTGACTGGTATTGGTAGATTATAATGACAGCATTTTGAGTGGCCTTTTATGGTTGAAATGTCATGAAATGGATAGTTTTGTCATTATTAGTTCATACATTTTGTTTCACTACTTTTAAAACACACTAACTAATGTTGCTGTATTAGACAAGGAATATAATTTAATACAATCAAGAAGATGAATCAAAGAAGACATGCATTTATATGTAGTCCTAAAAATGTTTGCAGGGCCCCATGTTTGAAACTCAGCCTGGGGTTCATCCACCACTGGCCAGTGAAAGCGAGTTTCAATGAATGTGAGGTTTCAAGGGTAGAGAAGTTTATTGTTGCTCATGTTAAGTCTGTTTTCAATATGAGACTGTTTTGTTTAGCAAATGTCCATCAGTGTTTATGCTGTAAAATTTTAAATAAATGATGTGATGTTATCCTATCGCATCTTCATTCTTACTAGGTTGGGCTCGGATACAATTCTCTGGTCCGTCTCTGCCTTTATTTCCAAGCTCGAGGTCCTGTACCAGCTCGTGGCTAACTCCCTATCCCAGCATGCACTGGAACCATCCTCTGATCTCGTTTGTTGCTAAACAAGATCGAGTGTTCGTCTGCTAGCTCTGGCTAATTCTTTTTCGATAATCTTTATCAATATTTTCTAAGTTATTTTAGTTTTTTATAGTTAGTATATCTATTTGTTTAATATCTTTGTGTTTGAGCTGCATTCTGCTTTTTGGACGTCTTTTTTTTTTTTTTTTTGTTAGGCCTTGTGCTTTACCTTCCCAGCTTGTTTTAAGCATAACTGTTCAGTTCATTTAAATTAGAGAACTGTAACTAGCCTGTTTAAATTAGAGGGTTTTAAGCCTTGTGATGCTCTTCGTGTTTCACTTTTGCAGTCATTACATTTGGGTAATCCTGCTGGCTGGTTGCCCTCAGTCGGCCTGAATTTCAAAGTCTTGGGTCCTGCATCCGCTGCTGTCACCCCTTCCCTGACGTCAGGGGTATAAAAAAAGCGGCCAATGCCATTTTCTTCAGTCTTTCTTGCCGCGCGATGCCCGAAGCAGATGCAGTTCACAAGTGCCGGTCGGCCGACTCCTGAGATTTTCGTGTTCGAATTTCAGATACGAAGTCTTCATTAAAGCTAAGTACCCCATTGGGGAAACTTTTTTCTTCCTCCAGACCGATGTCAGAAAAAGTAAATAATTGTATTTCTTGTGGAAAGCAAATACCTCATAAGTTTCATTCTTACTGTATTCCTTGCCTTGGCTCTGATCATAACGTTTCTGGTTGTCGGTTTTGTGCTAGATTTAACCAACGCACTATTAAGCGTCGGTATGATTTTACTTTAAACTATTTTGGACGCCGGTTTAATTATCCAGAAATGTCGTCGGATAGCCATCCGACTACCGGAGTTCACAAAAAAACGCAAAGAAAAAGAGAGAGATAAACAACCGAGGTCCAAAACCGATGACGAAGCTTCTCCTAAGCCAGTCTGTTCTCAGTGAGGTTCTTTCGCAGCCCCTGACGCCCACTACTTTAGAGTCGCAGGCCACTACCGACTCCCACGTGGAGTCAGCCATGCCGCTGGAAACTCAAGGTATTGGAGCCTCGGATACTATTCCCTCAGATGGGTCCGGAGCCGCTGAGCAGGCACCAGCTTCTGAGGGTATTTTCAGACGTAAACATCTCTACATTAAACCAACCTCAGCTTCAAAGGCAAAGACTAAAGCACCTTCTAAAGCAAAGAAACAAACTCAAGAGCAACGTGGACAGGCCTCTATGCCCAAAAAACTGATGCTCAAAATGGCCGAAGAATTACCTTGATCAGGGGTTCCCATCCCCCTCCTGATAAGAGGCCTAGGCAAGAGACTGACTTTGAATCTTCAGATCAGGTTTCTATTTCTTCTGATTCCTCTTCTGATAAGGAATATTCTCTTCCCTCCTATGAGGATTCTGATGCTGAAGAATCTATACCTTCAGCTTCTCCTCCAGTGGACTATTCTTTTGGGGACACCTTGCATACCATGAGGGCGCATTTCCACTGGGAGAGCCAAGATTTTTCAGAATCTAAAAAGAGGCTCGGGGATTTCCTTTTACTACCGCAACACAGGCCTCTAGCCATTCCACCTGTGTTAGACATTGTAGATGATGTGTTTTCGGAGTCTAGTCTTACCCCTGACTCCTTACCTCCATCTCCTGTTAAGCCTGACCGATATTACAGGGTTCCTGACTCTCATAAATTCCTTTTTAAAAACCCTTCTGCAGACCCAGAAACTATTTCTCAGGGTCCCAAAGAGTTAGGGCTTTCGCAGCAAAAAACCCTACCCCCTCTGACAGAGATTCTAGGGCACTGGATAGATGGGGAAAAAGGTTTACACATCTGCTACCTTGGTTATAAGGGCCTTAAACCGTCAGTTTCATATGCTTAAATATCAGCAACATGTCATGGCATTGCTTAAACAGAAAATGATGTTAAACTCTGAATGTGCAGAAAACAAGGAAATGCAGGATTTATTGCATGCAGCTGAACAAGTTGGAAATCACACTTTGCAATGTGGCTTTGATTCTTTGGAGGCCTCCTGCAGGGCCACAGTTACAGGTTCTGTACTTAGGAGGCATGCTTGGTTAAAGAAACAAAATCTGCCCGAGCATGTCAGTTAAATTATTAGATGCACCTTTAAAACATGATACTTTGTTTGGTGTTAAGGCAGAAGAGGTGTTAAAGAAAATGGAGGACAAAGCTAAATCTATGCAAACTGTCAAAAATTTTTTTACAAGTACAGCCACCTAGGTTTAGTAGACACTGGCCTACAAAGAATTGGTCCTTTCCTATGTCAGACCTCAAAGGGGCAGATCCAGACGCCCTAGAGGCAGATCTCAGGCACAAGGTTCATACAGGTCAAAGCAATGGGGTGCTTCTACCTCCAAAGTTGGAGAAGACAAATCTCAACCATACAGGAAACAGTCCCAGTGACTTCCCCCTGCCTGCACCAAGCACTTATCTCCTGGCAGCACCCTTAGGGGGAAAATTAGCACTTTTTTCTCAAAATTGGCACATTATAACCCAAGACAAGTGGGTTCTAAATATAATGTCACAAAGCTACAAGTTCCATTTTCATACCCTGTCAAAGGCACATGGCTGGCCAGATCTGCCAAAAAATCAATGGGCCGAGGCACAAAAAACAGGCTCATCCCTCATGGACATGGGGGCTATACTGCAAGTACCAGATCAAGAGCAGGGACAAGGATTTTACTCGAGACTGTTCCTGGTACCCAGAAAGGACAAGGCCTGGAGACCAGTACTGGACTTATCTATTCTGAACACATTCCTGGATATACCAAAATTCAAAATGTTGACTTTGCAGCAGCGTTTGCCCATGCTGGGCAAGAATGCTTGTCTTGTGACTTTAGACCTAAAAGAGGCATACCTGCATGTCCCAATCAGGCAATCATGCAGAAGATACCTCAGATTCAAGGCTGGCTCAATGCATTTCCAATTCTCTGCACTGCCCTTTGGCTTATCTACTGTGCCCAGGGTCTTTACAAAGTGCCTGGTACCAGTAATTGCATTCTGCAGACAGAGGAATATAAATATATCCTTACTTGGACGACTGTCTAATTCAAGCAGAGAACAAGGACATTCTTCTACAGCATCTGGCGTTTGTGAAAAGACTTGTAACATGCCTAGGGTACACAGCCAATGAAAAGAAATCGAAACTAGTACCATCTCAAGAG
This sequence comes from Protopterus annectens, assembly GCF_019279795.1. Lineage (NCBI taxonomy): Eukaryota > Metazoa > Chordata > Ceratodontiformes > Protopteridae > Protopterus > Protopterus annectens. The sequence goes on from NC_056743.1 coordinate 1,766,749,900, forward strand.
ATAATATTCCTGGGTGCAAGCTTAAATACAGCTTCCCAGATGGCTTATCTCACGCCAGACCAACAAAGGCAACTGACTACCTATTTCAAAATGTTGGCAACAAAGGCCCAGTTATCTGCAAGAAAAAATCTGCAGGCTTTGGGCTTCATGCCATCCTGCATTCTACTAATTCCATATGCAAGACTGCATATGAGGAAACTTAAATAGTACCTAAAAAGTGTTTCGACTTAACACTGCCACAGCCTGGAAACAATGATTACTCTCATTCCCTGCCTGCAACAGGAGTTTTGATGGTGGGCGAAGGCTTGTCACCAGAACAAGGGACAGCCATCACATTACCCCCTAGTCTGGCAGACACTAACAACAGATGCATCAGATTATGCCTGGGGGACCCACATGGCAGGAAGATGCATTCAGGGCACATAGTCCTCAAACCAAATGCATCTACATATCAATCAAAAAGAGATGCCCTGACAGCCTTCAAGAACCTGCTACATCCAGGACAACTACTGATAGACAGAAAACACCACGTCATGTGGTATATAAACAAGCAGGGGGCACACATTCTTACCCCCTTTGCAGACTAGTCATGACTTTGTGGGACACAGCATTAACTTACCAAGTACATCTGCAAGCACAATTCCTGCCAGGAAAGGAAAATACTCTGGCAGACAAACTAAGCAGAAACCTCATGGGTCCCCACGAGTGGCAGCTGGATCCACAAGTCTTCAGCATGATAGCAAGGAAATGGGGATGCCCGGACATAGATCTATTTGCTTCCCCTCACAATTACCAACTAAAAAGATTCTGCACAAGGTCTTATCACAGACAAGCATGGAAAGTGGACACCCTATCTTTCAGCTGGAAAAACCCATCGGTATATGCCTTTCCTCCAGTGCCTCTCCTCCCCAAGGTACTCCTAAAGGTCAGACAGGAGAAGCCAAAGATGATACTGATTGCCCCAGACTGGCCCCGCCAGTACTGGTATCCAATTTTAAGGAACTTGTCTCAGTTCCCAGCTTGGACCTTACCTCAAACATCCCATCTACTATCCCAGCAAAACAATCAGATCCTGCACAGTCATCTCCGGACTTTAAACCTGGCAGCATGGCGGATAATGTAATCATACAAAACACACCTCTCAGTAAAGCTGTGATGGATGCCATTTTGGAAGCCAGAAGGCCTGGTACTAGAAGATCTTATGCTGGAAAATGGAAGAGATTCTGTGTGTGGAACCAGGCACAAGGAACTGATAAAGCTGTACCAAATATTCCTCAGATTTTGCAATACTTAACTGAGATGCTGAACAACGGCCTATCTTTTTCATCCATTAAAATTCATGCCTCTGCCATTTCGGCTCATTACAATACAGAGCCACCAATCTTTTGTCATCCTTTATTAAAGCAGTACCTCAGAGGAGCCAAAAATTTAAGGCCTCCAAGGAGATCACCAATACCTGCGTGGGACTTCAACTATGTCTTGGAAAAACTCGCCCTGCCTCCTTTTGAGCCAGCTGCTACTGCTGATATAAAGTTTTTATCTTTGGAAACAGCTCTGCTCCTAGCGATAACTTCTGAAAGACGAGTTTCAGAGCTACAGGCACTCATGGCTGTGGAACCTTTTATCATGTTTTATCCAGACAGGGTTTCTCTGAGGACAAACCCAACATTTATGCCTAAGGTGGTGTCCAGTGTGGCTCTTAACCAAACTATTCATCTGCCAACTTTTTATCCAAACCCACAGAACAAGGGTGAGAGAATTCTACATTCATTGGACGTACACAGACAGCTTAGATTCTACTTGGACAGAACCAAAGTTTTCAGGAAGACACAGCAATTACTAGTGGCATATGCTGCAGGATCACAAGGAAAGGCTATCTCAAAGCAGACTATTTCAAAGTGGATAGGCCACTGCATTTGTTTCTGATATTCTCACCATGGCAAGCCAGTACCTAAGGGCATTAGGCCACATTCAACCAGAACTGCAGCCACTTCAGCAGCCTTTCTCAGGGAAGTGCCAACCAAAGACATTTTACAGGCTGCTACTTGGAGTTCATTGCACACCTTTAAAAAGCACTATCATCTGCCACTTTACTCTAAATCCAGGGCAGACTTTGCCACTGCAGTTCTGCAGGGCCTCATAGCTGCTCCTAATGCTGTTTAGCCCCAGCCTCCCAACCTTAGCTTTGGGACTCTACCCAAATTTAATGACTGCAACAGTGAAACATGAAGAACATAGTACAGTTGTGTACACTTACCATAAATGTAGATGTTCGAGTGTATTCACTGTTGCAGTCCAGGTTACCCACCCGCCATCCCCCTTTTTTCTGCTGGAACTTATCATCTGAAGTAGGCAGACTTCATTCGTCTGCAACCTGTGGGTATCGGATCCGACCTCGGATCTGAGCCGGCAATTCAAAAGCTTAGGCTCCGAGCTCCTAGCTCCTCCCTCTTACCCATAATCCCTTGCCAAGCCCTGACTGACCTCAGATTTCTTTTGCCGCTTTTCAAGTAGCTACGGAATTCCAGAGCTCCTGGCGTTGGTGAAGATGAGAAATATTTTTTGACTAAAAAAGTTTTAAAAATCTTTATTTTCTTTCTTGATTCAGTTAGTGTTGAGTGTGTTTAAGCTTTCCTCTCTCTTTTCGTTTAAATTTATCGGGTTTTGCGTAGTTTGTTTGTGTGTGTTGTGTGTTAGGCCTTAGGGTTACTATGTCTGAAGCCCATAAGGCTGTGTTTTCAAAATGACGGTGGCCATAAGCTATCCCCAGCAGATGGCCACACTCGGTCTGGTCAGTGTTTGGGGTTGAACACCTGTCATCTGGTTGTACCATTTGTGCAGGGTTCAAGAACGGAGGTCGAAGTTGGTGCTGGCGGGTCTTTTACCCCAGATACCGCCGCCTCTGCCCTTCCACTCAGCAACCTGTTGCTGTGAGTTCTCCCCTCTGGCTGGGACTCAACCTCCTCTAAGTTGCCGGAGGAAGGATTCCTCTAGGAAAGACAGAAGGAGAGGCACAGGAGAAGCACCACAAGAGGAGAGCCGAAACTTCTGGTTCGGCTCCTCCATCTAAGCGGGCCTCCCTGTGCCTTCTAGCTTTCCTCCTCCTCGGCTCCACTCCCTCTGTTCTCTCCTGGACCCGAGGAGGAGGAGGCTAGCCCTTCCAGGAGGTCACCGAGGCTCTCTAGGTCCGCCGGTGGCCTCCTCTAGATCAACCTTTTCTATGAGTGAAGCTGATATGGACCGGATGATGAGGAAATTCATCCAGGCCCAAATGCAAATGGGAGTGCTCCTAGCCCCCATCCGGGAGGTAGCCCCTTGGACACCTTTTTCCCGCCCTTGGCTCCTTCTCCGACCCATACCACGGGTTCGAGCTGTTAGCGCCGTGCAGATTTGGATCCGGGGTGGGTCGGATCCGATGGGTCGGCGCACGGATCCGTCCCATCCCTTGAGTGCTGTGCCGGACCCAACCTCTCGAGCCGAGGGCCGAGCCTCGGATCCGAGGAGCTGGTGTGTCTTGGCTCCGTCCATGTCAGAGCACACTGGTCTCGGATCCGACGGTTCTCCGACTCCGATCCGGATCCGAGTGGGGTCGGCTCGGGCTTAGAGAAGCTGGCTCCCTCGCTGGCGTGGTGGAAAGGGCACTGTCGAGGACATCCGGACCCCGGTCCCTGCCACGGCTCCATCCCGCACTCCATTGCAGTTGGGCCAGGCCCCACCAGCCGGTCCCAGGGACAGCCCGCCTCGATGTCCCAAGTGGTTCCCTTGGAACATCCAACTGCTGAAGAGTACTCCTCGGACAGCCCCGATGAAGTACCTCGGGCGTAAGTGCAAGAGGAGGCACATGGACTCCCTGAGTCCGTCACTGAAGACACAGACTTGGATGAAGGGAAGGCTCCCTAGGTCACCCCTGAGGACGTCTCATTTGGAGACATCATGGAGATGTTAAGGATCAGGGGGTGGTCTGCCCCAAGGCTTCTTCGACGAGTCTGTGTTCTTGGAGGCAGGCCCTTCTACCTCTTGGGTGTCCCTCCTGCTGACCCCTGGTGGATCTTATCTCCATCAGGGCGTGGAAGGATCCGGACACCATTGAGCCTATCCCAAGCGCCCGGACCGCATTCTTTCTCCTCCATCAGACCGCACCCACTGGAGTAAGGGTCCCCAGTAGATGCCATGATGATGGCTGCAGCCACGAAGAGGGAATTGGCCCAGGAGAGTCCCTCCGTGCATCCTCCGGGCAAGGAGTCCCGTTCGATGGATCGCATTGGGAGTTTTAGTTCAGCAACCTTCTCCTTGAGAGCTGAACTACATGGCACATGTCATTAGGATGCAGCGGGATCTGATTAAAGAATACGCTGCATCTCCCCGAGTCCATCTCGGTGAGGATAAACAGGTTTACTCCACCCGAATGGCCACACTCAGATCAGTTTCCAATACATCTATGCTACTGTCTCATGCTACTGAGGGAGCCGCTAGAGCCAGCGGAGCAGGCCTAGTCATGAGGCGACAGGCCTGGCTCTGCCATTGTGATTTTGCAGAGCCCTAATGCCCCTTCGATGGTTCTGCCTTGTTTGGCAAGACTGTTCGAGACATTAGTCCAGCTGTCTGCCGGGAGTCCGCTTCTCAGCTCCCCAGAGGTCCTTCTCTAAGAACCAAAAGGGACAGAAGAAGATGTGGTTCGAAGTCGCAGCAGTCCCAACCTGCTCCGGATAACCAGTCCTTCCGTGGCAGAGGAGGACGGGAGGTCGTCGTGCTAGAGGCAGGGGCTCCTGGCAACTTTGGGTCCAGAGAACCTTTCTCTGAGAGACCCACGCAGCAGCCCTGAAGGATTGCCCGGCTGTCCGTCTCTGGAGGCAGTCGGGCGTTTTCGATGCACCTGACTTCTTGGGAGTCCATAACAACAGACAGTTGGGTGCTTGAGTTATATCCAGAGGATATTCAATTCCCCTATTCAAGGTTCCCAAATCTCGCAGCCTCCCAGATGTTCCACCTGCTAGAAAAAGAGCCATCCAGCCCCCTAGATCAAACCGGATTAGGGTTTTACTCCAGGTTCTTTTGGTGCCAAAGAAGACGGGGACTTAAGACCAATCTTAGACCTTTCCCAGTTGAACCTGTCAGTAACCAAGCAAAAGTTCCGGATGGTCACCCTGCAATCTATACTCCCCTCTTGAGGGAGAACGACTGGATGTGCTCCATAGACCTCAAGGATGCGTACTACCACATTCGGATGGACAGACGATCCAGGAGGTTTCTTCTTTCGGCTGGGAGCCAGTCATTATCAGTTCAGGGTCCTCCCTTTGGTCTCACCTCAGCCCCAGGGTGTTTACAAAGTGCTAAGCGGTGGTAGCGGCCCACCTGAGGCTCCAGGGATTACAGGTCTTTCACTGGCTCCTGACGGCATCATCAAGGCATCTTCTGTGCTCAGCCAGGGATTACTTTCTTCAACTAGCACCAAGGCTGGGCATCACGATCAACTGGGAGAAATCTTTTCTGAATCCCACTCAAATTATAGATTTCATAGGAGGAAGACTAGACACCAGATCAGAGCCTTCCTCACCCCAGACCTTATCGCCAGCCTGAAGTGTCATGTGACAGCGATCCTGCAACCATCTCCAACTGCAGCTTGGTCCTGAGGGCCCTAGGTTCTATGGCGGCAGCTATCCCGCTTCTCATTCATGCCCATTTACGCATGCGGGTTCTTCAATGGACCCTTCAAGTTCAGTGGTCCCCTCTTTGTTCTTCCCGATTGCGGTCAGCAGAGCGTGCAGGGACTCCTTCTTTGGTGGCTTCTTTCTCCGGAGCCCTGGCAGGAGACCTGCGCTGCATTTCCCGAGCCACAGTGACCACGGACGCTTCTTGCCTCGGGTGCGGGTTGCATTCTGCGGGAAAGATTGTCCAAGGCACGTGGAATCCCACAGATACGTCATTGCATATAAATGTCCTGGAAATGAGGGCGGTGCTCCTAGCGTTGCAAGCACTTCACCACGTTCTTCCTTCAGGGACTATTGCGATTCAGACAGACAACATGTCGGTAGTCAGTATACTCAACAAGCTGGGAGGAACCAGGTCTTACCCCTTGTCGAGAGGCCATGAGAGTCTGGGAATGGGCAATTTCCACCAAACGCTTTCTGGTAGCAACGCACATTCCGGAAAGTCCAACATCCTTGCGGACAAGCTCAGTCGCACTATCCTTTCTCCACACGAGTGGTCTCTCAATCCTCAAGTAGCGAAGAAGATTTTTGCTTGGGGCAACCCTGTTGCAATCTTTTCTCTCCTCAAACAAATCGACAATTTCTTGCTTCCCCACCAGGAGTTCGAGGGATGCTCTGGTGCATGCTTGGCCTCCCGGTCTCCTTTATGCCTACCCTCCACTTCCTCTGATGCAGAGGCTTCTGCAGAAAGCCAACAGTTTGGGGAGCAGAATGATTCTCATTGCCCCATTCTGGCCTCGACAACCTTGGTTCCCTTTCGTATGGTCCCACAAAATCAATCCACCATGGATTCTGGATCCAATGATCTCATCTCTCACCCTCTGGGAATGTCAGTTCCCAATCTGCGGACCCTGAAGTTGACAGCTTGGCTGCTCCAGTTCCAACCTTAATTAGGACTCCAGGTATCTCATCACCGGTCAAGGCCATTTTAGTGGCTGCTCATAAACCTTCCACCAGGCAGGTTTATCGGAGTAAATGGAAGAGATTCTCTATATGGGCAGGACAGAGAACTTTGGATCCTTTCGGCACCTATGTGGTGCTGGATTTTCTAACAGACCTCTTTCATCAAGGGGCTAGTTCTTCCACGATTAAGGTACAATTGGCAGCTATCTCGCATTATCACATTGGTCATGACACAGCTCCTTATGACGCTTAAATTATGCAAAACATTTCTCAAAGGAATTTTTAAGGCCTCCAGTCAAGGAGGTTGTGGGACTTGTCTTTAGTCCTGCAGGCCCTTACTGCTCCTCCCTTTGAGCCTGCAGCTTCTTCTGATTTAAAGTACCTTTCCTGGAAGACTGCCTTCCTGGTAGCTATCACTTCAGCAAGAAGAGTGTCTGAGCTTCAGGCTCTGTGTCAAACCGCCTTATCTTTCTTTCTTCCCTGATAGGGTGTGCCTCAGGACCAATCCATCTTTTCTTCCGAAGGTCTCTTCTGAATCCAATATTAACCAGTCAATCAATTTACCGGTGTTTTTTCCCAAGTACTCAAACAAAGGAGAATACAAATTGCATTCCTTGGATGTTCATAGACAATTACGTTTTTATATTAACAGAGCAGCTGGCCACAGGAAATCAGATCAGCTGTTCGTCTCCTTTGCTAAATTTGCTTTGGGTAAAGCAGTATCTAAAGTCACTCTATCTAAATGGATTGCTAATTGTATTCTGCAGGCATATGACACTTCAGGCAGACCTGCTCCTCAGAGGGTTACGGCTCATTCTACTAGGGCAGTTTCCACGTCAGCCGCCTTTAAGTCCCGTGTATCATTGGATGATAAGCTACTTGGGCCTCGCCATACTTTTATTTCTCATTACAAGGTGGATGTTGTTTCTAGAGGAAGAGCATCCTTTGGCTCAGCGGAACATCCTTCCATGCCAAGATTCAGGTAGCTAGGGACTCTGTCCCGACGAATGAAGTCTGCCTACTTCAGATTTAGAAGTTATGTACTCACCATAACGCTCCATCTGAGTAGGTGACTTCATACATCCCCTCCATCCCCTGACCTTTTTAGAGCGAGTATTTATGCTGTTTTAGTGTACTGTTGTCAGTATTTTGAGGCAAACTCAATCTGAGGTCAGTCAGGGCTTGGCAAGGGATTATGGGTAAGAGGGAGGAGCTAGGAGCTCTGAGCCCAAGCTTTTCGGATGCGAGGACGGATCCGATACCCACAGGTTGCATCCGAATGAAGTCACCTACTCAGATGGAACGTTATGGTGAGTACATAACTTCTAATTTCCTTCTCTGATTTATACAACCTATGTGGTGTGTTTATATTGGTGCATGTATTTTTATATATATATATATATATATATATATATATATATATATATATATATATAAATTTTGCCTACCCTTTCAGGGGGCATCTGACATCTCGGGCAAGAAAAACTGAAGAAAATGGCGTTGACCGCTTCTTTTATACCCCTGACGACTTGACATCAGGGAAGGGGTGACAGCAGCTGACGCAGGACCTAAGACTTTGGAATTCAGGCCGACTGAGGACAACCTGCCAGCAGGATTACCTAAATGTAATGACTGCAACAGTGAATACACTCTAACATCTACATTTATGGTAAGTGTACACAACTGTACTTTTCTTTCTTTTGCTCCAAGCTTAAGTGTGGTTGGTATTGTAGTAGTACAGTTCGTTTGAGTTAGAGAACTGTAATAGAGCCAGTTTAAGTTAGAAGGCTGTCGTTTGTTTTTCTCTGTCTATTTTCTGTCTACAGTAGCTCGGAAATTTAAGTTAGGGGGTTGAGCCCATACATATATTAAAAAAAAAAAAAAAGTGTGCTGGTCAGTGTTACTGTTAGCTGTTTTAGTGTTCCTCCCTGTCATCCTAAAATGTCTGGTAAGGATTCTAAACCTATGAGTTTTAAAAAGTGTGACAGATGCAGCAAAAAGATGCCCCTCAGCGATAAACACACCCTTTGTGTTTATTGCCTTAGGGCTGCTCATCTCTAGGAGTTGTGCTCTATTTGGCACGTTTTTAATCATAAAGCCCTCCTGGAGAGAAAAAATAAGTTGATTTTAAAAGGTCTGCTAAAAAAACCCTTCTCAGAGGCACTGGAAGAAGGTCAGGGTTCGTCTAAATCTGATAAATCACCATCTGCAAAATCTGACAAATCGTCAAAATCTGAAAAAAAAGACCTTCCTCTTCCACTACCTTGGATCCAGCATACAAAATCAACTGTCATTCTCTGATCTGAATTTTGTCAGCTCAGACAAGGCTTTATTGGCACCAACACCTTCTTGTTCTATTCCAGTAGAGTTTGAGCTTAGGAGCCGGTCCCCAACCTTGGAGCCGATCTGTCCTGTTTTGAGATTGCCCATTTTACAGAAGGCTAAATCCCCCACTCTCTTGACCCGATCTTCTAGGAGTCTTATGATGATGATGTGGATCTGGTGGTACAAAGGTTGTTACAGACACTGATGCTGGCCAGATTACTGTTGGATCTAACCCCCAGGGCTTCAGATCATACAACATCCACTTTCTGTGCTCCAAGTCCTCCTCCGATCCAACTGCTGGCATCGGAGTCAGAAGGTCTGGAGTTGGTACTAGTGGAAGTGTCAGATCTGAGACCAACCACGGGTTCTATGGATCCAACCATGGCTCGGACATCCTCTGCTCCATCGGTGCTGTAGGGGTCTAAGAGTCGACACTCCTCCGGACAGGTCCGAGGAGGCAAATCAAATCTGACATCTGTAGGATCCACTGTTGCCACTCGGGGCTTCGGCTCGGATGAGTTTGGCTCCTAACTTGGCCTCAGGGCCATCCTTTGTTCCGGGGGGATCCTTCAGCTTCTTAGGATCCAGGGACATCCTCGAATCAGGGACAGGGAGCTTTTGAGGTCATGAGGAGGGTGCTGTCTCCACAGACAGTTCCACAGTCCTCTTTGGATTTTTCCTCCCTCTAGAGCATAGGTGCCTGCCTCTTTATCCCTGCATCCACAGGGAAGCAGAAACCCTAGGCCTCAGGATGCCTCACAGGGTACCTCTCACTCTTCCAAAATCTCCCCAAAATACAAGAGGAAGCACTTAGACTCTCCGGAGAAGTCTTGTCAGTTCTGATATGTACCTCAATGAGGCTGAAGGTCCCCACAGTAACCTTTTGATGTCTCCTTTGGCGACATCTGGAAATGTTAAAGCAGCGAGGTGGCTGGAAATCCACTAATCCTTCAACGGAGGAGTCTGTATATATGAAGGCTTTTGGGTCTCACCCTTCTAACTCTTGGATGACTCCACCTATTGATGAGTTCCTTGAGCTGGTCTCTCAAAAGGCATGGGGGTCCCCAGATTCTGTGGAGCCTACTCCCAGGAGGCCAAATAAATTCATTACTCCCCCACCCCAATAAATCTTTTTTGGCGAGAGGATTCCCAGTCGATGTCATGGTCTTGGCAGTGGCCACTAAGAAGCAACCGTCAGCGACATCATCTTCTGTCCATCTTCTGAACAAGGGGTCCAGGGCTATGGACAGGTATGGAAAGCACATTTTTTCTTTAGCGGCCTTTTCTCTCAGAGCGCTGATTTATCTCACCCATTTTACAAGGCTGCAGAAGGACCTCTTAAAAGAGCTAGGAGATGCCCTCAAAGGTTCAATAGCTGAAGGGGTTGCTGACAAGTATTTTCTCAGCTCGCTACGTTAAACTCTGTTAACTCCACCATGAGAGACATTTCCTCTGCAGCTGATGGACCGAGTAGAGCAGCAGGTTCCGGAATTTTCCTAAGGAGACATGCTTGGATGCGCTTACGTGACTTCACTGAACCCTTAAAGTCTTCCTTTGTAAATGCCCCTTTTGATTGCTTGTCCTTGTTCGGGCCTAAGGTGAGGGACATGTTGACCAGGTGCGAGCAGGAAGGAAAGACACTGACGTAGGAGTCCATTTTTCCATACCTACTAGACCTTATCCCAAAGGTCAGAGAGGTAATGGCAAGATGTGGTTCCGAAAATCAGAGATCTTTTCAGGACACACATAGTGAAAGTTCCCCCAGAGGCAGAGGGGGGTTAGTAATGGAAGACGCCGACCTCGTGGCAGAGGGGGTCAGCAAAATCAGGGAGACAGAAAATCTTTCTTTGGTAGGCCCTTTCAGTGCCCCTGGAATTAGGCATGACTTGTCCAGCTCTGGAGGCAGTTGGAGGCCATTTATCTATGTACCCAGAAGCTTGGCGACAACAAACAAAAGACAGATGGGTACAAAACATCATATGCAGACGTTACAGCATCCCTTTTTTCCTCCCAACTCCAAAGATGAAAAAGGTTCCGGACATTCCACCCAGTCAAAAGGAACAGGCAACTCTAGAAACTCAAAAGTAGTTAGACAAAAGAGTCATCCAAGAAGTCCCCGCAGACCAATTAGGATTTGGAACTTAAGATTCTTTTTAGTTCCAAAGAAAACGGGGACTGGAGGCCAATTCTGGCTCTCAGCATTCTAAACAAATCAGTAAAGAACTGCAAGTTCAGAATGGTAACACTGCAATCGATTCTCTCATTCCTGGGAAAAGACGAATGGATGTGCTCTATATATCTCCAGGATGCATACTATCACATAAAAATGGATAGGCGATCCAGGAGACATTTGCGCTTTAGACTAGGAGCCAGTCACTACCAGTTTCAAGCTCTGCCCTTTGGTCTCTACAGCCCTCAAAGTGTTCACCAAATGTATGGCAGTAGTAGCGGCTCACTTGAGACGTCTAGGATTCCAAGTGTTTCCATACTTAGACGACTGGCTCTTAACCGCCATGACCAAGCATCTGCTAATAGAGGCCAGAAATACAACCTTGCAACTCTTCTCCCACCTAGGGATTATCATAAACTACAACAAATCTGCCTTAGTGTTTTCTCAGCATGTGGTATTCATAGGGGCAGAATTAGACTCAACACAGGTGACAGTGAGACTTCCACCAGAAAGGGTCCAATCTCTAAGGTATCAGGTGAGATATCTTTTGAGAAGAAACAAAGCCCCAGTGAGGTTAGTTCTAAAAGCTCTAAGGATCATGCCAGCAGCAATAGTTTTAGTTCCCCTAGCATGTCTACATATGAGGATTCTTCAGTGGTTGCTATCCACTCAGTGGTCTATGCAGGGACTACCAGTGTCTCACAAAATGATTATAACAGAATCTTGCAAAAAGGACCTTTGGTGGCTACACTCCGCTCAAGTGACTCTAGGTTGACTCTAGGTTGTCCCGTTTGTTCAGTCCCAACCATTGGCCATGGTGACCACGGACACCTCCCAAATGGGGGGGGGGGGCATTATCTGGGAAAGACAGTCCAAGGCACCTGGCAGATCCATGAGGCCCACTTGCACATCATTGTCCTAGAGATGAGAGTGATGCTTTTAGCATTGCAAGAATTTGAGGACACACTCCCCCTGGGAACCATTACAATCCAGACAGACAACATGTCAGTGGTATGGTATATAAACAAGGAGGAACCAGATCTTACCCCCTGTGTCGAGAGGCCTTGAGAGGAAGGCAATGGGCTACCTCCTCTAAACGCTTTCTAGTAACAATGCACATCTCAGGGAAATCCAATGTAATAGTGGATAGACTCATCAGAACGATTCTGATGCCTCACAAATGGTCCCTGAAACAGGAAATAGCGGAGAACATTTTCCAAAAATGGGGCCAGCCTTGCTGCAACCTATTTGCAACATCCATGAGTGCCAAGTGCAGCAGCTACTTTTCCCTCATACCCACCCCGCCTCCCCCCCCAGGGGAGTCACCAAGGGATGCACTTGTACACAATTGGCCCCTGGGCCTCCTTTACGCCTCCCCACCCCCCTTTCCACTAATTCCCAAAGTCCTTCAGAAAGCCAATTGTTTGGGAAGGGACTTGATACTCATTGCTCCATACTGGCCTCATCTTTGGGAGGAGCCATGGGTTTGGGACCCAGTTCCAGATCTACTGACTCGTGCGTCAGGAACGCGCCACCCATCCCTTCAGACCCTCAACTGACAGCATGGCTGCTGTGATTCCGATAGCCAGGCTCTCAACCCTCTCCTCTCAGGTTAAACACATTATAATTTCTTCTCATAAGTCTTCAACGAGGAAGATTTACAAGAGCAAATGGAAAAGATTCTATTTATGGACTGCCCATAACCGTATTGATCCCTTTTCTCCTCCTATTAGTTTATTTATTTAACATTTGTTAACTGGGAAAGTCCAACTTTGGGCGAAGCCAATTTTCAGTGGAGACCCAGGGAGAAACACTCCAGACGCATGTCTTTGTAACGTGGGAGGAAACCGGAGCACCCAGAGAAAACCCACACTAATGCAGGGAGGATGTGCAGACTCCGCACAGAAGGCACTCCAGCCGAGAATCAAACTGGGGAACCTCTTGCTGTGAGGCGACAAAGCTACTGCTGCACTGCTCTGGTTTCACCCTAGACTTCCTAGCAAAACTTTTCAATGAGGGTGTGTCTCATAAGCTATGTACGATTTTTTTTCTCAAGGGTACTATTTTAAGACCACCTATTAAGGATCCTCCAGCACCTTGGGAACTGGATTTCATTCTGTTTTGTATAGCTTTTCCACCCTTCAAACCAGCATCATCTTGTGAATTAAAGTTTTTGACCTGGAAAACCATTTTCTTCGTGTTCATCATCTCTGCTAGAAGAGTATCAGAGTTGCAAGCGTTGTCCATAAAGCCCCATGTTTGCTTTTCCATAGAGACAGGATGTCTTTATGAACAAGCCCCTCTCTTTGGCCTAAAGTGGTTTCAGAAACAAGTTTGACCAAAGTATTGATTTACCAGTTTTCTTCCCAAATTAAGAAAACAAAGCAGAGTACTTGGTCTGATATTGTTAATCCTCATTCATTCCTTACCCATGGGTATCGGTTCCGAGCTCGGAACCAAGCCGGCCATTTTCCAAGCTCGCATCAGCTTCAAACTCTCGAACTAAACTCTTACCCACAACCCCCCTCTCCCTGTTACCTCAGATCTCGTTTGCTGCGTTGCCATCCGGTCGTGTCAAGCTACTTCTGTTGAGCTAAGTACAGTCAATTGTTGTTAAATTGTCTTACAAATTACTTTTCTGTCAGAAAAGTTGATTTTTTATTGTCTCTTGCCCTATCGCATCTAGCATTCATAATTTCCTCAGATTTTTCTGTCCTTTACTTCCCCTTTCGACCGAGAGGTAAATTTCTCTTTACGATCGTTGGTAATCCTTTTCTCTTTCATACCTTCAGGTACTCTCTTGTACCATTGTTGGTACAGTTCTATTAGTTAATATGTCAGATAAAAAAGGTAGTCCGGGGTTTAAACGGTGATGTCCTTCAAGAATGCAACTGCAGTCATAACATATGGGTTGTCCTGCCTCAGGCAGCCCTCGGTCGGCCGGATTCCAAAGTCTGGGTCCGACGTCGGCTGATGTCGCATTTCTCTCCGATGTCAGAGTACATAAGCATCAGCCGACGCCATCTTCTTCAGTCTTTCTTGCCGCGCGGTGCCCGAAGCAGAAGCAGTTCGCAAGTGCCGGCCGGTCAGCTCCTGTATTCTTCGATCCGAAGTCATCAAAAAAGCTAAGTACCCCGTTGGGGACCTTTTCTTGCCTCAGCCAATGTCAGAAATTACTGAAAAAGTAAATTGTTTGTCTTGTGGTAAACAAATACCTCATAAGGATTTCCATTCTTACTGCCTTCCTTGCCTTGGATCAGACCACGACGTCTCGGCCTGTGCCGCCTGTGCTCGCTTCAATAAGCGCACTCTCAGGCGCCGGGCGGAGTTCGCTGAAGCCTTTTTTGGCGAAAAATTCGATTATACTATGCCGTCGGAATTACCGACATCGCAGACTCCTAAACGAAAAGACCGGGACCGACATCCTCGGCCCGCGTCTTCCACCGACACCACGCCAAAACCTACCGCGAGTGCCCCGGTTCCCTCTGAGGCGGTTATTTCACCGCTCTGAACCGAAGACACCGCATTACCGATACCTCCGATACCGGAGACCACACCGACGCCAGTTATTGATTTTCCTCCGGATACTGAAACTGAGGAAATGCCCAAGACCATTGCTGTGGATAAGGTCACTCCTGCGTGGAGCTGCTAGGCCTCCCATGTCCATGTCTATCAAGGCCTACACGTGCTAAGGCAGCCAGCAAGACCAAGCACCTTACTGCTAAAGCCTTACCTCAGCCTACTCCTGAAACACAAATCATGACTATGGCAGCAGACTTAATCTCCATGATCAGAGGTTCCCAGGCCCATCCTGAGAGGATCCTAGCCTCCTCCTGATGAGGCCCAGGGTTGAGCCCACTGACCCTCTCCCTTCAGATGAAGATTCTGAGGACTCTGTTCACTCAGATAGCCAGGAAGAGCCTTTCCAGACCACGAGGACTCAGATGCAGAGGACTCCATCCCTCGGCCTCCCTCCTGAGGATATTTCTTTTGGGGAAGTTCTGCATTCCATGAGGGAACATTTTAAGTGGCAAGGCCAGGAATATTCTGATTCCAGAAAGCGCCTTCGAGCCTTCCTTAAAAAGCCCCAACACAGGCCCTTAGCTATACCTCCTGTGCTTGATGTTTTGGATGATCTATACTCTGACTCCAGTGTTACCCCTGATACTCTCCCTCCTGCTCCTGCCAAGCCAGACAGATAATATAGAGTCCCAGAAACACATTCTCATTTCTTTAGGGCCCATGCTGTTGATTTAGAAACTATTTCACAAGGGCCGAAAGGGGTTTCAGCTACCACCTCCAAAAATCCTTTGCCTTCCAACAGGGAGGCTAGGTCATTAGAGAGATGGGGGAAGAAGGTTTACACCTCCACTACTTTTATCTATGAGAGCTCTCAATTGTCTCTTTCATATGTTTCAATATCAGGATTTCCTGTTCTTTCATACCTTCGGGTACTCTCTTGTACCATTATTGGTACAGTTCTATTAGTTAATATGTCAGATAAAAAAGGTAGTCCGGGGTTTAAACGGTGTTCTAATTGTGGACACAAACTGCCTACTTCTGATGCACACTCTTTGTGTTTATTGTTTGGGAGCTTCCCATTTATCTGTTGAACCTCCTTGTACTATTTGTGAGAACTTTTCTAATAGAACTTTGTTAGAAAGGAAAAACAAGCTGATACTGAAGGGACTTCCAAAATCTCCCTTTTCAGAGGCTATTTCTGGGTCAGAGGTCTCAACCCCTCCTAAAACCCATAAGAAAATTGATGTTTCTACTAAGGCTAGATCCTTGCCTTCGTCCCCGGCTGGGGACTCTCAACAACTAAAACCTAAAAAGGCTAAAATTTTGGTGCCCAGACCTTTGGCACCAAGGCCTTTCGGCTCCATTAGTGATTTTGGCTCCGTCCTCTCCTGCAGCCTTCTACATATTGGCACCGAGGGGCTCCTCAGTTCAGACCATTACCACTGTATCGGCACCGACCATTCAGTCGGTGCAGACCTTGACCCTGTCTGCTCCGAGATCTTCCTCAGAACCGAGGCCTTTATTGTCGACTCCAGTTTTGTCGATTCCAGCTTCAGCACCATCAACCACTTTGGCACAGATTCCTGTGTCGGTACAGACAATGACATCGGCACCAATGGCTTCTTCGGTGCAGACTACAGTAGTTCAGTCTTTTTCGGCACCGTTGTCCTTGGTGCAGTCTGAGGAGATGGCACCGAGACTGCCTCTTTTGTGGACAGGCCTGTTTCTCCCTCTGTCTCTGTGAGGTCCACCAGAAGCCTTTCCGAACATGATGTGTTGTGTCTTGTGGACCGGGCATTTTTGGCCAGAGGTATTCCACCCCTCAGGAACTATCCTTTCTTGGGAGGTGATCACCCATCTCCAAAGACACCTTCTTAGTCTCCTCCTTCATTGCCTTTTAAAGTCCATGGATATAGTACATTCTTCCCCTTCTGCAGTTCTTTATGGATCTCACTAAGGAACTGCAGTTGCCTTCGTGGCAGGAAAGTTTTGCTACGACCCAGGATGTCAGCTGTGACACGCATAGCTTGCTGCTCCACAGCCATCCAGGGACTCCAGGTCAGCAGGCTGAGCCACTTAGAGGAGGAGTGCCCCCTGTCCTAGACCTACACTCCTCTCCGGGTGGACCAGCCTTCCAACTGATGGAGAAGGCTTTTGTTGCTGTTGGCGATACCGGACTGTCTGTACCTCCGCCCTCCTCTGGTACACTGGTTTCACAAGTCGCACCTAGCGGACACCGGGTGCAAGGGCCTCAGGACATATTCCCTCAGGAATTCCCCTTTCTATTGTCTTCCCCAGCTTCTCCCGCTGAGGAGGTCCACCGGAAAAGTTTGTGCAAGAGGAAGCACATGGACTCCACAGAGGAGTCTATCACCGAAAACTCAGATTTCGATGAGGAAGAGGGATCCCCTCCGTCACCCTTTGAGGTTTCCTTTGGCGATATCCTCGAAATCCTGAAGCAGAGAGGTGACTGGCAGTCCTCTAATCCGACCCCTGAGGAATCTGTGTTCCTGCAGGCTTTTCGTGCCCGGCCCCCTACCTCCTGGGTTACTCCACCTGCCGATGAACTTGTCAAGTTCATCGTGCAGCATGCTTGGAAGGCCCCTGATACCATCAAAGCTATTCCTCTGAGCCCAGATCTTGTCCCCTCCTGCTTTGGGTCCCCATTGGTCCAAAGGTCTTCCTGTAGATGCTTTGGTGGTGGCGGCCGCAACAAAAATGGATCTGGCAGAAGAAGAAAGCCAGACTGTCCATCCTCCTAACAGAGAGTCCAGGGCCCTGGACAGAATAGGGAAACGCACCTTTGCTTCAGCGACCTTTGCTATCAGATCCCTGAATTATATGGCAAATTTTACCAGGCTTCAAAGGGATCTGGTTTCTGAGCTCTCTGAAACCTTGGCTGCTGCCGTGCCTGATGAGGTCCATGACAAAGTGGCCTCTCAGCTGGCCACCATTGAATCCATATCTAACTCGTCTGTGCGATTGATATCTCATGCATCAGAAGGAGCAGCTAGAGTGGCGGCTTCAGCTGCGGTCTTGAGACGACATGCCTGGATGCACTTGTACAACTTTGCAGAACCTTTAAAGTCTTCCTTTCTTAATGCCCCCATCGAGCCCACCTCCTTGTTTGGGCCCAAAGTTAAAAGCACACTGGCCAGATGTGAGCAGGATGGTAAGACCCTTTCTGCCGTAGGTGTCTGTTATTCTTCCCCTCACCGTGCTTTCTCTCGAAACCAAAAGAGTGGGAAGATATATGGTTCAAGAAATCTCAGTGTCCTTTCTGTGACACACAGGCCAAGTTCTTCCCCAGAGGCAGAGGGGGAAAGTCACAGGGAAGACTCTTCTTTCGGGGCAGAGGGGGACCGCGTAACCAGGGTTCCAGGGATTCTTTCCCTGGTCAATTCTACCAGTGCTTCTGAAGAGCGGCCCAACTCCTTTCTTCTGAAGGTGGTCGGGGGACGTATCACCTTGTACCCTTCTGCCTGGCTAACCATCACCACTGATTCTTGGGTACAAAGGATCATAACCAGAGGTTATCATATCACCTTCGATGTTTGTCCCGTCCCTTCAAAAAATCTTCCCGACGTTTCACCCAGTCAAGGGATGAAGCAGCACTAGAGATAGAAAAGCTGCTAAGAAAAAGAGTCATCCAAATAGTCCCTCCAGACCAGATAGGATCCGGATTCTACTCAAGACTATTTTTGGTGCCAAAGAAAACCCGGGGACTGGAGACCAATTTTGGATCTCGGTGTATTGAACATGTTTGTGAGAGTACAAAAATTCCGGATGGTCACTATACAGTCTATCCTCCCGCTTTTGGAAAAAGACGATTGGATGTGCTCTATAGATCTTTAAGATGCATACTACCACATAAAGGTGGACAGGCCATCAAGAAGATTTCTGCGCTTCCGTGCGGGAGCCAGTCACTACTAGTTCAGAGTACTGCCCTTCGGACTCTCTACAGCCTCCAGAGTATTCACAAAGTGCATGGCAGTTGTCACAGCTCACATGCAACTTCAAGGATTCCAGGTGTTTCCATACCTAGACGACTGGCGCATTTCCGCTCCCACCAGACATCTACTGGATAAAGCCCTGGCATACTCTCTCCTTGCTGCTCAAAGGCTAGGCATAACCATAAACTGGCAGAAATCCAATTTCACCCCATCTCAGTCGACAGAATTCATAGGGGTTATCTTGCACACAAAAGACTGCAGAGCTGCTATTCCAGAACAAAGAATTTTAAGGATAAAGCAACAACTAATTCCAATCCTTTCATAGGAAAAATCCACGGCTCACTTGGGTCTTCAGCTGTTGGGTTCCATGGCAGCCTCCATCACCATTGTTCCCCTGGCCAGGTTTCACATGAGGCTTCTACAATGGCTACAATGGCTACTGCTCACCCAATGATATCCTTTCCAGCATCCTCTTTCAGCCATGATTCGAGTAACCCACAGGTGCAAACAGGATTTAAATTGGTGGAAGACACACAATCTCTCACTATGGTCTCGCCCCTTCTCCCCCCAGCAACCCAAAGACACAGTGACCACAGATGCCTCCCTGATGGGGTGGGGGGGGGGGGACAAACAGTCCAAGGCACTTGGTCCCAACTGGAGGCCCATCTGCATATAAATGTTCTAGAGCTGAGGGTGGTGCTTCTGGCATTGCAAGCATTTCATCCCCTGCTGCTGTCTGGGACAATTGCGATTCAATCAGACAACATGGCGGTGGTCTGGTACATCAACAAGCAAGGTGGAACCAAATCTTACCCCCTTTGTCGAGAGGCCATGAGGATATGGCAATGGGCGATGGCTACCGACAGTTTTCTTCTAGCAATGTACATTCCCGGGAGTTCCAACGTGATAGCAGACCGACTCAGCAGGTGCATTCTTCAATCTCACGAGTGGTCCCTGAATCCCTTGATAGCGGCGGAGATCTTCCACCGCTGGGGCCATCCTTGCTGCGACCTCTTTGCATCCCCAACCAACTACAAATGCAGCAACTACTTCGCTTTGATTCCCCCTCCGGGACAGTCACCCAGGGACTCTCTAGTCCACGATTGGCCCTCGGGTCTTCTGTATGCATTTCCGCCTTTTCCTCTCATTCCCCAGTTTCTGAAGAAAGCCCGGTGGTTGAAGAGCAAGGTAATCCTCATAGCACCATATTGGCCCTAACAGATTTGGTTCCCATTCCTTTGGCCTCACCTACTAGATTGACCATGGATTCTCCATCTAATTCCGGAGTTGATCTCGCACACACAGAACCTGATTCATCCAAACCTGAACAGCCTGAAGCTAACGGCTTGGCTACTCCAATTCCTTTGATTGCCAGGCAGAATGATCTTTCTTTAGCAGTACATGATATTCTCATTGCTTCTCCTACGTCTGCCACTAGAATTACTTATCTGAGCAAGTGGAAAAGATTTACCTTTTGGCTGAAAGATAAACAAGTAGACCCCTTTTCAGCACCACTGTTGATAATACTAGACTATCTGGCCACTGGGCTTTTTCAGTCGGGTCTATCGGCCTCAACCATTAGAGTTCATTTGGCTGCAATTTCTAATTTTCATGAGGGTGTCCAAAATTCCTCTCTTATGTCCCATAAATTGTGCAAGACCTTCATAAAAGGTGTGAATCATCTAAAGCCACCTTTTAGAGAACCTATTCAACCATGGGATTTATCATTAGTTTTACAAGCTCTGACAGTGGCACCTTTCGAACCAGCCTCTTCTGCGACTGCGACTTCAAGTATTTGTCATGGAAATCCATGTTATTGGTCGCTATTACTTCTGCCAGACGTATTTCTGAACTTCAAGCTTTATGTATCAAGAGTCCATACTTGATTTTTCATAGAGATAGAGTATCTTTGAGAACTAATCTGTCATTTCTGCCTAAAGTGATCTCTGAAATGTCCATTAATCAAGCCAATGAATTGCCAGTTTTCTTTCCCAACCATTCAAACAGCGGAGAGTATTGCCTACATACCCTAGATATACACAGGCAAATCCGGTTTTACTTAAACAGGACTAAGCCCTTTCGTAAATCTGACCAGTTATTTTTGGCCTTTTCTGGATCTAGATTGGATCTGCTGTTGCTAAGGTCACATTCGCTAGATGGTTGAAGGACTGTGTAACCTTTATTTACACACAACGTAATATCTCTATGTCCTTCAAGGATGCATCTGCAGTCATAACATATGGGTTGTCCTGCCTCAGGCAGCCCTTCGGTCAGCCGGATTCCAAAGTCTGGGTCTTGCCTCTGCTTGTCGCACTTTCCCCGACGTCAGAGCATCCGGGGTATAAAAGCATCAGCCGACGCCATTTTCCTCAGTCTTTCTTGCTGCGTGGTGCCCGAAGCAGAAGCAGTTCGCAAGTGCCGGTCGGTCAGATCCTGTGATTCAGCTACCGAAGACTTCGAGAAAGCTAAGTACCCCGTTGGGGACTCTCTCTTGCCTCAGCCGATGTCAGATAAAGTAAATTATTGTTTAACTTGTGGGAAACAAATATCTCATAAGGATTTCCACTCTTACTGCCTCCCTTGCTTAGGCCCAGACCACGACGTCTCGGCCTGTTCAGCCTGTGCTTCCTTCAACCGACGAACTCTTAGACGTCGGTCGGAGTTTGCAGAGGAATTCTTTGGGGCTAATTTTGCATATAAGATGCCGTCGGAGACTCCGACTTCGCATTTGGTGAAAAAACGGAAGGAAAAGGACCGACGCCCGCGGTTTCGGCTGAAACCACGGTTAGGCCTACCGCGAGTGTCTCTGTTTCGGCCGAAACAGAGTCCTCGGTACTTCCTTTAACAGAATCCACTCAACCGACCACCGCGGGCCTGTAGGCTCCGGCTGAGTCGGCTACTGAGCTGCCTACTGAAACCAGTGTTCAGGAAATGTCCGACACCATTCCTTTGGACAAGTCTACTCCTGCACGTGGTGCAGCCAGACCACCTGCATCTATGTCCATTAAGGCTTTTTCCAGGGCTAAAGCTGCAAAACTTGCTAAAGCTTTGCCTCCCAAGACTACCTCTCAGAGACCTTCTTCTAGTTCTCAGATCCTCAGCCTTGCAGAGGATCTTATCTCTTTAATTAGAGGTTCACAGCCTCACCCGGACAGGGGCTCTCAACCACCATCAGACAAAAGGCCCAGGACTGAGCCCTCTGACCAACACTCTTCAGATGAGTCTACGGATGGATCTGTGTTGTCAGATCACCAGGAGGAGGCTTATTCGGCCTACGAGGATTCTGATGCTGAAGAATCTATACCTTCGGCCTCCCCTCCTGAAGAGTTTTCCTTTGGTGAGACACTACACTCTATGAGAGCATTTTCAATGGCAGGGTCAGGAATTTTCTGATTCTAGAAAGAGATTAAGGACCTTTTACATTTTCCTCAGCATAGGCCCTTAGCTATACCTCCTGTTTTGAATGTTATTGATGATATGTACAATGATGTTAGTACAGCCCCTGATTCTCTCCCTCCGGCTCCTGCCAAACCTGATAGATACTACAGGGTCCCGGATTCTCATTTACATCTGTTCAAGGCCCATTCTGCAGACCCAGATACTATTTCTCAGGGCCCAAAAGGGGTTG
The DNA here is from genome assembly GCF_019279795.1 of Protopterus annectens. Classification (NCBI taxonomy): domain Eukaryota; kingdom Metazoa; phylum Chordata; order Ceratodontiformes; family Protopteridae; genus Protopterus; species Protopterus annectens. The sequence goes on from NC_056743.1 coordinate 1,766,772,109, forward strand.
CAGCTGCCACTGCCAAAAATCCTCTACCTTCTGAAAGGGAGTCTAGAGCTTTAGAGAGATGGGGAAAGAAGGTATATACTTCTGCAACTCTTTCCTTGAGGGCATTGAATTGTCAATTTCATATGATACAGTACCAAGAGTATTTGTTAGATGAATTGCATAAGAAGCTTTCCTCTTCTGAACCCCTTGACCGTAAATCCCTTCAGGATCTGGTACATAACTCTCAGCAGGTTAGTAATCATTTTTTGCAGTGTGGTTATGATGCACTGGAAGCTTCATGTAGGTCAGCTATGACTGGGGCAGTTATTCGTAGGCATGCCTGGTTGAAAGAACAATCTTTACCAGACCATGTTAAAGCTAAACTCCTGGATGCTCCAATGGAAAAACAAAAATTATTTGGTTCCTCGGCTCAGGAGGTCTTAAAGAAGTTTGAAGAAAAGGCAAAATCTGTGCAAACAGTTAAGGACTTTCTGCAAGTACAACCACCGAGATTCAGCAGAAACTGGCCAACTAAGAATTGGTCCTTTCCAGACTCGGACAGATCCCAGAGGTAGAGGGCAAGCTAGAGGCTCCTACAGAGGCCGTCAGTGGCAGCCTACCAACCAGAGAGGTAGTGCAGGAACAGCAACAACAACTACTACACCTGGACAGACTCAATGACTTTCCTTTGCTTCCTCCGACCAGGGCTCAATTGGAAGCACCATTGGGCAGAAAGCTTTCTTTATTCTCAAAAAACTTGCATTACATTACAAGGGACACATGGACATTGCAATTAATAGACAAAGGTTACAGGTTCCACTTCCACACTCTGCCAAGAAGAAACGGAATGCCAAACCTGCCACCAAATCAAAGAGCAGAGGCTTTAAAGCAGATCAACAACTTAATTCAAATGAAAGCCATAGAAAAGGTACCTCTTTCAGAACAGGGTCAAGGATTTTACTCCAGATTATTCCTTGTTCCAAGAAAAGAAAATCAATGGAGGCCTATACTCTATCTGTCCGCACTGAATACTTTCCTCATCGTGCCAAAATTCAAGATGCTGACCCTACAGCAACTTCTTCCCATGCTGGGCAAGGAGTCTTGGCTGGTGACTCTAGATCTCAAGGAGGCATACCTGCATGTCCCTATTCGGCAAAGTTGCAGAAGACACCTCAGATTTCTTGCAGGATCAGAGCATTATCAATTCTCAGCATTGCCCTTTGGCTTATCTACTGCGCCCAGAGTATTCACAAAATGCCTGGCATCAGTAATTGCACACTGCAGACTTCAGGGGATTCAAATCTACCCATATCTGGACGACTGCCTTATAGAAGCGGACAACAAGACAAATTTGATAAAGGACTTGGACTATGCCATCCACCTATTACAGGCCTTGGGATACACAGTCAGCATCCAAAAATCAAGACTTGTTCCATCCCAAAGGATAACCTTCTTGGGTGCAGATCTAGATACAACCACCCAAATGGCCTTTCTCACAGAAGAAAAACAAAAACAATTTCCGGATTACTTCATGAATCTGACAGGACAAACTCAGCTGACTGCAAGGAAAATCCTGCAGGCCCTGGGTTACATGGCATCCTGCATAATTCTGATTCCACAAGCCAGGCTGCATATGAGAAAATTACAATGGTACCTAAGGAGTGTATGGTCTCAGCACAGTCACAGTTTGGAAACTTTGATACCAATCATTCCCTGCCTTCAAAAGGAATTCCTGTGGTGGGCTCAAGCCTGCCAGTCCAACAAAGGGTTGCCCTTCAACAAACCAAAAACAAAACAAACCATCACCCCGGATGCTTCAGACCGAGGATGGGGAGCACACATGGAGGACAAATATATCCAAGGCCTATGGTCTCAAGGACAACAGAGCATGCACATAAACCAAAAGGAAATGCTGGCAGTGATGCACGCAATCGAGGCCTTCAAACCTTTCCTCCACCAAGGCCACCTGTTAATAAGGACAGACAACACCACAGTCATGTGGTACATAAACAAGTAAGGAGGCATGCATTCCTACCCTCTATGCAGGCAGGCCATGAATCTATGGGAACTATGCTTGAAAGTCAATATCCAACTACAGGCCCAGTTCGTGCCAGGGAAAGAAAATGCACTGGCAGACAGCTTAAGCAGAACTACCATGGATGCACACGAATGGATGCTGCATCCAGACATCTTCTACGCATAACACAAGCATGGGGAAAGCCGGAGATAGATCTGTTTGCCTCGTCCCACAATCATCAACTGAAAACATTCTGCTCAAGGACATATACCACCCACAAGCTTGGAGGGTGGACTCTTTCTTTCAGCTGGAAAGCTCTAAAGGTCTATGCCTTCCCACCTCTCCCATTAATGTCCATGGTTTTACTGAAGATCAGGGCAGAACAGCCAAGAGTGATTCTGATAGCTCCAGACTGGCCAAGACAGCACTGGTACCCACTACTGAGGAGCATGTCACAGACGAAACCGTGGCCTCTCCCCCTATGGCCACTTCTTCTGACACAGAACAATTTCAAGATCATGCATCCCAACTTGAAAACATTACAGCTAACTGCCTGGAAAATTCCATAAACCCCCCTCAAAATAACTTATCACAGAGAGTAAAGGACATTATTATGGAAGCTCGCCGACCTTCCACAAGGAAGACATACTCAGCAAAATGGAAAATATTTCTCATTTGGAACACAACAAAAGGCTTAAGTGTGGCAGTGGCAAGCATGACACATATTCTGGAATACTTAGCAGAATTGTTCCACAATGGCCTGTCCTATTCTTCCATTAAGATTCATGCCTCAGCAATTTCATCAGAATACAATGCCGATCCACCTATCTTCTCGCATCCTCTCCTCAGGCAATTTCTGAGAGGAATCAAAAACATCAAGCCTCCAAGGAAACCCCCTTTGCCTACTTGGGATCTCAACTTTGTGCTGGAGAAACTAACACTTCCTCCCTTTGAACCAGCAGCATCGGCAGATCTACAGTTTCTGTCTTGGAAAACTGCATTCCTCCTGGCCATAACTTCAGCAAGAAGAGTATCCGAGTTACAAGCTTTAATGGCAGTACAGCCATTTTTTATCTTCCATCAGGACAGAGTTTCATTGAGAACCAACCCTACTTTTATGCCGAAGGTGGTATCTAGGGTATCCTTGAACCAAGCTATTCACTTGCCTACTTTTTTCCCAAATCCACAAAATAAAGGGGAAAAACTTCTACACACTCTGGATATACACAGACAACTACGTTACTACTTGGACAGAACTAAATGTTACAGAAAGACTGACCAACTCCTTGTAGCATATGCTGCTGGGGTACAAGGAAAAGCAATTTCCAAACAGACAATTTCAAAGTGGATAGGAAATTGCATTCGATTTTGTTACTCCTTTCATGGAAAGACGGTTCCTGCAAACATTAGGCCTCATTCCACGAGGGTCACAGCCACCACTACAGCCTTCCTAAGAGGGGTGGCTACCAAGGACATTTTAGAAGCTGCTACATGGAGCTCCGTGCATACTTTTGCCAAACATTACAATTTACCTTTATACTCCAGATCCAGAGCAGGTTTTGCTACAGCAGTCCTGCAGGGTATCTTAACTACACCATCCTTTTCTTAGTACCTCCTCCCCCAGATTGGCTATGGTATTCTACCCATATGTTATGACTGCAGATGCATCCTTGAAGGACATAGTACAGTTTTGTACCTACCATAAATGTAGATGTCCGATAGGTATGCATCTGCAGTCAGGTTTACCCTCCCTCCTTCCCCTCTGTGGTATTCCTAGGGTGTTTACCCCTCCATTAGCTAGCTGGGGATCTATTATGGTGTATTTGTTTGTATATATATATATATATATATATGTATATATTTTGGAAAATGTTTGGAATTTATTGCATTCCTCCAAATTTGGCCTTCCTAGAGGGCACCTGGCATCTGGGGCAAGAAACACTGAGGAAAATGGTGTCTGCTGATGCTTTTATACCCCGGATGCTCTGAAGTCGGGGAATGTGCGACATCAGCCGAGGCCAGACCCAGACTTTGGAATCCGGCCGTCCGAAGGGCTGCCTGAGGCAGGACAACCCATATGTTATGACTGCAGATGCATACCTATCGGACATCTACATTTATGGTAGGTACAAAACTGTACTTTGCCTACTACCATGAAAGCTCATTCAAGAAGGTCGGTGGCAACTTCTACTGCCTTCCATACCAGAGCTTCTTTGCATGACATCTGTGCAGCTGCAACTTGGGCTACGCCTCATACCTTAATCAATCATTACAAATTGGATTTGGCCTCCAGGGAAGTTCCAACGTGATAGCAGACCAACTCAGTAGGTGCATTCTTCAACCTCACGAGTGGTCCCTGAATCCCTTGATAGCGGCGGAGATCTTCCACCGCTGGTGCTCAGGAATATCCTTCCATGAGAGCCTTCCAGGAATAGAGGTAGCTGGGGCCTCTGTCCCATGCGTAAGGAATGAACGAGGATTAACAATATCAGATAAAGAAGTTATGTCTTACCATAAGATTCCATCTGTATTGTTGATCCTCATTCAGTCATTACGACCTTCCCCCTCCTGTGATTTCTAGTGGATCTCACCATCCAGTTCTCTTAGGTTATTTGACCAGAGGTAGCCTCTACCTTCTTTAACTTGCAAACTCAATCTGAGGTAACAGGGAGAGGGGGATTGTGGGTAAGAGTTTAGCTCGAGAGTTTGAAGCTGACGAGAGATTGGAAAATGGCCGACTCGGTTCCGAGCTCGGAACCGATACCCATGTGTAATGACTGAACGAGGATCAGCAATATAGATGGAACATTATGGTAAGACATAACTTCTTTTTATATCAACTGGATGTACATAGACAGTTGAGTTTTTACTTAACATAGAACTGCAGAATTCCGAAAATCTGATCAGCTCTTTGTTTCCTTTACAGATTCAAAGGAAGGATCCTCTCTGTCTAAAGTTGTGCTTTTTAAATGGTTATCAAATTGTGTAACTTTTGTTTACAAGTCTCAAAATAAAGAACTTCTGAAAAAAGTTAAGGCTCACTGTACAAGAGCCATTGCTGCTACTTCAGCTTTTTTAGTTTAGGTGTCTATTGACACTATTTTTGCTGCAGCAATTTGGGCTATAACCCCCTTTCTTCTATCACCCATTACAATTTGATATGGCATTCAGGAGCAGAGCCTACTTTGGATTGATGATTCTGAGGAATATTCTCCTCTGAGCCACCAAAGAAACAAGGTGCTAGGGACGCTGTCCCAACCTAGTAAGAATGAAGGCAAGATAGGACATCATCACATAAAGAAGTTATGTAATCACCATAACGTTCTACATGTGTTGTCCATCTTCGCCTTCATTTTTACATCCCACCCACCTTCCCCCTTCCCTTTCATCTTCTCCTAGAAGACCTGGTCTAGTCAAATTTGATCCCCTTGAACTCTGCCCTTCATCAGCCTCTGAATCCTTCATAGGAGTTAGGCATACCTCTATAATTTTAGAGCAAACAAGATCTGGGGATGGTTCCAGTACATGCTAGGATAGGGAGTTGGCCACGAGCTGGTAGAGGACCTCGAGCTTAGAAATAAAGGCCAAGATGGATCCAAACCCCACCTAGTAAGAATGAAGATGAAGATGGACAGCACACATGGAACGTTATGGTGAGTACATAACTTCTTTTAAATTAAAACCAAATATTTGTAATAGTTGTAAAAGTAAAGAAAATGATATGTACATTGACAGGTTTGAGCAGCCTTTATGGTAATTCAGGAGAGACAGCCAAGTAATGGGACAGAGTAATGGCTGCAGGGAGAGGGGGAGATGGTCTATTACCCTGCCTAGGACCCCATTTGACCATGATCCAACTCCAGTTCTGATAGTAATGTGATATTTTTACTGTTGTCATAATTTTGATAGGGGTGTGTGTGTGTATATCTCTTTTCCAAAATTGCTGTTGTGCTAAAGTTGACCTTATGGAAGCTAAAGACAAATGGGCTAGTTTCAAAAAATACACCATGTGTGAGCACAAAATCCTGCCACAGGATTTACACAATCAGTGTGTGGTCTGTCTTTGGTGCAGTTCATCTCAAGGTGGACTGCGTGATTTGTAAATGTTTTGAGCGTAGAGCTCCATCTGATTGGAGAAACAAGTTTATTCTGAAAGGGTTGCTTCCTCTGGACCCAGAAACCATAAAACCTAAAAAAACAAACAAAAAAAAAAAACATTCTGAAAAATATGGCAAGTCTCAGAAAATGGATCTGAAGAAAAGACCAGTGAATCTGTTGTTCCTGCCTTCATTTACAAAACAGTTGACACTTGAAGACAATTTGGCCAGGACAGCAACATATACTCCTCCTCTGATCTAAGCCCCCCTCAAATCTTGTTCTTTTGGTGCCAATTTATCTGTTAGACTCTCCCAGGAAAGAGGCTGTCGAGGAGAAGCTGGATCATTGACCTCTTCCAGACCTCCTTCTATGCATTAACACATTCCTTCAGGCTCTTACAGGAGTACCTGTGAAGCTGATTTGGACTGTTAAATTTAGAGGTTCCTGAGGATGCAGATGGAGTTGGAAGGCATTCTGATCCATTCCACTCTGAAGGCAATCTGATCATCCATTTTACCTCCATCTCTGCTCTTTCTCTGGTCTAGTTCTCCACTCTGGTGTGTTTGAATCCCTTCTTTGTCCCATGGCCAGTGTCTTTAAGTTGGACTTTGTAAATAGCTTTGGCTTGAAGGTTTCTGGATCAAACTCAGTCGACCCTGAATTTTTTAAGAGCTGACAACTGTCCTGGAGCCGAGGAGTTTGGTTGGTAGCATGGATGCTGGCTTCAAATCTGTTGCTTTTTTTTTTCTAGACTCTGATCCAGAGCTTTCACCCAAGGATCTGAAGCTCCTTTCAGGGAGGATGTTTTTAGATCATTCTGAGACTGGGTTGGCTTTTGAGGTATTGAGGGAGGGATTACCTGATCCCTGACTGGAAGCCACACTTATCCCCATCCAAGATTGGATCCACCAAGAGACTCCATTTCTATTTTGCCTCCACCTTCTGTTCAGATGATCAGTGGTCAGAACTGAGCCATAAGTCTCAATCCCGATGCTCCATAACAGCTTCAGTCCTCTGAGGAGTCAGAGCCATCCCTGGTGCACCAAAAAAGAGGTCATGCAAAAGAAAGCACATGAACTGCCCATCACAGTGTTCTTTGTCCATTACTTTCAGCAAGCTGAATTTCAGGGCTGCAAGCTTTATTTTCCTCTTCTCTGTACATGATATCTCAGGACAAATCCTTTTATTCCAAAATTGGCTACAGAATGTACTGTGAACCAACCTATTTGTTTGCCAGTTTTCTTCCCTCTGAGTCAGACAGAGCGATATCTGATGCAGCAAAAAAAAAATAGGGTGTGCAAAAGGAAGCACCTAAACTCCCCATTAGTCTCCCATCTCTAATTCCAACTCTGAGGTTCAAGAGAGCTCCCCACTATTCCCTCCAGAGGATGCCTCTGGTCCTTATGCGCCAGAAGGGAGCTTGGCCTGTAGACACCCCTGTCTCATGATGAAATGGTTCTAAATAGAAGCTTAGGTTCAACACCCTCTACATCCTGGGTGATGCCTGCAATAAGCTCATAGATTTAGCAGTTTTAAGGGCATAGCAGGAACCAGACAGTTATGAGGCAGTACTCAAGAAGTCTAATAAAATACTCAGAAATCATTTTGGGCTAGATCCCAATGAGCTCCATTACTGTGGCAGCAGCTTTGAAAAGAGAGTAATCAGAAGACTCATTCCATCCAGCCACCTAATAACAAGTCCAGGGCAATGGATAGACCAGAAAAGCAGGTAAATGCTTCAGGCAGCTATGCTTTGTAGGTTCTCAACTATCCAGATTCCAGAGGGATTTGGCTAAGCAAGCTGTATCCTCTTTGAAAGATCATATTACAGCTGACACTAGTAAGCATCTAGAAACCATCATTTCTACTGGGTTTAGCATTTGTAACCTCTTCATGCCGTCCATTCACAGTACAGCGAATGGAGCTGTCAGGGCAGCTAGGCCAAGCATTGCCATGAATCACCACACTTGGCTGCAACCTGTGTGATTGCACTGACAACTTCAAGACATCCTTCAAATATACTCCATACAATAGTTCAATTCTGTTTGGACCTTCATTCAATGAAAGGATGCTGAAGTGTGAGTAGGATGCTTTGTGCCATCAGAACTGATGAGGTCCCATAGGGAGTATATAGTGAGAACGAAAAAGGGTCTCATTCTCTCTGGTTCCAAAAAGGTAATGGCAGTTTGACCGTCCTTTGGACAGTGACAGCCGTGAGAGAGGTGGGCTCCTTCAAGGACAGGAGACAACAGTATCCCTGAAGGGTTTGTCTGTCTGGTCCATGGTGAAAGCAATCTGGCACTGTCTGTCCCTCCACTCTGCTGTGTGGCAGGCCATCATGCAGGCCAAGTGAGTAAGAGGGATTATGTCCAGAGACTAGTCCATTCCCTTTTTCCACCCCTCACTCCAGCCCACAAAGTTGCTACTGGGCATCCACCCTAGCAGATAAAACAGGCCACAAGAGATATTCTGTCTGAAGAGCCATCCAGGAAGGTCCCACAAGACCCGACAGGGTCAAGGTTTTACTCCAGCTTCTTTTTGGTTCCCAAAAAAACTTGGAACCTAGGATCTATTTTGGATCCAAGACTTCTACACAGATTTGTTTAAAAGACCCACTTCCTAATAGTCACATTGCAATCACAGCCTCCCTGTCTCAATAGGAATGAGTGGATGTGCTTGATCTCCAAGACACACACCTTCACATCTAGAGTGCAAAGGAGTTGAGATTCCTACACTTGAGTAGGAGCCAATCATTATCAGTTGAAGATCCTGCCATTTTGTTTCACCACAGTCTCAAGGGTATTCACCAAGTGCTTGGCTGTTGTAGTTGCTCACCTATGATTCATGTTAAGGATTTTCCAATACCTGGACAGTTGTCTCCTTACTGCCTATTCGGTGGAGTCCCTGATCCAAGCAAAGACTTGTCTCTTCAACTTATGCTTCTCCTTTGGGATAATGGTCAACCTGCAGAAACCAAATCTGATCCCTTCTCAGACTATCAAGTCTGTAGTCTGCAGTCTGGATTCTACTCTGCATGGTCTCCCTACTGGCAGAAAGGACACAGGCACTGAGGGGGACGATCCAATTTTTCTGCCCAGCTGCAACCCATCTGCAGCTCTGGTTTTAAGGGCACTGGGTTTCATGGTTTCTTCTGTCCTGATAGTCCATTGTGCTGTTTTTTGCATGAGAATTCTACAGTGGTTGTTAAAGCTTAGTGGTGTCAATGCCTTCATCCTCTTTTCAAAACCATTGTCATCACAGATTCTTGCAGATCTCACCTGAGATGGTAGCTCAAGTCTCCCCTGGTCTTAGAGTGGAGACTGTAACTAATGCAACTTCCGTGCTTTAGCCATGAGACCCTTCACCTTTTTCCATCCCATAATGCATCATTCCTCCAATGGCTAGACAAAGGTGAATTTTCTGACTTGGAGGCTTCTCTTCATATAAATATGTTGGAACTGAAGGCGGTCCTCCTAGTGTTGCAGGAACTTCAGGACCAACTCCCGCAAGGTGCGATTTCGATCCAAACTAACAACATGACTTTGGTGTGTCAGTAACAGAGAAACCAGATCCTACCCATTGTCAGGGAAGCAGTGAGGGTATGACAATGGATGAGGGCCTCCATCTGCTTTCTAGTGGCAACACACATCCCTGTGGTTACAAATTGATGTCCTTCAAGGATGCATCTGCAGTCCTAACATATGGGTTGTCCTGTCTCAGGCAGCCCTTCGGTCGGCTGGATTCCAAAGTCTGGGTCTGGCCTCGGCTGATGTCGCACTTCACCCGACGTCATAGCTGCTGTTTATTGGGTATAAAGGCATCAGCCGACGCCATTTTCCTCAGTCTTTCTTGCCACGTGGTGCCCGAAGCAGAAGCTTTTCGCAAGTGCCGGTCGGTCAGATCCAGAGATTCCTACTACCGAAGACTTCTAAAAAGCTAAGTACCCCGTTGAGGACTCTTTCTTGCCTCAGCCGATGTCAGACAAAGTAAATAATTGTTTAACTTGTGGGAAACAAATACCTCATAAGGATTTCCACTCTTACTGCCTTCCTTGCTTATTCCCAGACCACGACGTATCAGCTTGTCTAGCCTGTGCTTCCTTCAACCGACGGACACTTAGACGTCGGTCGGAGTTTGCAGAGGAGTTTTTTGGTCCCGCTTTTGCATACAAAATGCCGTCGGAGACTCCAACTACTCAATTAGCTAAAAAGCGCAAGGAAAAGGACCGACATTCGCGGCCCGCGGTTTCGGCTGAAACCACGGTTAGGCCAACCGCGAAGGTCTCGGTTTCGGCTGAAACCGAGCCCCCGGATGTTCTTCGCCCGGATGCTCGCCGGACTTCTTCGAAAAAGCGCAAAGACAAAAAACAAACCCAACAAAGAAAAGAAGAGAGTCGCGACGGACGCGGTTCTTTTTAGAGGCAGTGTGGAACCGGTTCCGACGGGCTTCTTCTCTGGAGTCCCAGGGGAGATTTTGCAGGATGTGGCCTCTCAGAGGGCAGGTCAGGGCTGAAGAAGCTCAGGGGTTGTTGTACTCACCCCACCCTCCTAGGGGTGGGTAGGCCTCTCCTCTGTTTCCAAGCTTTCTCCCAGAGGCAGGCCAGGTTCTTTAGCTTCTGTTGCTCACTCCTAGTTCTACACAGGATTCTGCCCAAGAGCACATGCTTAAAAAAAGCAGAGATTTAATTAGTTTGATTAGAGGTTCTTTGCCCCTCCTGATAAGAGGCCTAGGTGGAACCAGAGTGTTTCAGTCTTCTTCTGATTCTTCTGATGATGATTCTGATGATCCTGCTCCTCCTCCTTTCTTTTTTTCTTTTTTTCTTTTTTTCTTCATTCAGAGGAACATTTTAAGGGAAGGTCAGGACTTCTCTGATTCCAGGAAAAAGAAAGGGGGAATTTTGAGTTTTAGTGCTCCTGTTAAACCGATAGGTATTACAGGGTGCCTGAGGCTCATAAATATCTTTATAAGAGTCCACCTTAGCTATGGGGCTTTGATTGCCAGTTTTCCATGTTTGAATATCAAAAACTATCTTCTTCTCAATTGAAGTCTAGGGTAGATGCTCTGAAGGCATTGAGTGTTACAGGTCTCGGGTGGGTGTCATGTCATTGTGGTCAATGTTTTTACAATGCTGTTTCTGCCCTCGCTCAGCCTGGTTGCGGGTGGGTTGGTTCTTCGCAGGCTTCGCAGGCTGCAGGATCATTGATCTGAATTTATCTTTTAAGACAAGGATAAGATTTGCTTTGGGATGTCTGGTTGTTGTGTGTGTTGTCTAATCCTGTGGATCAGTCTTGAAGAAAATGGAGGAGCTAAGTCTAAGTCTATGCAGCTGTTAAAGATTTTTGCAAGTTCAGCCCTGGGCCTTAATTTTATTCTGTTCCTAGTACCAAAGAAAGGGAACAACGTGGAGACCAATTTTGGATTTATCATCCTCACACATATCTGGACATTCCCAAGTTCAAAATTTCAACAGCTTTTTGCTGCTGCAAAAAAGATCACTGATGACTCTGGATCTCAAAGGAGGGCTTACCTTCATGTTCTATCAGGCTCAGTTGCAGGAAGTATCTGCGTTTGCTGCTGGACTTCTCAGTATCAGTTCTCTGCATTGCCGTTCTGGCTCCAGTGATAGCTTCAGGCTAAGAGGAATACAGATCTATCCTTATTTGGACGATTGCCTGATTCTGGCCCAAGAAATCATCATTTACAGGTATGTGATAGCAGTGCTAAGATGCCTGGGGGTAGAAATAAATTCCAGTCTAGTCCAGTTCTCACCCTAGTACCCTCTCAGGTGTTCTGGGGACTGTGAGATACTGCGTCCCAGATGGCCTTTTGACCCCCGGAAAAACAAAAGAATCTTTCTCTTCTTCCAATTGTTGTCTTCAGTCCAGGCTGACTGCAAGGGACAGTCCCTTCAAGCCTGGGGGGGGGTTGGCATCTTGTATTCTGGTGCTTTTATCAAAATGTATGACACAGCACTGCCAAAGATATGGACACTGTCATTCAGATAATACCTTGCATGGTTTCACCACAGCTGGAAAGTTGGAGAGTTCATTCAAGTGGAGTGGAGCACCTTCATGTGTATGTATTTCTCTGCCCTCTCCTCCCAAAGGTACTCCCTGAAGGTCAGACAGGACAAGCCAAAGATGATTTTAATAGCTCCAGATCAAGCTGCACACGAGGGCCTCATGGCCTTTTGCCTTGATTCCACACCACACCTGCTGTCTCAGGAGTCATTTTACTCAATGTCAAACTCAACTCTCTACATCTAACAGCCTGCATATTCTTGTTTTAAACCCTGAGGGTCTCAGCTTCCACAGCAAGTTTTGAATGTTATTTGATAAATGGAAGATTTTTTTTTTGGAGTACAGCAAAGGAATTTGATGTTTCTAGCCTTTAAGTGTGGCTTCTCAATATCTTACTGAGTTACTGGAGGACAAAGGTTTGTCCTTCTCTATTAAGGTTCATGCTGCAGCAATTTCTGCTCACTATGATGTGACCCCACCATTGTTTTCTCATCCTTTATTTAAGCAATTTATAAGATAGACCCCCCGTGCTCCCTACTCCTCCTCCTGGAATCTTGTGTGTTGTTTGGAAACTCACTCAACCTTTTGAGCCTGAGCCTGCAGCTAGTTGAAATATTTGAATATGAAGACTTTTGCTTTTTTTTTTACCTTACCTCTGAAGGGTTCTTTTCTGAATTACAGGCCCTTGGCGTTGAACCTTTTTTATTTTTTTCTCCATAAGGATAGGGTAATTTGCCATCCTCTTCCTTTTATGCCTTCAGTGGTTTCTAGTGTGGCTTTAAACCAAACTATTCATTGCCTACTTTTGATTTTACACTTTACACACAGTACAGCGATATTATTATATTAGAAGAGTGTGGTTCCAGGCAGTCTCAGCAGTTATTGTTTTGTTTTTTGTCTGGTTTCAGGGCAAGCCTGTGTCAAAACAAACTATTTCAAGTGGATTGGGTTTATTATTGCTTTCTAGTTATTCCATCATGGTAAGGGTGATTCCAGCTGCCTTTCTTCCTTCGGCCGAAAGCATGCCTCCGATAGCCGAGGCCTCACAGAGCATGGCTGAATCTGCTACTGAATTTACTGCTACAGAAGCAGGCACCCAGGATTTGTCAGACACTATTCCTTTAGACGAATCTACCCCTGCACGTGGGGCTGCTAGAGACCCCCTGCTTCCATATCTATCAATGCTTTTGCCAGGGCTAAAGCAGCTAAATCTTCTAAGGCCTTGCCTGCCAAAACTCCTTTCCATAGGCCTACCTCTAGTTCCCAAATACTCAGCCTGGCTGAGGATCTCATTTCTATGATCAGAGGATCCCAACCTCTCCCAGACAGGGCCTCTCAGCCCCCTCCAGACAAGAGGCCTAGGACTGAACCCCTGGAACCTGTCTCTACAGATTATTCCTCGGATGACTCAGACATTTCAGACCCTCATGAAGGCCCATATTCTCCTTATGAGGACTCTGATGCAGAAGACTCCATTCCTTCTGCTTCTCCTCCTGAAGAATTTTCCTTTGGGGAAACCTTGCATGCTATGAGGGAACACTTCCAATGGCAGGGCCAGGATTTTTCAGATTCTAGGAAAAGGCTAAGGACCTTTTTACACTTACTACAGCATAGGCCTTTAGCCATTCCGCCAGTATTAACAGTTGTTGATGATGCATATAATGATGCCTGTACTGCTCCTGATTCTCTTCCTCCGGCCCCTGCCAAGCCAGACAGATATTACAGGGTCCCGGACACACACTACCATTTGTATAAGGCTCCTGTTGCAGACCCTGATACCATTTCACAGGGCCCTAAAGGTATGGCAGCTGCCTCTGCCAAAAACCCTCTTCCCTCTGAAAGGGAATCTAGAGCATTAGAGAGATGGGGTAAAAAGGTTTATACTTCTGCTACTCTTTCGCCAGGGCCTTGAACTGTCAATTTCACATGATTCAGTACCAGGAATTTTTGTTAGACCAGCTAAATAAAAAACTGTCTTCTCCTGAACCTTTAGACCGCAAGTCCCTTCAGGATTTGGTACTTAACTCTCAGCAGGTCAGTAACCATTTCTTAAAATGTGGCTATGATGCACTGGAAGCTTCCTTTAGATCAGCTATGACTGGAACAGTGATTCAAGGCATGCCTGGTTAAAAGAACAATCCTTACCAGACCATGTTAAGTCAAAACTCCTAGATGCTCCCATGGAGAAACAAAGTTTGTTTGGCTCCCCTGCACAGGAGGTTCTAAAGAAGGTGGAAGAAAAAGCAAAATCTGTCCAAACAGTCAAGGATTTCTTACAGGTCCAACCTCCGAGGTTTAGCAGAAATTGGCCTTCGAAGAATTGGTCCTTTCCAGACAACTCCAGAGCGCAGAGAGGCAGAAATAGACACCCAAGAGGCAGAGGTCAATCTAGGGGTGCCTACAGGGGACATCAGTGGCAACCTACCAACCAGAGAAGTACTGCCACAGAAACAGCTACAACCACTTCCACAGGGCAGACACAATGACTTGGCTCTAGTTCCGCCTACCAGGGAACAACTGGAAGCACCCTTGGGCGGAAAACTAGCCTTATTCTCCGACAACTGGCATTACATTACAGGAGACAAATGGACTTTACAAACAATAGACAAGGGCTACAGGTTTCACTTCCACACTCTACCAAAAAAGAGAGGAATGCCAAACCTACCACCAAGCCAAAAAACAGACTCTCTAAGACAAATCAACAACTTACTAAGGATGAGAGCTATAGAAGAGGTGCCACCTGTGGAACAAGGCCAAGGATTTTACTCCAGGCTTTTCCTGGTACCAAGAAAAGAAAATCAATGGAGACCTATTCTAGACTTGTCCGCACTGAACACATACCTCATTGTTCCAAAATTCAAAATGCTGACCCTCCAGCAGCTTCTTCCCATGCTGGGCAAGGCGTCTTGGCTGATGACTCTAGATCTCAAGGAGGCATACCTGCACGTCCCTATGCGACCAGATTGCAGAAGACACCTCAGATTTCTTGCAGGATCAGAGCATTATCAATTCTCAGCATTGCCTTTTGGCTTATCTACTGCGCCCAGAGTATTCACGAAATGCCTGGCATCAGTAATTGCTCATTGCAGACTTCAGGGAATTCAAATTTACCCATACCTGGACGACTGCCTAATACAAGCGGACAACAAGGCAAAATTAACAAAAGATTTGGAAAATGTCATGCAACTGTTGCAAGCCTTGGGATACACAGTCAGCATGCAAAAGTCAAGACTATTACCATCCCAAAGGATAACATTCTTGGGTGCAGAACTAGATACATCAACTCAGATGGCTTTTCTCATAGAAGAAAAACAAAAGCAACTACCAGTCTACTTCATGACATTAACAACACAAACTCAGCTTACTGCAAGGAAAGTCCTGCAAGCCCTGGGCTACATGGCATCCTGCATAATATTGGTTCCGCATGCCAGGCTGCATATGAGAAAGCTATAATGGTACCTAAGGAATGTATGGTCTCAACACAAGCACAGTCTAGAAGCCCAGATTCCAATAATTCCATGCCTGAAACAAGAATTCCTGTGGTGGGCTCAGGCCTGTCAGTTGAACAGAGGCTTGCCTTTCCACAAACCTCATCCAAGCCAGACCATCACCACGGATGCCTCAGACCTAGGATGGGGGGCACACATGGTGGACAAGTGTATACAAGGCCTATGGACCCAAGACCAGCTGAATCTACACATAAATCTAAAGGAGATGCTGGCAGTGAAACATGCGATCCAGGCATTCAGACCACTCCTTCAACAGGGTCATTTGCTGATAAGGACGGACAATACCACAGTCATGTGTTAAATCAACAAACAGGGAGGTACACATTCATATCCTCTATGCCGGATGGCAATGGACCTATGGAATGTGGCCCTGAATCTCAACATTCAACTTCAGGCCAGATTTGTACCAGGAAAAGAAAATTCTCTAGCAGACACCTTAAGCAGAACTACCACGGATGCTCACGAATGGATGCTGCATCCAGATATGTTCAAAGCCATAACAAAAAAATGGGGACTACCACAGATAGACCTATTTGCCTCCCCACACAATCACCAATTGAAGAAATTCTGCACAAGAGCATACCACCCACTTGCTTGGAGGGTGGACTCCCTTTCCTTCAGCTGGAAAAACCTGACAGCATATGCATCTCCACCTCTTCCCTTGATGTACAAAGTTCTACTGAAGATCAGAGAGGATCAGCCAAGGGTAATTCTGATAGCTCCAGACTGGCCGAGACAACACTGGTACCCGCTACTGAGAAGCATGTCTCGGACACACGTATGGCCTCTACCTCTATGTCCCTTACTACTAACACAGGAAAACTACAAGATCCTACATCCAAACTTGAAAACACTGCAGCTAGCTGCTTGGAATATTGCATAAAACAAAATAACCCAGGTTTATCTCAGAGGGTTAAGGACATTATCCTGGAGGCACGCAGACCCTCCACAAGGAAGACTTGTTCAGCCAAGTGGAAAAGATACCTCATTTGGAGTGCAGCAAAGGGAGAAAATGTCTCATTGGCAAACATAACACACATCCTGGAATATTTAGCAGAGCTGTTCCACAATGGCCTGTCTTACTCCTCCATTAAGATTCATGCATCAGCAATTTCAGCAGAATACAACATGGATCCTCCTGTCTTCTCTCATCCTCTACTCAGGCAGTTATTGAGAGGAATCAAAAATGTAAAACCTCCAAGGAAACCACCTTTACCTACATGGGATCTCAACTTCGTGCTGGAAAAGTTAACACTTCCCCCTTTTGAACCAGCAGCGACAGCAGAATTACAATTCTTGTCTTGGAAAACTGCTTTCCTGCTAGCAATTACTTCAGCAAGAAGGGTATCTGAGTTACAGGCATTAATGGCAGTACAACCCTTCCTTATCTTCCATCAGGACAGAGTCTCTCTGAGAACTAACCCTACCTTTATGCCAAAAGTGGTCTCCAGAGTATCATTGAACCAAGGGATTCATTTACCTACATTCTTCCCCAACCCACAGAACAGGGGGGAAAGACTGCTACATACCTTGGATGTGCACAGACAATTGCGCTACTATCTGGACAGAGCTAAGACCAGCAGAAAAACTGACCAGCTTCTGGTAGCATATGCAACAGGAATGCAAGGAAAAGCAATTTCAAAACAGACAATCTCAAAATGGATAGGAAATTGCATTCGATTTTGCTACTCTTTTCATGGAAAGACAACTCCTGATAATATCAGACCTCATTCCACAAGAGCTACAGCCACCACTACAGTTTTCCTACGAGGAGTGGCTACCAAAGACATTTTAGAAGCTGCTACTTGGAGCTCCGTGCATACATTTGCCAAGCATTATAATCTTCCCTTATACTCTAGATCCCGAGCAGGTTTTGCAACTGCTGTTTTGCAAGGGATCTTAACTACACCATCTTTTTCTTAGTGCCTCCTCCCCCAGTTTGGCTATGGTATTCTACCCATATGTTAGGACTGCAGATGCATCCTTGAAGGACATAGTACAGTTTTGTACCTACCATAAATGTAGATGTCCGATATGTATCTGCAGTCAGGATTACCCTCCCTCATTCCCCTCTGTGGTATTCCTAGGGTATTTACCCCTCTTTTAGCTAGCTGGGGGAATCTATTATGGTGTATTTGTTTGTATATATGTATATGTATATGTATATGTATATATATATATATATATATATATATATATATATATATATATTTATATTGTTTGCTCTCTACTGTTTGGAATTATTTGCATTTATCCAAATTTAGCCTTCCTAGAGGGCACCTGGCATCTGGGGCAAGAAACACTGAGGAAAATGGCGTCGGCTGATGCCTTTATACCCAATAAACAGCAGCTATGACGTCTGGTGAAGTGCAACATCAGCCGAGGCCAGACCCAGACTTTGGAATCCGGCCGACCGAAGGGCTGCCTGAGGCAGGACAAACCCATATGTTAGGACTGCAGATGCATACCTATCGGACATCTACATTTATGGTAGGTACAAAACTGTACTTTTAGCAGACAGGCGCCAGCAGGTAATTGCACTGAGGGATCACTTGTGAGACATAAGCAACAGTAGCACATTCAGATTTTTCATAATTGAAGCACTCCCTGCTGTGATCTTTTTGTCTGTCCCCAGAATGCAAAATGAGTCAGGTTCTTTGTGTTGCTCCCCCTTCTGGGACAGTTACCTAGGGATGCTGTATCTTAGCAATGGTCTCTGAGGTACTCTGTGCCTACCCCAGTCTTCCTATAATTCCCACATGTATCCAGAAAGCAATAAGGTGCAAGGCAACTGTCATCCTCATAGTCTCCTCTTGGCTCAGACAAGTCTGATTTCCTCTGCTGAAGGCTTCTCTTAAGAATCCACCATGGCTTCTGGATCTGGTTACTCACCTCTCCAACTCTCATGCAGACATTCCAAATTTAGTACTAACCGCCTGTTTCTACAGTTCCGATGATGGCCAGAGATAATCATTTTGTTCAGATGAAGTAGTCAAAATAATTATGGCTTCCCAAAAAGGATAGACTCTACAAGCTTCCAAAGCAAAGTTTAATAACTGTGCAGTCCATTCGACTCGGCACAGCACCAAAAACCTGGATAAAAATAGCCAAAGTAGCTCACAGAGAAAACAGTAGATGTAATAAAGTCCATAAAATCCACAAGGCAGAAATAGAAAGTTAAGCGCTTTCACCTAACTGAATGTCAGCCTTCCTCAGAGGAAGCTGTGGAGTCGTATCTTTTTACTGTTTTTTTTTTTGTTTTATTTTAACATTTTGTTGACCAGGAATGTCCGACTAGGTTCCACAGATCCTGTTTTCAGCGGCGGCCCGGGGAGAAATGCTCCAGAAGCATGTCTTTAGAATGTGGGAGGAAACCGGAGTGCCCAGAGAAAACCCACGCGAACGCAGGGAGAACATGCAAACTCCACACAGAAGGCACCCCAGCCGAGAATTGAACCAGAAAACCTCTTGCTGTGAGGCAACAGCATTAACCGCTGCACCACTGCGCCGCCCAAAATGGTTACCTTATCGTTTTTTGTTCCCAAAAAGGATTCCACTTGGAGACTCTGCCACAGTAAATGGAAACTTTTAACTATATGTCAGGACATTGACTCCTTTTGTACAGCATTACCCGACGTCTGTTTTTCAAGCAGGTGCCATTGTTTCCCACTGTCAAGGTGTACAATATACACCTATTTCTAGCTTTCGTGACAGGTTCAAAGACCATTCCTTAGCTTCTCATAAGTTATACAAGGCCTTCCTTAAAGTGGTCTTTCTTCTGAGACTTCCTACCAAAGGCCCTGTTCCACCATGGGATCTGAGTTTGGTACTGGGTACTGGAGGTTTTAACTAGGCCTCCTTTGAGCCAGCTTCCACAATACATTTGAAGTTTCTGTCTTGGAAAGCTCTGTTTGGCGGGCATTAATTTCAGCAATTAGAATTTCAGGGCTACAAGCTTTATCTTCCTCTTCACAGTACAGCATTTTTCAGGACAAATCCTTCCTTTATTTCAAAAGTGGCTACAGAATCACCTTTGAACCAACCTATTCATTTGCCAGTTTTCTTCCCAAGTTATTGTAACAAAGGAGAATACACTTTGCATACCCTAGATGTACAAAGACGGTTATGTTTTTACAGTAGAGAGTCGATTAACTGAATGTCACTTATCAGAAATGTCAGATGTTATGTAGTCCTATCTCGCCGTAATTCTTGCTGGATGGGTTCAAAGCCTATATTCAGCTCTGACTCGGCCTATAGTAAAACTCGAGAGCTTTTTACTGGCTCGAGGCTAGCCCCTATCCCATGGTACCTCACGGCAATTCCCAGATCTCGTTTGCCACGAAAGCTTCGAGGTTGTGTCTTACTGGCTTGTTGGCTAAGTAGAGCAATTTTGTACTTATTTAGTCCTTTTCTATCACCTTTTTCTGTTTTATATATATATATATATATATATATATATATATATATATATATATATATATATATCTTAATAGTTTTTTCTGTATTGTGCGTCTGTTTTTTGAAAGTTTTCAACTCCTATTCCCCACTTAGGACTGTACAGCCCGTTTAAATTAGAGGGCCATAGTGCCCATTTAATTTAGAGGGCCTTTCTTCCCTGTGTGTGTGTGACTGTTATATAAAAAAAAAAAAAAACTTTTCTTCTTCCTTACACTTTTATTTTTTTAGTCTTTATATCTAAAGATAAGGATCACAAGGATCATCGCCCTTCTGGCTTCAAAAAATGTGACAGGTGTGCACAGAAAATGTCTCTTACAGACAGCCACACCAGTTGCGTATATTGTCTGGGTGAAGCCCATTTACAGGAACCTTGCACCTTCTGTCACGTTTTTAGTACAAGAGTGTTAAACAAAAGGAAAAGAAAGCTTATTGACGGGTCTCATGACCAGCTCCTTCCAGGAACAGCTGGAACTTGGTCAGGCAGCTTCAAAATCTTCAAAGAGAAAATCATCGGCCTCGACTTCGGAGCCGACCAAAAAGTCTAAAGCGTCGGAACCAAGGAGTTCCTGTTCCGGCTCTGCTTCATCTTCGGTGCAGTCTGTTACATCGGTTCTGACGCAGTCTTCGGTACTGAAGGTTTTGCCTGACATCGAGACTCTATCTCCTATTTCGAGATCTACTATTTTGGAGAGGAGGAGGTCTCCTTCAGTCTCCACCAGATCCTCCAGGACCCTATCAGATGAGGACATTGAGAGGGTGGTGAAGAGGTTGCTTTCGGATCCAGCTCTGGCTAGAAAATTGACCCCTCCAGACCCAAAGGTCTTGGAGCCATCCCCCTTACCCGATCACTGTTCCTCCTCCGACTGCTTCGCTCTCGGAGCCTATTACATCAGGTTCTTCTGTCTTCAACCCTTCAGCTCCGGGGATTCAGCCTGTTTCCTCGGAGCCAATTACTCCATTCTTGATGGCTGAGTCTGGAGCAGAGGGTTCTGGGAGCCGACGCTCTCTTGTCGACTCCGAGGGGAGCAGTCACCCTGGGTTGTCTTCGGAACCGACCCTCCATCTCAGAGCCTCGGCTCTACTCAGATCGGCTCCCACTTCTGCTTCAGAGCCGTTCCCTCTTGCTAGGAGTCGACCATCTGCCCCTTTGGAGCAGAGGTCTTCGGAACGGGGGGGAGGCTTTCGAAGCTATGTAGAAGGCTTTATCCTCTTCCAAAGCCATTCCTTTGGAACCTGTGTCCCAATAGCAGTAGGCAGCAGCCTCTTCCCCCTACCACCCCCACAGCATAGGGAACCAGAGGCCCAAGTAGCCCCCATTGGAGACACCCCCTCTTCCGAGACCTCCCTAGATTATCCCACTGGAGAGCTCCCTCGGAAGAGGTTATGTAAGAGGAAACATGTCAACTCCCCTGAGTCTATCACATCAGACACTGATTTAGAGGAATCAGAAGGGTTCCCCAGATCTCCCTCTGAGGATGTCTCCTTCTCTGACATGCTAGAAATCCTTAGAGGGGTGATTGGAAGACCTCTAACCCTACTGAGGATGAATCAGTGTATGTTGAGGCCTTTGGCTCCCAACCTTCCACCTCTTGGGTTACACCACCTTATGACCAACTTTTAGGGGTCATTTCGTGTAAAGCATGGACCTCTCCAGATACAGTGGAAGCCGCCCCGAGGAGGCCAAACAAATTTATGACAGCACCTGACGACAAGTCTTTCCTTAGCAAGGGAGTTCCAGTTGATACTATGGTGGTAACAGCGGCCACCAAGAAGGGATTATCTGAGACGTCTTCTAATATCCATCTTCCTAACAAGGAATCCAGGACAATGAATAAGTATGGGAAGTGTACTTTTTCTTCAGCGGCATTTACACTAAGATCACTGAATTACCTGACTCATTTCACTCGTCTTCAGAGGATCTCCTGAAAGAGTTAGGAGATACCCTCCAGGGCTCAGTAGCTCTGGGTTCCATGGACAAGGTTTCCACGCAGCTCTCCACCCTTACTTCCATAGCTAAGTCCTCCATGAGGCTGATCTCATCTGCGGCAGATGGAGCGAGCAGGGCAACCACAGCAGGAATAGCTCTCAGGAGACATTCATGGATGCGCCTTTGCAATTTTACGGAATCCTTCAAGTTTTCCTTCACTAACGTTCCCTTTGATGGTTCATCTCTTTTTGGACCCCAAGTGAAAGAGACTTTGACTAGGTGTGAGCAGGAAGGAAAAACCTTATCTGCCATTATAGTCCGTTTCTCTCTCCCGTCCAGACCCTATCCCAAGGGTAATACAGGAGGGAAAATGTGGTTCCGCAAATCCCAAAAACGTTTTCCTCAGGCACAAGGTCAACCCTCCCCCAGGGGCAGAGGGGGAGGATATAATCTAAGACGCCGGCCTCGCGGCAGAGGAGGTCCTCAACATCAGGGAGACAGAAACTTTCTCTGATCATCCCTTCCATCGACCCTGAGGGGTTGCCCGACTGTCCATCTCTGGAGGCAGTCAGGGGGCATATATCACTGTACCCAAGCGTCTGGCTAACTATCACTCAAGATCGTTGGGTGCACACAATAATATCCAGTGGTTGCCTGATTCCCTTTATTTCCAAAACCCCAACAAACCGGTCTCTTCCAGACGTACCACACATCCAGCTAGACCATGCAACATCAGAGGTTATCTCATTGCTACAAAGAGTCATCCAAGAAGTCCGCGTAGAGCAAGTAGGATCCGGAATTTACTCTCGATTCTTTTTAGTTCTAAAAAAGACAGAGGACTGGAGATTAATTCTAGATCTCAGCAGGCTCAACAAGCATGTAAGAAAATCAAAGTTCCGAATGGTCACTCTGCAGTCGATATTTCCCTTTATCGGGGAAAGACAACTGAATGTGCTCAATCGATCTCCAGGATGCATACTACCACATCACAATGGACAGATGCTCCAGGAGACACTTACGCTTCCAGCTGGGAGCCAGCCATTTTCGGTTCAGAACATGGCCCTTTGGCCTCACTACAGCCCCCAGAGCTACCACTAAGCATCGACTCATAAGGACCAGGGACGAGACTCTATCCTTGTGTGCCAGCCTAGGCATCACTGTCACTTGCAAAAGTCAGTCTTATCTCCCTCACAGCATATTGTATATCTAGGCTCAGAAATAGACACAACCACTATGTCGGTAAAGCTAACACAGGAAAGAGTGGAATCTCTATGCAGTCAGATCAGATCCTTATTAAACAAACAAGTCCAGGCCAGAGTAATCCTTCAAGTCCTAGGGACTATGGCTTCTGCCATCTTATTAGTTCCTCTTGCTCGTCTACATATGAGGATTCTCCAATGGATGCTGTTTGCACAATGGTCGATGCAAGACCTTCCACTATCTCGCCAGATATTAATAAAAAAACGCATGCAAAAGGGATCTGACATGGTGGTTACACACAAAACAACTTGTCATAGGTTGTCCACTTGTTCTTCCCCAAGAGAAAGCAGTTTTGACCATGGACGCTTCCCAGATAGGGTGAGGGGGCATTATCTGGGAAAGACAGTCCAAGGTCCTTGGCAAAACCACGAGAACCACTTACACATCAATGTTCTGGAGATGAGAGCGGTGCTATATGCGTTGCAAGCACTTCACAGCTCCCTTCCCACTTTAACGATTGCGATTCAGTCAGACAACTTGTCTGTTGTGTGGTACATAAGCAAACAAGGGGGAACCAAGTCTTACCCACTTTGCAGAGAGGCCTTAAGAGTTTGGAAATGGGCGATGGATACAGAACGCTTCCTGATAGCAGCGCTTATCCTGGGGAAATGCAACGTAATAGCGGGCAAACTCAGCCGAGCAATTGTGATGCCTCACGAGTGTCCCTGAATCCAGTTGTTGCGAGTGAGATCTTTCACAAATGGGGCCAGCCTTGCTGCAATCTATTTGCCACTCACCTGAACACCAAATGCAGCAGCTACTTTGCCCTCATTCCCCATCTGGGGATGTCACCCAGGGATGATCTAGTTCACAATTGGCCCCCGGGAATTCTCTCTGCCTTTCCTCCCTTTCCACTCATACCCAAAGTAATACAGGAAGCAAGACAGTTGAGGAGTTCCTTGATCCTCATTGCTCCTTACTGACCTCAACAAGTTTGGTTTCCTTTCCTGTGGCCCTACCATTTTGAGGAACCATGGATTCTGGATCCATCTCTAGATGATCTGATTCATCAGTCGGGACAGTTCCACCCCTCCATCCACACCCTCAAATTGACAGCATGGCTGCTCCAATTACACACATAGCCAGGTGCATTCCCTTATCCCCAACGGTCAAACACATCCTAATTTCATCCCATAAACCTTCCACTCAGAAACTGTATTCTAGCAAATTTATTTTTTATTTTACATTTGTTGACCGGGCTAGTCTAGCTGGATATATGTCCATTTTCAGTAGAGGCCCGGGGAGATAAGCTCCAAACAGTTTAAAATAATTTCTCATCAAAAGTAGTACATGTTTATAATGCAAATACATTCACGGTACAGGAGATAAACAAACTTTAACTGGTCACATATTAATAATGCTTAAAAATGTAGAGTATTAGACTTAACTTAGTAGAAATATAGTTACAAATAAGTATTCAGAAAGAAAATTAGCATAATGTACAGTAAGTGTAGATAAAAAAGTTAAGAGAAGTAGTAGTTACGTAATACGTCTAGTAGTAAAACATGTCAACAATTAAAACATTTTTTTTTTTATATACAGTAGTAAGTAATACTATGATGAAGTGGATCATTAGGTGTTAAGATGAAGTAAAAGCAGGGTTGAGTCAAGTAGCAAAAACTAGTTGGTCAGTCAGTGTTCGTACATGGGCACATCCAATGTGTTTTGAGGAAGAGCTTTAGGTTCTTTTTAAAAAGAGTTAGAGGGGAGTGTAGAAAGTTTGGAGGGAAGCAGGTTCCAGGTTTTTTCGACAGTATTAGAGAAGAGAGAGTCACTGGCCTTATTGTTTGCTTTGTTGATATTTACAAGAAGATTTTGTGAGGATTTAAGAGATTTCAGGTTATGGTAGGGGTGAATAAGAGTAGATAGTATGGGTGATGTGAGAGTGTTCAATCTCGCCTTTGTTCTTACACATGGGTTCGGAGCCGATCCTCGGCTCCGTGCCGGCCGACTGCAAGCTCTGCATCGAGAAGAAGCTCGAGGACATCTAATACCCACAATCCCCTCTGCCTTTACCTCAGATCTAGTTTGCCGCTGCTGCATACGCATCGCTGGAGGCTAGCTCGAGGCTTTTTACAGATAAGATTTTAACTATTTTGGTTAAATTTTCAAAGAACTTCTTTAAGATCTATAGTTATTGAAAGTTAGTGTACGGTGTGTGAGTAGAGCAGAATTCTCGGTACCATTAGATTAGTTTAACTTAGTTTAACTAACTGGTATAGAGTTTTTCGGGCCTACCACCTACTTGGATTGACAATCGGACTTACAAAATACCGGATTTGACTTTTTGTTACCTGGATTGACTGTTACGGGACTGGACTGTCTCTTTCTCTTTCATTATGTCTGAGAAAATGAAATCTGGCTTCTAACGTTGTCAGTGTGGCCAAAAGATGTCGGTCACAGACAACCACAGTTCCTGTGTCTATTGTCTTGGCCCTCTCCACTTACAAGAGGACTGTTCTATTTGTCACTCTTTTAGTGGGAGGGTTATGACAGATAGGCAGGAAACTGATGGATAGAGGATTGTTGAAACCCTCTTTCCAGGAGGCTCTGGATGCTTCAGACCAGGCATCCAAGTCCTCGTAGGGGTCGACGCCGGAGCCCAAGTCATCGGCTCCGAGCTCTTCGGGTATAGTTAGATCACCGGTTCCACAGACTTGGGGCGAGTGTTCAACTGTTGGCAGTTTCCGAGCCTCGAGTCTTGGAACCGGTGACGGAGCTCCCTCCACCGACTCTGTTGAGGTCGGCTCCGTCTTCGATCCCTTCGACTCGTTCTTCCAGAGCCCTTTCCGACACCGATGTGGACCGTGTGGTGCAGAAATTGATGGAGCATACGGCCCTATCCAAGCTTATCTCGGTCTCCTCTCAGTTGATGTCGAGACTTGAAGGCCTGCCACTATCTCCATCTGTTCCTCCTCCGAGACCTGTCCAGTCTTCGAGCCGGAAGAAGCTGAACTGATGATTGTGGAGCCCTCAGTGCCAGAACCGTCTTTTCTCGGTCGGCTGCGTTCACCTCGACTCCATCCGATCCGTACTGGAGTCTCGGGGCGAAGATCCATCCTTGGTTCCGGACCGAGTCGGACCGATGTTTGTTCCGGCGCCCTCTCGGGCCTCGCACGGATCGACTCGGTTCCGTCCTCGGGTCGGTGCCTCGGTTCCTGTTTCGGGATTCTTCCCATTTCTTGAACCGGGAGATACCTCGACTGGGACCCGGGGCCTTCGACCTCATGAGGAAGGTGTTGTCTACCCAGACAACCACATCAGCAGGTACAGCTTCTCCTCCCCACAAAGGACCGTTATCCTCCTCTGCACCCACGGCCACGTCCAAGCGTCGGGCACCAGTGTCTCAGCCACCCCTGGAGGGTGCCCCCTCTTCCTCGGAGGCTTCTTCGGATGCTCCCCACGGAGAAGTCCCTAGGAAAAGACTGTGTAAGAGGAGACACTTGGATTCTCCACAAGAATCCTTGACATCTGATACTGACTTAGATGAGTCAGAAGGGTCCCCTAAGTCACCTTCAGAGGATGTCTCTTTTTCTGACATCTTGGAGATCCTAAAACAGAGAGGTGACTGGCAAGCCCTCCTCCCTTCTGAGGATGAGTCAGTTTTGCTGAAGGCATTTGGTGCTCGCCCTTCCTCCTCCTGGGTCACTCCGCCCTTTGATGAGTTAATGGAATTAATTGCTTGAAGGGCGTGGGAGACTCCTGACACGGTGGAACCAGTCCCTAGGAAGCCAAATAAGTACATTACGGCACCACAGGACAAGGGTTACCTCACCAAAGGAGTTCCAGTAGACGCCATGGTGGTGGCAGCGGCCACGAAAAAGGAGATGTCGGAGTCTTCCTCATCTGTCCATCCGCCTAACAAAGATTCTAGGACCATGGACAGATCACGGAAGCGCATTTTCAGTTCAGCTTTTCTATGCTCCCTGAACTATTTGACTCATTTTACACGTTTACAGAGGGATCTAGTCAAAGAGTTGGGAGATACCCTCCAGGGTACTACAGATGCCGCTGTTTCAGAGAGAGTTACAGCGCATCTCAACACCCTTACGTCCATTGTAAACTCGTCCATGAGGCTGATATCCTATGCAGCCGAAGGATCGAGTAGGGCAGCTTCAGCGATTGCTCTTCGTAGGCAATCCTGGATGCGCTTATGTTCGTTCTTGGAAGCCTTCAAGTCTTCCTTTACTAACGCCCCATTTGACGGAGCCACACTTTTGGCCCTAAAGTAAAGGAGACCCTTACCGGTGTGAACAGGAGGGAAAGACTCTGTCTGCTGTCGGAGTCCGTTTTCCACCCTTCCAGACCGTACCCCAAAGGGCAATGTGGTGGGAAAATGTGGTTTCGAAAACCCCAAGGATCTTTCCCAAACACACAGGGTGATGCCCCTCTAGAGGCAGAGGGGGGCAGAGGTGGAAGACGCCGCCTGGCGGCAGAGGGGGTCGCAAAACCAAGGTGACAGGGATAACCTCCCTGGCAAACCTTTTCAGCACTCCTGAGAGGAGGCCCGACTGTCCTGCTCTGGAGGCAGTCAGGGGTCGCTTAGCTTTATACCCTCAGGCCTGGCAAAACCTCTCTTCAGACAATTGGGTAAAAAGCATTGTTACCAGAGGTTACAAAATCCCATTTCTATCCACACCCATTCCAAAGAAAACTCCCAGATGTACCACCCCATCTGCGAGACCCAGCAGCTACAGAAATTTCAAAGCTGCTAGAAAAAAGAGTCATCCAACCAGTCCCAGCGGACCAAATAGGATTCGGAACTTACTCAAGGTTCTTTTTAGTTCCAAAGAAAACAGGGGACTGGAGGCCGATTCTGGACCTAAGCCATCTCAACACCTTTGTCAAGAAGGAAAAGTTCGAATGGTCACGCTCAATCGATCCTTCCATTCTTACGGAAGGATGACTGGATGTGCTCGATAGATCTGAAGGACGCATACTACCACATCAAAATGGCCAGGGCATCCAGGGATCATTTGCGCTTCCGGCTGGGAGCCAGTCACTATCAGTTTCGAGCCCTGCCCTTTGGTCTGACTACAGCCCCCAGAGTCTTCACCAAATGCATGGCAGTGGTAGCGTCTCATCTGAGGTGCCTAGGATTCCAGGTGTTTCCGTATCTGGACGACTGGCTCCTGTCTGCCACCACCAGGCGTCAACTGATACAAGCCAGGGATTACACCCTACAACTTTGTACACCTTGGCATTTCAGTAAATTTAAAAATCGTTGCTACAGCCATCACAGCATATCTTATTCATAGGAGCGGAATTAGATACGCGTCATTTAGTTCTAAAACTTCCTACAGAAAGAATAGTAGCACTTCAATTCAATATTTCCCTTCTACTGTCGTCCAGAAAGTCTCCGCAAAATTGTTCTGAAAGTTTTGGGTCTCATGGCAGCTTCTCTCATTGCGATACCATTGGGAAGACTGCACATGAGAGTGCTACAATGGCTTCTGTTTGCACAATGGTCATTCCAACAACTTCCACTGACTCACGAAATTTTGGTAGCAAACATGCAAATCACACCTAATGTGGTGGTTACAGACTTGCAACCTATCCAGCGGAAGACCATTTGTGCTACCCGCACCGTCAGCGACGATAACCACGGACGCTTCCCTGATAGGGTGGGGGGGCATCTTTCAGGGACAGACAGTCCAAGGCGAATGGACCAATCTGGAGTACCATCTGCACATCAATGTTCTGGAGTTGAGGGCAGTGTTTTTGGCGTTGCAACACTTTGCTCCCCTTCCTCCAGGGACCATTGCAGTTCAGACAGACAACATGTCCGTAGTCTGGTACATAAACAAGCAAGGGGGAACCAGGTCTTACCAACTATGCAGAGAGGCCATGAGAATTTGGCAATGGGCAGAGTCCACGTCGCTTTCTGATGCAACGCACATCCCGGGTCATCAACGTCATAGCCGACAGGCTGAGCAGGGCAATACTATTGCCTCACGAGTGGTCCCTCAAACAGTCAGTTGAGAAGGATTTTTCGCAAATGGGGCCAGCCTACCTGCGATCTGTTTGCGTCTCCAATGAACGCCAAATGCAGGAGCTACTTTGCCCTATTACCCCCTACAGGGGAAGTCCCCAGGGACGCTGGTGCATGATTGGCCCCGGGTCTCCTGTATGCTTTTCCTCCATTTCCCTGATTGCAAAGTTTCTACAGAAAGCCAACAACCTTCAGAGGACTATTATTCTCATTGCCCGTTCTGGCCTCGTCAAATTTGGTTCCCCTTTCTATTGCGTCACGCATTGGGGACCTTGGATGCTGGACCCAGAGCCAGATCTACTGACTCACTCGTCAGGAGTTCCTCACCCATCTCTAGAATCTCTCCATCTAGCAGCTTGGCTGCTCCTTCCCTTCTAGCCAGGTCGGTTCCACTTACATCGGCGGTTCAAGATATTTTAGTAGCTTCTCATAAAGTTTCCACTACTAAGTCTTATACCAGTAAGTGGAAACGCTTTGTCTTTTGGAGTCACATCATTTGGACCCTGTTAGAGCTCCGTTAAACAAGGTTTTAGAGTTCTTGACTGAACTATTTCATGAAGGAGCTTCCCCGGCTACTTTAAGAGTACAGTTAGCTGCCATTTCTAACTATCATGTAGAGCAATGTGAATTAAGCCTATTATGGCTCACAGACTGTCTAAAGCCTTTTAAAGGTTCTTTTCATATCAGACCACCAGTCAGAAGTCCGACATCACCGTGGAATTTAAACCTGTTGCTCTCTAAATTGATGTTGCCACCCTTTGAACCAGCCTCAAGTTGCACATTGAAATTCTTGTCATGGAAAACTTTATTTCTAGTGGCCATTACATCTGCTAGACGAGTGTCTGAGCTTCAGGCCCTTTCTGTCAAGCATCCTTATTTAATATTTCATTCTGACAGAGTATCCCTACGCACTAATCCATCCTTTCTTCCCAAAGTTTGTTCTTCTAGTAATATTAATCAGTCCATTGAACTACCCACCTTCTTTAAGAACCACTCTAATAAATTGGAGTATATGTTGCACAAACTGGGTGACCATAGACAACTCAGATTTTATTTGGATAGAACAAAAGATCACAGGAAATCTGATCAACTATTTGTAGCTTTTGCTGACAGCAGAAAGGGTCTTGCAGTTATGAAACGAACTCTTTCTAAATGGCTAACTGACTGTATCACATATGTTTATGAAGCCTCTGATCAAACATTATCAACAAAACCCAAAGGACATTCAACCAGATCAGTTTCTACATCTTTAGCTCACGCAGCTCGCTTACCACTAGACACTATTTGCGGCTGCTACTTGGGCTAAACCACATACATTTATATCTCATTACAAAGTGGACAGGGTTTCTAGGAAGGGCAACCTTTGGTTCCACTGTGCTCAAGAACGTTCTCCTTGAGTTCCTCAGGATTATGGAGCTAGGCTACCCATGTGTAAGAACAAAGGCGAGATTGAACACTCTCACATAAAGAAGTTATGTCCTTACCATAACGTTCGTTCCATGTGGAGTGTTCATCATCCTTCCACTCTAGGAAAAGTTCGATTTGGTGTCTGGTCTGGAGTATTCTCCTTCTGCTGTTGCAGTATTAGTGTTACTATCATACCCTTGGTATGTTTGTATATATGTACTTTTATGTATATAGTTTGGCATGTGTTAAGTGAAGTCTGGTTGAGCTTGCAAACTAGATGGTAAAGGCAGAGGGGATTGTGGGTATTAGATGTCCTCGAGCTTCTTCTCGAAGAGCTTGCAGTCGGAGGGAAGCAGGAGCGGGAACCCATTGTAATAACAAGAAGATGAACACTCCACATGGAACGTTATGGTAAGGACATAACTTCTTTTTTTGGCAGGTTGATAAAGTATCTTATGGGCGATGGCTAGTTGATTAAATTTCAGCTGCTGTTGTAATTCAAGCCACCCTAGTTGCTTTAGATTAATACAGTGGTGGGTTCTGAAGGGGTTACCTGTGGCAAACATGGCTATATTGTTGTAGGAGAGTTCTATTTTCTTAAGGTTATTTTTTGAGAGATTGGTGAATATGGGTAAGGCATAGAGAAGGGTGGAGATTAGGTGGGAGTGGGCAATAGTTATTCTAGTTGCAGGAGTGAGGAAGGGTTTGATTTTGTAAAGAGAGCCTATTTTTTTGTTAATAGTTTTCAAAGTGTTGCTGATATGGGTGTTGAAGTTAAGGTTGTTGTCTATGGTGATGCCTAGCAGTTTGGTAGTAAGATCTTGGGATATAGGTGTACCATTTTTAGATGATATAGTGAAGTCTATTTGGGGGGATTTGCTAGTAGGTGTGAAAAGGAGGAGTTTAGTTTTTCTTGGGTTAAGTAAGACACAGCGTTGTGTAAACCACTGTTCAACAGAGTTAAATGTGTGTTGTGTCAGGGAGTGAAGTTCAGACACAGATGTGGCTGAGCAAATAAGTGTGGAGTCGTCTGCGTATTGTATGCATGTAGCTTGGGGAACTACTTGGTGAAGGTAATTGATGAATAAAGTAAACAGGAGGGGGCCCAGTATGGACCCTTGAGGGACATCAGTGTTAACAAGTAGATGGGTAGAGTGGATTTCCAGAGTACAGCTTGATGTCTGTTATTTAAGTAGGACTGGAACCATTTTACAGCTAGTGTGTCAAGTGACAGAGATTTAAGAATATGTATGAGTATTTGGTGATTAACCATGTCAAAAGCCTTCGACAGGTCTAAGAAAAGTGCAGAGGAAAGTATGTTAAGGTTACGGTTTTTGTTGATGGTGTCTGTAAAGGAAAGGAGGGCAGTGGTAGTGCTATGGGAAGGTCTGAAACCATGTTGGGTATTGGTAAGCAAGTTATTATGAAGAAGCTGGTCAAGCAATTGCTTGTGGATACACCTTTCCATAATCAGATAAGGGAGAGAGTAGGGCTATGGGACGATAGTTGGAGAGTTCAGTGGAATTTCCACCCTTATGAAGGGGAATAATATGGGAAACTTTCCAGAGTTTAGGGATATACCCTTCGGTGATGGTTCTATTGATTAGTATGGAGATAGGGTAAGCTATGTAAGTATTCTGCGGGTAGTAAGTCAGCAGAGGGAGTGCATGGTTTGAGTTTTTGGATAAGGGAGAAGAATATATGCTGTTGGGCCAGGTTGGAAGAAGAATGGATGTGGTGGGTTTGAGTTAGAATTGGATATAGTTGTGTTATGACTAGAGAGCTGACTGGCAAGAGTTTGAATTGCTTCGGTGAAAAAGGTATTAAAGGCATTAGCTGTTTGCTTGGGATTCTCCTTGCCAGTGCCTTGTGGGTTGGGTGTGATAGATTGACCGGGCTGTAGTAATTGCTTAATACTTGCCCAGAACATTTGTGGATTATTATGTTGGGTTTGCTGAGACTGTAGGTAATGTTTTTGTATATTGGACAATATTGCTTTTTTAGTCACATTTCTCAGTTGCTTATAGTGTTGGTGATCGATAGGGTTTTTAGTTAAGCGTGATTTATTCCAGATTTTGTTTCTGAGGTGGATTTTTTGCTCCACCATCAACAAAAACCGTAAAAAAAAAGGTTTTCCCTTTGGGCTACGAACCGGGGCTTAGATCCATATACAGCTCCTTTAGATTCCATTTGATCCTTCCTAACAATTTTTCATAATGGAACGGCAGCCGCTACAGTTAGACTTCAATTAGCTGCCATTTCCAATTTCCATTTTGGTTTCATGGGAAATCCAATAATGCAATACTCCTTCTGTAAAACCTTCTTAAAAGAAGATGTTCATCGTGTTTCACTATTGCAGTCATGACTTTAGGGTTCTCCCCTGCCGGCAGGCAGTCTTCGGTCGGCCAGAATCCCAAAGTCTGGGTCCGGCTTCGGCTGTTCAGCCATGCTCCCTGACGTCAGAGCGCCAGGAGTACAAAGCTGACAGCCGACGCCATCTTCTCCAGTATTTCTTCCCGTGCGGTGATAGCTCGCAAGTGCCGGTCGGCTGTCTCCTGACTATTTTTACTGATAAACTTCAGTCCGAAGACTTTCTTCTCCACTCAAAGCTAAGTACCCCATTGGGGAAACTTTTTCTTGCTCCAGTCCGATGTCAGAAAAAGTTAATAATTGTATTTCATGTGGGAAGCAAATACCTCATAAGGATTTTCATTCTTACTGTATTCCCTGCTTAGGCCCTGACCATGACGTAGCTAGTTGTCGGTTTTGTGCTAGATTCAATCAACGTACAATTAAACGAAGGTACGAGTTTGCTTTTCATTACTTAGGTAGGCACTTTAACTACAAAATGTCGTCGGATATGGTTCTGGCTACCGGAGTTCACAAACGTCGCAAGGATAAAGACAGGCCTCCGAGGTCCAAATCTGACTATATTGCACAAGTGGAGCCAGCTTCAGGTTCGGCCTTCGTCAGTGAGGCGCTTCTGCAGCCCCTGTCGTCGGCCATTTCAGAACCGATGGCCGAAACGGACTCTCACGAGGAGCCAACCAGGCCTTTGAATATTTCTATTGCAAGACCTTCGGACAATGCTCCTTTGGATGCTGTGCAGGTACCGGCTTCCGAAGGGGTTTTCAGGCCTACTCAGCTTCTAATAAAGGCAAAGCCAAAGACAAAGGCAAAGACTCCTAAATCAAAGACTGCAACACAGGCCTCTTCTGGACCGGCTCCCAAGTCACAGAAACAGTTACTCAAGATGGCGGAGGATTTACTTACTATGATTAGGAGTTCACATCCCCCTCCAGATAAAAGGCCAAGGCAGGAAGTTTATTATGATTCCTCTGATCAGGCTTCTGTTTCTTCAGTTTCTTCTTCTGATGAGGAATATTCTTTCCCTCCTTATGAGGATTCTGATGCTGAGGAATCCATTCCTTCAGCTTCTCCCCCTGAGGATTTCTCTTTTGGGGAAACTTTGCATGAAATGTGGGAACATTTCCACTGGGAAAGACAGGAGTATTCGGAATCTAAGAAAAGACTAAGGGATTTTCTTCTCCCCCAACATAGACCCCTGGCTATTCCTCCTGTTTTGGATATTGTGGATTATACTTTTTCGGAGGCTAACTTAACCCCTGACTCTTTTCCTCCTGCTCCTGTTAAGCCTGATAGATATTACAGGGTTCCTGATTCCCACCAGTTTTTATACAAGAACCCTTCTGCTGACCCTGAAACCATTTCTCAGGGTCCTAAGGGAGTTAAGGCCGCTTCTGCCAAAAACCCCATTCCCACTGAAAAGGATTCTAGACCTTTAGAAAGATGGGGCAAAAAAGTGTACACTTCTGCTACTTTATCCATTAGGGCTTTAAACTGTCAGTTTTGTATGCTGAAATACCAGCAATTTCTCTTGTCTGTTTTAAAACAAAAGCTTACTTCCATTTCTGCCTGTGCAGATGATAAGGATGCCACTGAACAAGTTGGGAAGCATGGTTTACACTGTGGATTTGATGCCTTGGAGGCTTCTTGTAGGGCTTCTGCCTCCGGCACAGTTATTAGAAGGCATGCATGGCTAAAGAAACAAAATTTGCCAGAACAAGTAAAAGCTAAATTATTGGATGCTCCTGTTCAGCATAATGTTTTGTTTGGATCAAAAGCTGAAGAGGTGATTAAAAAGATGGAGGATAAGGTGAAATCCATGCAAACAGTTAAAGATTTCTTACAAGTACAGCCACCCAGATTTAGCAGGAATTGGCCTTCTAAAAATTGGTCCTTCCCCACTTCAGACAGGCCTCAGAGGGGTAGATATAGACGCTCCCGAGGAAGGCCTCAAACACAAGCTTCTTATAGACCAAGACAGTGGACTGCTTCCATCCCTAGGGGAGGAGAGGACAGGTCACAAACTCATAGGAAACAGACTCAATGACTCCCTCTGTTGGGCTGAAGGAACTTCTTGCCTGGAAGCCCCTCTTGGAGGAAAACTCTCTTTTTTTTATCAAAATTGGACTCCTATAACCCAAGACAAGTGGGTTCTGGATGTGGTTTCAAGAGGTTACAAATTCCATTTTCATACCCTGCCAAGGCCAAGTGGATGGCCAGACCTTCCAAAACATCAATGGACAGAGGCCTTAAACCAGGTGGAAGCTCTTTTGGCTATGAAAGCCATAGAACTAGTTCCACTTTCAGAGATGGGACAAGGTTTTTACTCAAGGCTCTTTCTAGTCCCCAGGAAGCAAAACTCATGGAGACCCATTCTGGATCTGTCAGTCTTGAACACCTTTCTAGAGATTCCAAAATTCAAGATGCTTACTCTACAGCAGCTACTTCCAATGCTGTCCAAAGATGCATGGATGGTAACTTTGGATTTAAAGGAGGATTATTTACACATTCCCATCAGGCAGGAACGCAGAAACTACCTCAGGTTCAAGGCCGGATCGAGGCACTTTCAATTCTCTGCGCTACCCTTTGGATTGTCTACTGCACCCAGGGTCTATACCAAATGCCTGGCTCCAGTAGTAGCTTACTGCAGACTCAAGGGAATTCAAATTTACCCTCATCTGGACGATTGTCTAATTCAGGCAGCAAGGATGTCTTACTCCAGCATCTAGAATTTGTACAGAACCTCCTCAAGTTCCTGGGATTCTCTGTAAACATAAAAAAGTCAAATTTGACACCCTCACAACAGATAACTTTTCTGGGTGCTCTTCTAAACACCACAACCCAGATGGCATTTCTGACATCCGAAAAACAATTACAGCTGGCTTCAACTTTCAAAATCTTGGCAACTTTAACTCCGCTATCTGCAAGGAGATTCCTGCAGGCTTTTGGTTACATGGCCTCCTGCATCCTTCTCGTACCATATGCAAGACTACACATGAGGAAAATACAGTGGTACCTAAAACGTGTATTGTCTCAACATTGCCACAGTTTAGACATACTGATCTCCATCCTGCCTTGTTTTCAAAAGGAATTCCTTTGGTGGTCCAAGGCATGTACTCTAAACAAAGGGAAACCCTTCTGTCTGCCTCCTGCCACTCAGATTCTAACCACGGACGCCTCAGATTATGCCTGGGGAGCCCATTTTCAGGGCAACTGTCTGCAGGGCCTTTGGACAAAGGATCAGAAGCACCTGCATATCAATTTAAAGGAAATGTTAGTCGTTCAGAAAGCTCTAATGGCCTTCAGGAATCTTCTACAACCAGGACAACTAATACGAACAGACAACACCACAGTTATGTGGTACATAAACAAGCAAGAGGGATCTCATTCCTACCCCCTTTGCAGACTAGCCATGGATCTATGGAACCACAGCTCTAGCTTGCAATCTGGACCTTCAAGCTCAGTTTCTACCAGGGAAGCAAAACTTCCTGGCAGACAGTCTGAGCAGAAACCTTTCGGATCCACACGAATGGATGCTGGACACCGAAATATTCAGGATGATAACAGCAGTCTGGGGACGTCCTCACATAGATCTCTTTGCATCCCATCTCAATCCTCAACTACAGAATTTTTGCACCAGGACTTTCCACAAACTAGCTTGGAAAGTGGATGCACTATCTTTCAGTTGGAGAAACCTATCGGGATATGTCTTTCCACCTCTTCCTCTTCTTCCACGGGTATTATTAAAGATCAAACAGGACAAGCCCAAGATGATGATCTTGTTGGCCCCAAATTGGCCTCGACAGTTTTTGTACCCCACTCTGAAAAACCCATGTCTGGAGCCCCCTTGGGTCTTACCACAAACTCTGAACCTTCTGTCCCAACATCAGGGTCAGGTTCTACACTCCCATGTCAGCACTCTCAGCCTGGTGGCCTGGTTAATCCAGGGCCTTTGATTTTTTCTCTCCTACCCAAGCAGGTTATGGATGTCATTTTAGAAGCCAGACGTCCTAGCACTAGAAAATCTTATGCAGGAAAATGGAAAAGATTTTATTCCTGGATGCAGGCTCAGGATTCTGATCCTCTTCTTCCGAACATTCCTTTAATTTTACTTTACTTGACAGATCTCTTACTAAGGGTCTCTCTTTCTCTTCCATTAAGATACATGCCTCTGCTATTTCTGCTCATTATAATACATACCCTCCAATCTTTTCCCACCAGCTCATGAGACAGTTTCTCAGAGGAGCTAAGAACTTAAGACCTCCTAGATCTCCTCCCATTCCTGCTTGGGATCTCAACTATGTTTTGGAAAAGCTCACCTTGCCTCCTTTTGAGCCTTCTGCCTCTTCTGACATCAAGTTTTTATCTTGGAAGACAGCCATCCTGTTAGCCCTAACCTCTGCCAGGAAAGTTTCAGAGTTACAAGCTCATATGGCTGTGGAACCTTATATTATTTTTCATCAAGACAGGGTGTCTTTGAGGACTAATCCTACCTTCATGCCTAAGGTGGTTTCCAAAGTGGCTTTAAATCAAACTATCCACTTGCCAACTTTTTTCCCCACTCCTCAAAATAAAGGGGAAAGGATCTTACATTCCTTGGATGTACACAGACAACTACGTTTTTACCTGGACAGAACCAAGGACATCAGAAAATCAGAACAATTGTTTTTCTTATGCTTCAAGTTCCCAAGGTAAAGCCATCTCAAAACAGACCATTTCTAAATGGATTGCTCATGGAATCAGATTTTGTTATTCACACCATGGAAAGCAAATCCCAGGGAGTATACGGACTCATTCCACCAGAGCTGTTGCCACTTCTGTGGCCTTCCTCAGGGGAGTTCCTACCAAAGACATTTTGGAAGCTGCAACTTGGAGTTCAGTGCATACTTTTTCTAAGCACTACAATCTACCTCTCTACTCTAAGTCTAGGGCAGGCTTTGCCTCTGCAGTCTTGCAGGGCCTTTTAGCCGCCCCTTCTACTTTATGACCAC
This sequence comes from Protopterus annectens, assembly GCF_019279795.1. NCBI lineage: Eukaryota > Metazoa > Chordata > Ceratodontiformes > Protopteridae > Protopterus > Protopterus annectens. The sequence continues at coordinate 1,766,810,134 of NC_056743.1, forward strand.
CTCCCTTTCATTCTGCTTTGGGAGTCTACCCTACAGTCATGACCTGCAACAGTGAAACACGATGAACATAGTACAGTTGTGTACACCTACCATAAATGTAGATGTTAGTGTCTTCACTGTTGCAGTCTGGGTTTCCCTCCCTCCTGTCCCCTCTTATTTTTACTTTTGTGTGGTTCCTTTTTTCACCATTCTTCTTTGGTGTATTTGCAAAGGATATGGGACCTTTCTCATTTTGGGACTCCTGACATCTGGGGCAAGAAAAACTGGAGAAGATGGCGTCGGCTGTCAGCTTTGTACTCCTGGCGCTCTGACATCAGGGAGCATGGTTGAACAGCCAACGCCGGACCCAGACTTTGGGATTCTGGCCAACCGAGGACTGCCTGCCGGCAGGGGAGAACCCTACAGTCATGACTGCAACAATGAAGACAGTCGAACATCTACATTTATGTTAGGTGTACACAACTGTACTTTCTTCTTCTTAGGCCCCCAATAAAACGACCTTTAGAACCCTGGGACTTAAATTTAGTCTTCTCATCTTTGATGTCTGCACCCTTTGAACCATCCTCATCATCAGACTTAAAATTATCATGGAAAACCCTGTTCTTGGTAGCTATAATATCGGCTAGGAGAGTCTCGGAACTTCAAGCCCTAACTATTCAATCTCCTTGTATTACTTTTCACAAGGATAGAGTCTCTTAGGACAAACCCTTCCTTTCTCCCTAAGGTATGCTCAGAACACAACCTGAATACTACCATTGAGCTTACCTGTGTCTTTTCCAAACCACTCTAATAAATCAGAGTATAGACTTCATCAGCTTATGTCCACAGGATACTCAGATTCTATATACACAGGACCAAAGAATTCAGGAAATGTAATCAACTTTTTGTTTCCTTTTCTGACAAAAGGAAAGGCTTACCTGTTTCAAAAATTACTCTTTCAAAATGGCTTTTGGATTGCATATCCTTTGCTTATCAACAAGCTGGTAGACCATTACCGTTAAAAGTTAAAGGTCACTCTACTAGAGCTGTAGCTTCTTCATGCACCTTTTGATCTAGGCTCCCGATTGATGCTATTTGTGCAGCAGCCTGGGCAAGACCACATATGTTTGTCACTCATTACAAATTGGATTTCGCCTCCCGGGACAGGTCATCCTTTGGGTTCACTGTGCTGAAGAGTCTCTTCGCTTGAGCCACTCTGGATAAAGGTGATAGGGACGCTGTCCCATCCAGCAAGAATTATGGCGAGATAGGACTACACAACATAAAGAAGTTATGTACTTACCATAACGTTCCATGTTTGTAGTCCATCTCGCCTATATTCTTGCGTCCCTCCCTCCAACCCCCTTCCCATTTCTGGGGGATCTAGTGGACCTCTTTTTGGGGCTGCCTGACTTTGCTCTTTATTGTCCACCTGGAATGGATTATGTTTCTAATTCCTTCCTGTATTTTTACAGATTCTTTATTATTATTATTATTATTATTATTATTATTACCTTCTTGCAAACTAGATCTGGGGAATTGCCGTGAGGCACCATGGGATAGGGGGCTAGCCTCGAGCCAGTAAAAAGCTCTCGAGCTTTAGTATAGGCCGAGTCGGAGCCGAATATTGGCTCCGAACCCATCCAGCAAGAATATAAGCGAGATGGACTACAAACATGGAACGTTATGGTAAGTACATAACTTCTTTTTATCAGAACCAGCCTTCCAAAGTTTCAGAACTGATAGACTGAATGAATAGGATAGGAAAATGATGTACTTACTATAATGATAGAACCTTTCATTCTTATCCATCTAATATGATGAAAACTCCCATTTTCCCCTGTACGACCGGAAGGATTGTTATTTTATATAGGGTGTTCCTTAGCTGTGGTTTCAGATTAATGTTCCCATGCTGAATCTCAGGCATCAATTGATATTTGGTACTTTGGGGGGAATGGTACGATATGGGAGGGAAAATTTTGAAGGGGCTTGAGGCTGATGCACTGATGGTGCCGAATTGGATTCAGTGAGTGGCTCAGAGGACCCATTGATCATATTGGAAGGACACGAATGAAAGGCTGTATCATTACATATTTTGTCTTTTGCTTTCAAACAAGCCATGAAAATAACTTGAAACTGTGTGATTCTTTCCTAGAAAAGTCAATGTTGGAAGGGTTGAACTATTCAGCAATGCTTCAGCAATTGTCATATTCCGTTTCACGTAGGTTACTTAAAGGTGACCTTTGCCTCGGTTTCCATGGCATTGCCTAGTAGAATACTGTTTCAGTTTATGCCTGAAGTGGACCACTGAGGAAGCTAACATCAGGTTGGAGACCCACATACCAAAAGTAAATATCAGTAATACAAAAAGTGGGTTATACATTTTACACAATTTCTTCCAAGATTATGATGCGAGCTTCTGCTTAGTATTAGAAGCCAGTCATTACTTCCTCTATGATTCAAGATTATTTTTTAAGGAAATTAGACAATATTAACATTATAGCAGTCAAGCTTCATGCAGGTCATTAGGTTGCATTCTTGTCATTCGCACCTGAAAATTTACTTCTCTTTTAACCTACGTCTATAGGTACAGATTAGAATAGCTAGTGTGTGTGCGGACAAAATAGTGTAATCATTTTAACCGGTATGTTTTTGGGAGGTAGGAAAAAATGTGAGTACCTGGGTATGGTGGGGGGCTTGAAAATACTGCAGAGACCAACTGGAGGTCAGGATTTGTACACTAGGATGTTGAGCTATGGGACAAAAACAATGACCAAAAAAAAAAACACTGAGCCATGTGTCTTTATTAGCAGTGTCAGCTTTTGGGCTTTATAGTTTTATTTATGTGTCTCTTGTATGATCTGTCTGCTGTGTAGTCCAGGCTGCATTTAATGAAGTCTTTTTAGCTCTTTTTTTCAGTAATAGTATTCATCAGTATTACACACTGGTTTGAAACACTTTTTATAAAAATGAAGAAACATGAGCATTAAATGTCTAAGGATGTAAGTGACATAGTGGGGAGCTTTACTGTCCCACGTGATATAACTTTCTTAGAGCTTGCTCTTGGTTCCATGGCAGAGAGAGAGCCCTGACTTGCTTCCCAGGCAACCTATGTTAGTTAGCTGCTGGACAGTGGAAGAACCATGGCAGGGTGTGGTATTGAGCAACTTAGATCAGTTTGCCTATCCATGGGAGGGACCAACATTCTTTTTACAGCTGGGGCACACCATAATGGAGGATAGAGCATGAATCACCTGGCGGAGAACACAGGCTGTTATATGAAACTGGGAGGTGGACATAAGTAGACAAATATCATGGGCAATGAAGCATGTGATGTTGGCCTCTCCTTTCCTATTTCCTTCTTTTGTGCATGTAAAAATCCCCAAGTGCAGATGCATATGTTATGCCTGCTTCCTGCCCTTAGGAAGGTGAGAGCATTGAAATCTTTGAAGATGATGCTGCCAGGTACTGTCTGTCCATGAAGAGAGAGGGTGCACCTGCTGAAAGGAATATGTCAAGACTTTTTCGACCCCGAGGGAAGGAAAGGAATGAGTTAGAGGGATAAGGGAGGTAGTTAGCAGTGGAGATTGAGAGCCCCCAAAAAAAAAGAAACCTTCAGATGTTACACAAACTCTGGGTAGGTTATAAACTTTTGCAAAAACTGTGTCTTCACTGTAGTGTATAACTTGATGAAATTATAGGTGATTGCATAGTGCTAGTACATTTTGATGATATGGACTTGCACTGTTTTTAGTGGTTGTAGTGCTGTCTTCTTGGGTTGGACACACTGGATTCTGATGAGGAATTATGTGACAGACCATCACAACCACTTTACTCTTGAGACCCCCTTCTTCTGCATTTTACATTCCTGCTAGCCATTCATACTATTACATTGGCTTACAAGACTCCATTGAAAATAATTCAGCATTGTTGCCTCACTGTGTACACTTCATAGCCTGTAAACATAACTTCATATCCATATTTTTTTTTTTTGTAATCCTTTCTTTCTTTTTTGCACGAGTATTGCTTTTCAGCTGCTTTGCAATTTTGTCTGCAAAGAACTTTAGAGGATGTTAATCATACCAGATAAATATTGGTTAAATGCGATTACTTAGTCATCCTTAAGTTTCCTTTTGTTTCATAATCCTGTTGTCGTTTTTACTTATGCATTTCATTTTACAATTGAAACCCAGAATAGCAGGCTCTTTTGCATGCAAAAAAGTGGATTTTTAAAACTCAGTGATACCTTCCAGTCTTGTCCTGACTTAGGCTGCTAGCTCAGCTCGTTGCTCGCTATTGCTGCGTTTCAACCTCCCCAGGTGTTTCCCACTGTTCTACATACCACCCTGGCTTCTCGCCCTTGAAAGAATAACCTAAGGGGATTCTGCAGTGGTTTTTGTAACCATTCAGCCTCCTCCAAGAACTTAGAGCTACAGCATGTATGTAACCCTACTGTGATAATTTTTTTTATTCCTTTCTGCTGTTGTTTCCAAACGCATCGATCGCTTGCTAGCACTTTACTACGGTCTTTAGTCTCTTTTTTACTCTCCTGGCTCCTTCCCACTCCTTTGCGTTTTCCTGCCTTATCCTAGTAGTCGCTCATTGTTTGGCCACTAGGTGGCAGGATTTATCCATTCCCAATTCCTACATTTAATTTAATCTACGGCTTCTGTGTTTAGTACCACACCCCAGTGAATCCTCTGCTTACCTCTCAGTGTCTTACCCCTGTGCCCCCTTACCTTTGAGCTTGCTCTCACTTCACTGATTGTTTTTTTTGCTAGTCTCCTTCCTTCTCTGCTCTACCTGCTCTGTTCGCCCTGCGGGCTCACTCTGCTCCCCTACCCTGCCCTTAAATCTCACCTGCCCCCACTACCTCTACACTTGTAGCCACAAAACCACTCCCACACCCACATAGCCCAATAGGCTCTCCCTATCTTTTGCCCGTCATAATTCTTCCACCCCCACCCCTTCCTACTAGATCCCACCCCCCACCTCTCCTCAACTTCTACCCATACTTGGTACAGCCCATTCTACTATCCACGCAACTCTATATCCTTCCACAGCTCAAATACTAAATAACCATTATGCTTATAAAATCTGCCTCCTTTATAATTCTAATACTTCTCACCTTATCCTGCCTTAACTGTCTCGCAAGCCCTCCAAATACTAATCCCTATCCCCCTTTTTATACTACCTGTTCATTCCCCATACAGCACAAACACTCTTCAGCCTTCATATCCCCCTATCTTTACATCTTCAGTAACTGTCTCCTTTTCCCTACAAACTTATCCTTACGTACAGATACTCTACTCCAATCCCAATTAACCCTATTCCCACAAAGTACCTGGCTCTCAAACTAGACACTAAGCAGTCTAAATACCTCTTTTTCCATATCCACCAACTCATTACCATCCTTCTCTCTGGCGACATTCACCCTAACCCCGGTCCCTCTTCTCCTCACAATTCAAATTCACCCCCAATTACCCTCCTCAACAGGAAAATCCCTTCTTTTCACTACACTCACTGCTCAAAGTATATGTAACAAAATCCCTAACTTCAATGCCTGGCTTTTCCACAATCAGCCAGGTATCTTGTCCATTTCCGAAACTTGGCTGAAACCCCATATTAAAGACTCTGAAATAATCCCTCCCCCCAACTATTTTATCATTAGAAAAGATAGAACCCATAAGAAAGGTGATGGAGTCGCTCTCCTCTACTCCTCCTCCCTCTCATTTACTCCCTGTACTAAACCTATTCCCCAGTTCGCCTCCTAACCCTGGCCCTACTTCAGATGAATAGACACAAACATATGTATGTATCTGTAGCTGCTCTCTGTATTCCTCCTGGTTCTCGAGGATATCCTCTCCTGGTTCTTCACCACATTAGCAACAAGACTATAATTCTTAGTGACATCCATATTAACTGGACCACCATTCAATCTCCTACAAATTCCCTAAACATAAACCTCTACAACTTCTCACAGCTAAATCAACTCTACGACTAGACCTTCCAGGGACTACTCCCGTGGTAGTACCCTTGACCGGATTCTGGCCTCTCACCCTCATTACATCTGTGACAGTGGCACCCTCCCCGACTCTCTCAGTGATCACCTTACTGCATTTGCTCATCGCCTTCCCTCCTCCATACATCTCATACACTTGTATCTCTATACACTCCCTAAAAAATTTCAACCCTGATACCTTCTCAAACAATCTAAAACATAAACTGCAGCCCTCTAAAAACCCTTTCACTGGATAATGCTGTTACCTACTTCAATACAACATTCTTAAACCTTTTAAATACCTTTGTCCCCTCCAAAACAAAAGAAATTAAAAGCAGCACCGTCCCTTGGTTAACCAAAGACACCACAACTGTCATGCGTCTTCGAGACAAATCCTGCAAATGCTACCAGAAAAATAAAGCTCCCATCACCGTGAATGAATACAAGCTACTTTGTAACAAAGTTAAAAAAAACTTATTGCAACCGACCACAAATGTTATTTCTCCATACTTCAAAATAACCACAAGACAATCCCTAAAAAAATCTGAAATGGTATCACCTCCCTTCTCAATCCCAGTAGAACAGAAAACCCCTGCCCTGATCCAAATGGACTGATCCAACCTGGACTTAGCCACCGAATTTAACTCCTTCCTCATTAACTCCATAGCCAAACTATGACGTCATCCTTCACTGATGATGCTACATCCTCATCTCTTCCTCCCCAAACAGTGCCACCTCTCAACCCCTTCCCTTCTCCACAAAATCCATCCCAACATCTACCATAAAAAAACTTCTTCTGAACTTGAAACCATGCTCCAACGCCCCTGATAGCATTCCTTCCTACTTTCTAAAAATAGCAGCCGAAGCCATTGCTTTCCCCATCTGCATTCTAATAAACTGGTCAATCCAAGAAGGCTATTTACCCCAACTTTGGAAAATGGCCTTTATCTTTCCTCTTCACAAAAGGGGCAACAACAACAATATTCACAATTTTCGACCTATCACCATGTTATTTCCCCATCTCAAAAATTCTTGAAAAATGCATCCACCTACAACTTTTACCCTACCTCATAGATAACCACCTGCTTACTCCCACACATGGATTCAGACCTGGCCACAGTACTACCACCGCTCTCCTCTCCTTCCTCGAAAATGTTAAAGTTTATGATTCCAGCTGCCTTGCATCTGCCCTCCTTCTAGACCTATCAAAGGTCTTTGATACTATCTCTCTCAACCTTCTTCTAGCTAAACTCTCTAATCTTAATCTATCTCCTCTATCAACTGGTTTACCAGTTACCTCTCCAATAGGCAACAAGCAGTCAAATTGAAAAAAGCCACCTCCTCCTTCCTTAATACTCCTACAGGTGTACCCCAGGGTTCCATATTAGGGCCCCCTACTGTTCAATATTTTCATAAATGACTTCCTCCAGACCATTCCTATTGCAAAACTTATCCAGTATGCAGATGATTCTACAGTAATTTCTACTGCCACCTCCTCCTACACACTCATAAAATTAATCCAGTATGCCTTCTCTTCCACTGAACAATGGATGTTAGATAACCACCTAGCACTCAGTGCGTCAGAAACTAAATTTATGATATTTACTCCTTCTAAAAACACCACCATAGACAAAAACTCATTCTCCATTACTAGTCACAACAGTACATCTCTCGAAATAGCATCCAATGCAAAACCTAGGTGTTCTCATTGATGATCAGCTTAAGTTTGATACCCACCTACAAACAAATATATAAAAAAAAAAAAAACACCAGAAACTTCTGCTCTGCCACCACAATCGCTGCCTCACTCCCTCTACCAAGTTTGTTCTCTCTACCACATACCTTATCCCTTCACTCCTATATGGTGCCCCACTTCATCCTAACCTACAATCTTCTCTCAAGACAAAACTCTCTTCCTGTTGCAACAAAATTTCCAAGTTCGCCACAGGCTACAGATCCTCCATCCACCACTGTAATGCCCTTCAAAAACTGAATTGGTTAGAGTTGCCCAATTGTCTTACCTACATTCAGCTCACCCATGCTCACAAACTTATCTTCAGTCCTCCTCTCTGCCCCTCCCTTGCCTCCACCTTCAAAATGCACCTACCTGATAGACTTCAAAATCTGATTGAACTGCACAAGCCTGCCCACTCACCAGACAAACATCTACTATCCTTCTCTTTAGCACACCTTTGGAACACCCTGCCACCTCTTATCCATACCACCCATAACCTCTCTACCTTTTAAGACCTTGCTTCACTCACATCTCATATCCCTCTGGGAATGTTCCTGCTTTCACCCCACATAACTCCCTTAGCATTGCACCCTATTTTCTCACTCTCTCTCCTTTCCCGCCTCTCACTAAGCTACCTTTTTCTCTACCTCCTTTTTTCTCTCTACTTCTAACTTTTCCCTCTTTGCTCACTTCTCCGCTGTCCCACTTACCCTATTGTAGCTGTCATAGAATACCTATGTTGAAGCTCTTTTGCCTCTACTGTTATTTCTTTAGTATGAACAAATATATTTGTAAATATTTACTAATGGTTTTCCTAAGTTCTGTCTTTAAATTTTTTTTTTTTTGCTAAACTGTATTTTTAATGCTATATTTCTTCATCTGTACTACTATATTGCTAATAATTTGTTTATATTGTACAATGTCTTTATGGAGCTTTTCTCCACGGGACTCCATTGAAAATGGGCTCTTTCATAGCCCAATGGACGATCTGGTAAACAAACTGCAAATGAATAAAATAAATAAAACTCAGTATGCTTGTACTGAAATCATTTGACCACAGAGTTTAGTAAAACCATAAAAAATGTTCCTTAAAAATGTTAAGGAGATCAGATAGCAGCAAGGTAGATTCAGAACACACTTCTGCCCAGAAGGCCTGTGATGATTCATGAACTCCTATAATTCTAACACCGCTGCATCCTTCGAGTACCTCATCACCACCACCACCACCACACACACCTTCTCATCACTCATTACTTTCTGTTCCTTTTCAAGTGTTGGCCCTGTCTTCCCCTCAGGGAGGGGTCTTTTTTAACTGCTTCTGTGAGTTAGATTGAAGCATGAGGTTTCAAGGTTTTGGGTTTATGGATCATATTTGTAGAAATCAGTCACTTTGTTGTCCATTGGGTGCCTCTTGCCCTGATTGCCAGGCATGCTGTTGCACAGTCCCCTTTCTTAGGTCTGTGTTGTCCCTTCCTTCCCCACTATTAGTATGAACATCACTAAGCCTCATACTTCCTCCAGGATATGACCAGTAGGCTTGCAGCCAGTAAAGAGACCTACTTGATGAAGGTTCAGTTAAGTCAGTCCAGCTGTGTCACCATGAAATGACTTAATATCTCCATTGCCTGCCCTGCAGATGGGCAACCCTGCTTTGTGTCACTAGGAGAGCCATATTCTTTAATGTTATTATGCAGTCACATGTAGTTAATCTTTGGAGGGATAAAAAAGTAGTTTACAGTCAGGTGTACAAGTGTACAGCTGAATATTCTTTATTCCCTCTCTCTCTCTCTTAGAAAGTAGTTTAGGATTGAATTATGTACATAATCAGTGTTATGCGGTTAGGGGAATGTTGTTAGGGAGGTATTCACAGAATTTGTTTTCTTAGTTTATGTATTGTGAGGGCTTATCCAGGATGTGAAGGCAGTGCTAATTTTCACATTTGTAATATAGTTGTGGGCATGCACCTGCACATTTTTGTAGCTATTGAATCACATTTGCATACTGCAACCAAATGTCTACTAATTGCCTCTCTAGTAGACTAGAGTACCCAGAGAAATCCCAAATGGATAAGGAAGGCATATGTTACCCCACGCAAACAGTGGCTTGTGGTTAGGACTGATCTCCTGTTTCTTGATGTGTGTGACAGCAGCAGCATCCTAAATGCATGTATTTCAAGTGGGTAGTGTGACAGACTACAGTCTTGGATAGGTATTATGTGGCGTAAGACTCGTAAGGTCTGTGTTTAGCTGCACTCTGTGTTGCAGTAAATTGGCCAGTGATGTACACAGGTTATATACTAGGTTTAAGGTATGAAACCTCCAGTGCTTCTCTGTTGAACTGGAATGACTCAGCACTCGTCATCACTTAATTATTTGTAGATGTACTGTAACTAGTAACATTGTCTGTTATTTCATTGTCTTTATGTTCATTTATCTAGATTTGCGAAGTGTAGTTTTAGCTTTCTGCATTCCATCAGAATATATTTGTAAATAAATAATTTTTTGCTTGGCTGGTTGTAATGCTGGGCATACCCTGAAAATGGTCCATTTTGATTAATGTTCTATTAGAATGAAAACTAAACTTTACTCATTTGGTCATTGTGTTACCATCCCTGTATGGACCCACTTTAGCCACTTGCTAGAAGCATACTTCTTGGGTGAATAGATGCTTGTACTTGCACAAGACATGACTGAAATGGTCCATATAGATCAATCCAGTTTTCTGGCTTAATAAACAAATGAGGGGCAAAAGTTGTTTTTCCTTGTGTGTTATGTTGGGATGAGCACCTTTAGGCATAATTGGACATTGTGCCATCTTACAGTAGTAACATGTAAACCCTAGGAGTGGTCCATAGGATGGCTGCTATGTGATTGAATAAGCAGTGATCACCTCATTAACATTACTTTAAAAAGTCTGGGGGTGCCATGAAATGGAATGTGCCTAATGGTTAAATTTCCATCCAAGGATATCCTTTCGCGTTCTCTAGGCAATAACTGGGTAATAATGACTGCCTACTTTGAAGATTATTTTGGGGGAGAATGGGTTAAAAGCAGTTGCTGTACTGACCTTGTACTGGGCTGAATTAAATAGGAAATTGCGGTTTCTCTTTTATCTAAATAAAAATCGTGGCTGTAGAATGTCCGTTGTGTGTGTGTGTGTGTGTGTGTGTGTGTGTGTGTGTCAGAGCTTTTAAGCATTTCTCATTTACCATTCAGCTGTCCTTAAGAAACCAAACTTACAAGCTTGCTTAAAATTTTCTTTCAGATATCATCCTTCATTTGTACAGTATTTTAGTGCTGGGTCACTGAAGCAGAATGTTGAAAGTTAGATGATGTGACTCTATTAGAGAACTTAAGCTTTTGCTAGAAAATAGCCTTTGAAGCAACTGTATATGCCACTTTGTTGCCTAGCAACTAGATCGGTCATTTTTGCTGTGATACTTAAAGAATTACCAAGTGTGTGTGTGTTTTGGGGGGCAGGAAGCTTACCCCAGACTTAAGGTGCAAAGAAGCATATTATGATTACTGAAGATTAGAAAGTGAATACTGTGAAGTCCATATATTCAGCATATTTTAACCATTCTGCATTACCTCTCCAGACGCGCACATTTTTTCCATTTCACAGTTTTCTTTTGCTTTATTTTAACTGCATAAGTCAGCTGGACACAGTGTCATTTTCATGGGTAATCTGAAAGCATTGTCTAATTAAAATGACTTGTTCAGAGTGATAACAGTAGGCAAGTGGAGGCTGTGCAAATCAAACACTGGACTGTAGGAAGCAGCTTGTTAAAAGCTACTTACCCTAATCTTCAGAGCTAGTTACTAGATCAAGTTCAGACAGCTTTTTTTTTTTTGGAAGAACCCTTACACCCCTTTGTTTTAAACAGCAAATTGGGCAGCTTGCTTTTGTGAATGTCACAATTATGTAATGAAATTTCTTAAATTCTTTCCACCCTTCCCTGCTCTTTTTTTTCCCTTCACACCACTGTTGATGTTCATCGTGTTTCACTGTTGCAGTCATTACTCTTGGGTTATCCTGCTGGCAGGCTACCCGCAGTCGGCCTGAATTCCAAAGTCTGGTCCGGCGTCGGTTGCTGTTGCCTCTTCCCTGATGATAGTGCGCCAGGGGTATAAAAGATGCAGCCAACGCCATTTTCCACAGTCTTTCTTGCCGCGTGGTGCCCGAAGCAAAAGCAGTTCGCAAGTGCCGGTTGGCCAACTCCTGAGATTTTTGTAATTGAATTTCAGATCCGAAGTCTTCAATAAAGCTGAGTACCCCGTTGGGGAAACCTTTTTCTTGCTCCAGACCGATGTCTGAAAAAGTTAACAATTGTATTTCTTGTGGGAAGCAAATACCTCATAAGGATTTTCATTCTTACTGTATTCCTTGCCTAGGCCCTGATCACGACGTTGCTAGTTGTCAGTTTTGTGCTAGATTTAACCAACACACTATAAAGTGTCGGTACAATTTTGCTTTTCATTACTTTGGCCGAAGGTTTAACTATATAATGCCGTCGGAACAACCGACGACCGGAATTCATAAAAAGCGCAAGGATAAAGAAAAGGACAGGCATCCGAGGTCCAAAACAGACGAAGCCTCTTCTAGGCCAGTCGCCGGTGCTCAGTGAGGCGCTTTCGCAGCCCCCGACTCCCGCTACCTCAGAGCCACAGGCCACCTCCGACTCCCACGTGGAGACAACTAGGCCTCTGGATACTCAAGGTATTGGTCCTTCGGAAATTAATCCCTCAGATGGGTCCGGAGCCGCTGAGCAGGCATCAGCTTGGGTGTTTTCAGACCTACACAACTTTATATAAAGCCTACTTCAGCATCCAAGACAAAGTCTAAAGCAGTTTTAAAGACAAGGAAACAAGTACAGCATTCTCCAGGACAGACTTCTATGCCTAAGAAACAGATGCTCAAAATGGCCGAAGACCTAATTACTTTGATCAGGGGTTCCCATCTCCCTCTTGAAAAGAGGCCTAGGCAAGATACTGAGTATGATTCCTCCGATCAGGTTTCCATTGCCTCTGATTCCTCTTCAGAACAGGGATATTCTATTCCTCCCTATGAGGATTCTGATGCTGAAGATTCTATTCCTTCAGCTTCTCCTCCTGAGAATTACTCATTTGGGGAAACCCTGCATACCATGAGGGAGCATTTCCACTGGGAGAGCCAAGATTATTCAGATTCTAAGAAAAGGCTTAGAGACTTTCTGTTACTGACTCAGCACAGACCTCTTGCTATTCCTCCTGTTCTAGACATAGTAGATGTATTTTCAGAGTCCGGCCTGTCTCCAGACTCTTTACCACCTGCACCTGTTAAGTCGGACAGATACTACAGGGTTCCAGATTCCCATAAATTTCTATATAAAAACCCTGCGGCTGACCCACAAGTTATTTCACAGGGTCCCAAAGGGGTCAAGGCTGCTTCGGCTGAAAACCCTGTTCCCTCAAAGATTCTAGGGCTCTGGACAGATGGGGGAAAAAAGTCTACACTTCTGCTACCTTGGCTGTAAGGGCTTTAAATTGTCAGTTTCATATGCTCAAATATCAGCAACACTTAATGTCTTTGTTAAAACAAAAAATGTTGACAACTTATGAATGCTCTGAGAACAAAGAATTGCAGGATTTATTGCATGCAGCTGAACAAGTGGGAAAACATACTTTGCAATGTGGTTATGATTCACTGGAGGCCTCGTGCAGGGCCGCAGTTACAGGTTCTGTTATTAGAAGGCATGCCTGGTTAAAGGAACAGAATCTGCCTGATCATGTTAAAGCAAAATTATTGGATGCTCCATTACAGCATGATACTTTGTTTGGTATGAAGGCAGAAGGTGTTGAAGAAAATGGAGGATAAAGCTAAATCTGTGCAGACAGTAAAGGATTTCTTACAGGTACAGCCACCCAGATTTAGCAGGAACTGGCCTAAGAATTGGTCCTTTCCAGTGGCAGACAGACCACCAAGAGGCCGATTCAGATGCCCTAGAGGCAGGCAACAGCCCCAGGGCTCATACAGGCCCAAACAATGGGGTGCTTCTACCTCCAAAAGTGGAAAAGACGAGTCACAGCCTTAGAGGAAACAGTCCCAATGATTTCCCTCTACAAATGCCAAGCACTTATCTTTTGGCAGCTCCCTTAGGGGGAAAGTTAGCACTTTTTTCACAAAATTGGCACAGGATCACCCAGGTAAAATGGGTCTTAAATATAGTCTCTCAGGGCTACAGGTTCCACTTTCACACCCTTCCAAAGGCAAAAGGTATGCCAGACCTGCCACACAATCAATGGGCAGAGGCACAAAAACAAGTTTAATCTCTAATGGACATGAGGGCTATTCAGCCAGTGTCACAACAGCAGGGACAAGGATTTTACTCAAGACTTTTCTTAATACCAAGAAAGGACAATGCCTGGAGACTAATTCTGGACCTGTCTATTCTAAACACTTTTCTGGACGTTCCAAAATTCAAATTGTTGACTCTGCAGCAGCTTCTGCCCATGCTGGGCAAGAAGGCTTGGCTTGCAACTTTGGACCTCAGAGGCATACCTGCATGTTCCAGTCAGACAATCTTGCAGAAGATACCTCAGATTCATAGCACTACCAATTCTCTGCACTGCCCTTTGGCTTATCTACTGCGCCCAAGGTCTTCACAAAATGCCTGGCACCAGTAATTGCATTTTACAGACAAAGAGGAATTCAGATATTTCCCTACTTGGACGACTGCCTTATTCAAGCAGAGACCAAAGACATTCTACTAAAGCATCTGGCGTTTGTAAAAAGATTGTTAATTTGCCTCTGGTACACAGTAAAGGAAAAGAAATCAAAACTAGTACACTCTCAAGAGATAATATTCCTGGGTGCAAGCTTAAATACAACTGCCCAGATGGCTTATCTCACGCCAGACAAACAAAGGCAACTGACTTCTTACTTCGAAAACATGGCAACAAAGACCCAGTTATCTGCAAGAAAAATTCTGCAGGCTATGGGCTGCATGGCATCCTGCATTCTACTAATTCCATATGCAAGACTGCATATGAGGAAACTACAATGGTATCTAAAAAGTGTTTGGACTCAACATTGCCACAGCCTGGAAACATTTAATTACTCTCATTCCCTGCCTGCAATAGGAGCTTCGATGGTGGGCACAGGCCTGTCACCACAACAAGGGACAGCCATTCACTTTACCCACAGCCAGGTAGACATTAACAACAGATGCATCAGATTATGCCTGGGGGGCACACATGGCAGGAAAATGTATTCAGGGCACATGGCCCACAAGTCAAATGCATCTTCATATCAATGAAAAAGAGATGCTAGCTGTACAGAATGCACTTACAGCCTTCAAGGACCTACTTCATCCTGGACAACTTTTGATAAAGATGGACAATACTACAGTCATGTGGTATTTAAACAAGCAGGGAGGCACACATTCCTACCCCCGCTGCAGATAAGCAATGACCTTGTCGGACACAGCATTGACTTATCAAGTTCACCTGTAAGCACAATTCCTGCCAGGAAAAATAAATACACTGACAGACGAACTAAGCAGAAACGTCATGGATCCCCACGAGTGGAAATTGGATCCATAAGTCTTCAGCATGATAATAAGGAAATGGGGATGCCCAGACATAGATCTATTTGCCTCCCCTCACAACTGCCAATTACAGAGATTTTGCACAAGGATTTATCACAAGCAAGCATAGAAAGTGGATGCCCTATCATTCAGCTGGAAAAACCTAACAGTATATGCCTTTCCTCCACTGCCCCTCTTTTCCAAGGTACTCCTAAAGGTCAGACAAGAGAAGCCAAAAATTATACTGATTGCCCCAGACTGGCCACGCCAGCACTGGTACCCAATCCTAAAGAGCCTGTCTCAAGGTCCAGCATGGATATTGCCTCAAAATTCTCACTTACTGGCCCAACAAAACAATTGGATCCTGCACAGCCAACTCAGGACCCTAAATCTGGCAGCATGGTGGATAATGTAGACATTCAGAACACTCCTCTTTCAAAAGCTGTTATGGATGTTATCTTGGAGGCCCAGTACCAGAAAATCTTATGCAGAAAAATGGATTCTGTGCTTGGAACCAGGAAAAAGGCATCGACATGTATGTACCAAATATTCCTCAGATTTTACAATACCTAACTGAGATGCTGGATAAGGGCCTTTCCTTTTCATCAGTTAAGATTCATGCCTCTGCCATTTCAGCCAATTACAATACGGAACCACCTATCTTTTCTCATCCTTTAATAAGGCAGTACCTCAGAGGGGCCAAAAACATCAGGCCTCCAAGGAGAGCATCAGTACCTGCATGGGACCTCAGTTATGTCTTGGAAAAACTCACACTGCCTCCTTTTGAGCCAGCCTCAACAGCTGATTTAAAATTCTTATCCTGGAAAACAGCTCTGCTCCTAGCAATAACCTCTGCACGATGAGTCTCAGAGTTAGACAGTCATGGCTGTGGAACCTTTTATAATTTTTCATCCAGACAGGGTTTCTCTGAGAACAAACCC
Organism: Protopterus annectens; assembly: GCF_019279795.1. Classification (NCBI taxonomy): domain Eukaryota; kingdom Metazoa; phylum Chordata; order Ceratodontiformes; family Protopteridae; genus Protopterus; species Protopterus annectens. The sequence goes on from NC_056743.1 coordinate 1,766,826,357, forward strand.
TACATTTATGCCTAAGGTGGTGTCCAGTGTGGCCCTCAACCAAACCATTCACTTGCCTACCTGCTTGTGCTTGCAAGTGAACTTGCCAACAAGGGTGAGAGACTTCTGCATTCTTTGGACATACACAGACAGCTACGCTTCTACTTGGACAGAACTAAAGCTTTCAGAAAGACTGAGCAACTTTTAGTGACATATGCTGCAGGATCACAAGGAAAGGCAGTCTCAAAACGAACTATTTCTAAATGGATAGGTCATTGCATTAATTTCTGCTACTCACAGCATGGCAAATCAGTGCCTAAGGGCATTAGGCCACACTCAACCAGAGCAGCAGCCACTTCAGCAGCCTTCCTCAGAGGAGTACCAACCAAAGACATCTTAGAGGCTACAACTTTGAGTTCAGTGCATACTTTTACAAAGCACTACCACTTACCTCTCTATTCTAAATCCAGAGCAGGCTTTGCCACTGCAGTTCTGCAGGGCCTCATAGCTTCTCCTAATACTATTTAGCCCAGCCACCCATCCTCAGCTTTGGGATTCTACCCAAGAGTAATGACTGCAACAGTGAAACACGATGAACATAGTACAGTTGTGTACCTACCATAAATGTAGATGTTCGAGTGTATTCACTGTTGCAGTCCAGGTTACCCTCCCACCGTCCCCCTTTAATTTGCTGGGTTTTATCTGTACTTCTCTATTCTATACAACCTATGTGGTGTATTTGCTTCTAGATGAAGGAAATGTTTACTGTACTGCATACATGTTTATTGACATAATCTATTTAGCCTACCCTTTTGGGGGCACCTGACATCTGGGGCAAGAAAAACTGAAGAAAATGGCGTCGGCTGCATCTTTTATACCCCTGGCGCACTGACATCAGGGAAGAGGCGACAGCAACTGACGCCGGACCAGGACTTTGGAATTCAGGCCGACTGCAGGTAGCCTGCCAGCAGGATAACCCAAGAGAAATGACTGCAACAGTGAATACACTCGAACATCTACATTTATGGTAGGTACACAACTGTACTTTTATTTCTACCTGTGGGACTGTAACTCCATTGCTCCAACATTGGCTCTTGAAGTGCAGTCATAGAGCAAATATTACAAATGCATGCTCTTGCTTACCACATCCCCATCTCCTTGCTTTTCATTTGGCATATGCCATCCTGCTGCATTGTCAGACAACACCAATATCAGCAGATGTTGCAAATATCCACAGCTGTCCTCCCAGAGGAACACCACCAGCTTCAAACTTGGGCTGTCAGTGTTAGACAGTAGCTATATCCCTTTCACAGTGGTCCTGTCATACATTTTGTGTTTATGAGCATTTTTAAGTACACCTTTACTGTAGTTTGTTTTTTTATGTAATGGAAGATCTGTTGTTGCATCCCCTTTTCCCCCATTGTACAGTCTCCTTCTCCATGGGGCTTTGAGTGCTACTATCTGCACTAATTGCAGTGGGCTTACTGTGCTTGCTGATATTGTGACGTAGTGCATTGCACTACAGGAACTTACTTGGTCTCTGAGCCTACCATTTTTTTTCTGTCAGTTGCACAGCTTGGATCTCAGTTTTGACTCAAGTCGTTGAAAGTTCCTCCTTTATGATGCTAAAAGCACTAAGGCATTTATATTGCTGCCAAATAAACCGACTTGCATCAGCATCATATCTACTCTTTGGGAGAGGAGCACAATGTTAAATATTGCTATAAACATTATAAGTTTATCTCTGTCATCTATAAGCAAAGGAAGATGTTTTTAACCTATCTTAGCTGGATCATGGCAGTAGTTTAAAATATCTGCTTTTAGGGATCAGCAGAAGGGTCCTGCTCTTATTCCCAGCCCTTTGCCAGAGGCATTATTTAAAAGTTAAGGAAATGGGAGCAGACTTGATTAACATTCTCACAGGCAAGTCCTTTGTAGAAGCAGCTCTTCTGTCTTTGTGCACCATTAGAACCGTTTTCATACCTGTCCCTTGCTTCACTTGACATACACAGAGGATGTGCACTCCAGTCTCTACATTTTGGAGGGAGGCACAGTCAGTGCACTTTTACTGGGTGATGCTGGGAAGTGGATGCTTGAAATTAACTTGGATGTAGTTTAGAGGGCCCAGGATTCCTAGCTGTATTAAAGCTCCAGGGCCTAGGTTCAGCTTGGGTCCACATGATCTTTGATGCGAGCATAGGATCACAGGAGATACAAGGCTAATTAGGCTAGTTACCATGTGTTCCTTACCAGTAAGGTTCATAGGTTCATAGATTAGGTTCATAGATTAGTACTAAACTAACTGCCCTTGCGAGCCATTTTAAGCTTAGCCAATTATCTCTTGTGAGACTCAAACCCTGCACCTTGTGTTTGTAAGGCAAACACCTTAACCATTAGGCTACCCTTCCAACCCTTTGCCAACCCTTTTGAGGTGGGCAAATCCTGTAAGCCTTGGTATGTACTTTAGAGCTCTAAGTTGTGTTTTAAGGCTGATATTGCTCAACTTGCAAGATATGTAGGTACCAGAGGAAAGGGAGGAGTCTGGTTAAGAGGCTTGCGCTCTCTGTTTAGGTTTGTTTATTGCTTGATGTAAATTGAGGTCTTGTGCTCTAGTGTTTGCAACATTAGTAGATAGATCGACAGAGTAGGTCATGGATAGTATGGTACCCATGGGCATGGAACATGAGGCACAGGTCTCCCACTCAAAAACCTGTAAGAGACTGTGTACAGGGCAAGTTTGACACTATTTATAAGACAATATAGTATGTTGTCAGGACCCATTGATGAGGTGTGACTGATGTTGGAGAGCACTACCAGGATTTGATCCTTGGAAATGACAGAGGGGGTTGGATTCTGGGGTATTTGGATTGAGAGTATGTGTATGTTGGCTTCAGGGGAGAAGTTTGCAGTAAATGCATTAGTCAGTATTTTGCATTGTTTTTAATATCTGAATGAGAGTTGCCTTTGTAAATAAGTTCAGATGAGTTTTGAACTTCTCCATTTTATGGCACGGCTGAAGAATGACTTTTATAGTTTTCCTTAACTTCAGATGCTAGCCATTGTTCTTGGGATACTTCACTAGTTTTAATGGCCATATTTAGTTTCATGATAGGCATTTTATAATCAGATTATGGTGGGATGTCCTTGCTTTACATGGTAGTTTCCTCCTCCTCCTGTTGTGTAATTGGTTATTTACTGAAAAACACAAAATTTACCCCAGGGGACTGCCCCTCTACTACTAATGGACAGAGGCAGCTCCTGAATGCTTTGTCACATTAACTGGTTCCCCTCAAATTATATATGTTATGATCCCAGTTACTCTCATTAGGGGTAAGATATAATTATCAACCGTGGGATGGGTAAGGCCAACCTCTAACCAAATGGGATAGGTTAATTTGAGCACAAAAAGGGAAACTGGCTAGTTTGGCCCACAAGGGCAGCTAGCATAGTACTTGCCTGTAAACCAGGGTGGCTAGTTACTGAATTTTACCACTGTATTTAGTTCTAGTGAGGACTGCTCTGGCAATGTATTTATCTTGCATCAAGATTGGTTACCATTAGCATTAATGAATACGTCTCCCACATTTACTGTGGAATTGGCATAGGTGAAATTTGAGATGATATTACACAGTTGTAAAAGGTTTCCTTCTTTTTTTCAAATTTCTAAAGAGGATTGTGTTCATTACCAAAGTGGTGGATGTTAGGGTTAAGGTAATTAGATTATCGTCTGACATAATAAATGAGATGCAGCCAGGAGCTGGGAACATTGTGGGAGTGAGTTTGAATATGAAGTCCTGGATATTTCCTCCCCGAGTGAGAATTCGAGCAACTGTTTGGTGAATTCTTGTTGACCCAGTCTAAGAAACATTGTGCGTATCTGGCATTAGACATGCAAGTATTCCAGTGGAAGTCTGAATCATATAGGAATATTTATGAGGTCTGCCAGGAAGTTTTCATGTTCCTAGGGGTCATGGATAGGGTTCAGTAATGAATTGAGTTGAAGGTCTGATTTACTTAATGTAAGCTGGAGCTCAATGAGCTTGCTGGGAGAGTCAGTGTGGATAAAGTCCTTGGCCAAAACTGAGACACCTTCATCATTCCTAGTAGGCTTGAAGGCATAGTAGGCACAGAATGCAGGAACAAATGGGATGCTGCCATTGCACTTGAACCATTTCCAACTTCACAAGCGTGGATTCATTCCGGATGCAGACATGCCTCAAAATCAGGCAGCTGTTTAGACTCTTGGCACTGAATAGGGCCACCATGATATTGTCCTGTAGGTTTGGTTTCTTTTGTAGGTTTGTATGTATAAGACACTTTGGTTTAGCAAAGTATTTGGCCAGTAAATGGAAACCTTGAGCAAGAGGTACAGATCATCCTTGGCAAGTAGGATCGTAAAGTCAAACCCTCCCAGGGAGAGTGATGCTGGACACCCCCCCCTCCCCAGAAATGACACCAATTACTTAGCAAATTCTTTTTTTATAGATTCATAGATAGTCTAAGGCCACCAAGTCTCATGGCCTTTCTTGCCTTGCCAGTGTCCTCCCACAAGCAGTATCCTCTTTCTTCAGGAGTGTCATACCCATCAGTCCTGGAGTAGGTTTCTGGATATCCATCCAGGCAGTTTAATATCCATCTTACCACATATGATCACCTTCATACTTTCTGATGAGGCCCCTGTAATTGGCACTGTGTGGGTTCTGTCTTTTTCAGCTAGTTTCCTATCAATCTTACCACATAGGGGTCAATTTGTAAAACATTTAGCTTGCATAATACCAGCATGGGGAATGGTGTCTGAGGCCTTGGGCAGGTCAAAATATGACACATGAACTGCAGGGTCACCATCTACAGCCTCAGTAACCCTTTCAAAGAAATTCAAAAGAGTAAACAGGATTTACCCTTCACAAAATCAGAATGTTGGGGTACAAGTCAGGCAAGGTTCTTTGAACCTTGGCAGCACTCTAGGTAGGTGAGTATACCACTCAGGACCAGAGTATTATCCTTGATGGAACCATGCATTGGAAGATTCAAAGTCCTTCTGCATGTCCTTTATTTATTTATGTGCAAGTGCCTTAACTCAAGTGTGAGCTATGAACATGTCATAGTCGTACTTAGTGGTGGAGAGACTCGTGAGAACCCCCAATATGCCATCAGTCATGGCTCCCATGAGCTAACTGTAACCCTGTCTTTGTTCAGCCCAATGAGCATAGAGTTGGTGTGTCTAACATTGAAGTCTCCAATTACTAATGCATTACCTGAAGCAGATTTCTTATTAGACACTGGAGAGATATTTTGCCGGTGACATGTTGAAGGGATGCGTTTAGAAGGTGTCTTAAAGGGCTGCTTTAATGCCTATTCTGAGTTTTAGGAGGCTTTGGTAGAGATTTTCTTATGGCAGTAGCATGCAGGTTTAGTGCTGTCAGTTGGATGTTTCATCTGTGTGGGAGGGGTTTGGGATAGTGTGATGCTCACTTTGTATATGTGCTTGAGAGGGCTTCCTCCAGGTTAGCTATGTATTCAGACCTCAGACAGTGTAGAGTTTAACAAAGGTTAATTTTCAGTGAGCATTAGGCAGATTTTACACTGACTTAGAAGACTAAGTGCTAGAAGACTGACAAAGGAAAGGAAGTCTACTGTCTTTCCATGGTAAGTGCTAATATGTTATTTGAGAATTGGGGGAACACAATTTCAGGGTACGTAAGAGGAAAAGTGAACAGATAACTGCAGCTAGTACCAGGTACAGGCAGATCCATGCAGTCCTGCAGAAGCACATGCAGCACTTGGTTAAATAAGAGATAGTTGCCATACAAAGTGAAGTAGAAAAGGATTCTAGTAGTAAAACAGAGTAAAACTTCAGTTACTCTCAGTAACCACTGTACGGCTGCAACAGCAATGGCAGTATAAGTACAAGGCAAATTGTAGAAACAGATAGTACTCAGTGATCTAGAAAAGGTAGCATTTACTGCACTCTCACTACAGTAAGAATTGAAGTCCCCAAGATGGTCCCACCAGTTAGGTACAAACAAGCAGTGAATCAGTTAGAAACAATTACAAAAACAGTTTTTATATGATGGGAAAGCAGCAGAAGCACAGAAAACTCGGTGGAATTAATTGCAATGCAAAAGGTGAACAAAAACTAGCTTTTCTTGACTGAGGCAGAAAACCACCACAAATCAGTAAAAGTAACAAAAGTAAACGTACCCGAACTTCCCACACTAGAAAAACACTGAAAGGCAGCAAAATCTAAATAAAAGTAATATTTACTTTGTTTTTTGTGGTGGAGATCCATTGAAAAGTGGCAGTAGTAGACAAAAGTAAGCAAAGCTCATCTTTCCATGGTGGAAACCTCTGGAAAGCAGCAGAATCACTTTGTGTCTGAAAAACAAGTTTAGCTGTTTGAAGTCTTAGAGTTCGCTGTGCCATCTCATAAGGTAAACTGTGAAACCAGTAAATCAGTGGGAAACTGTCATAAAAATGAGCCAGTCTTGTTCAGTGACCAAGATTTCAGGAATTACTGCATTCTCACTACAAGAAGAACTGAAGTCCCAAAGACGGCTGTTCAGTAGCTAAATACATTAAGAAGCAGAGGAGTTACAAAATAAGTAAAATAGCAGGAAAGCAGTAGAAAAAGCATATAAAGTAGATAAAATTAAGTACAGTACAACAGGTGAAAAAAAAAACTGAAATCTTAAAAACTGATCTTGCCGTGAACAACACACAAAAGTCGACCTTTTCTAACTTTCAGCTGGGGAAAACCAATGAAAGGCAGCAAAAATGTAAATAAAAGTAAAATTTGCATTTACTTAGTTTTCAGTGGTGGAACCCCTCTAAAACTGCCAGGTTCTGCATTTCGTGTGGCAAAGTTAGTATAGTTTGGAATCTTATTGGAATTTAGTGTGAGCTAGGGTACAGTACCTGATGCAGGCTTATGTTCGTATTCCATCTTTGACAGGTAAGTCTACTAGCACAGGCACACTAGTGCTTGACATCTTTCACCACCTGTTACATTGTACTCCATACATGCCCTCAAATAAGCAAGGCCTCTTCAGAGCTGAAAGCGCAAGGGTTTGTCCTCTCCTTCCTGTAGTTTGTGAGGAGGACCTAGAGATGTTATTTTTAATGTGTATAACAATTAAGTCTTCCCTTCCCTGCAGCTGTTCCATGGTTGTCCCTTCTTCCATAGAAATGTTAAAAGCTCATGAAGTATAATATGGACTGACCTTTGACCGCTGTTTCTTCCCCTATAAATGTTGAAGATGCTATCTCTGCATCCACATTCTATTCCTGCAGACCCCAAAAAGAGTGGGCACACATTGTAAGCTACCTGATGAATGGAATGGTATCCTAAACAGACATTCAGAAGCATATGCACTCTGCTACTTGAATTTTCCATAATAAACTGTCAGCACTTAACCACCTTACTTCTTCTTCTTCTTCTTCTTTCGGCTTTTCCCGGTTAGGGGTCGCCACAGCGGATCACCTTGTCCGCACATTGATTGGCAGTGGAGTTTTACGGTGTCGAGTTGCCAGCCCGGCGCCCAACCTTCCACAGAAGGCACACTCACATGCACACCTAGGGCCAATTTAGGGTGTCCAATCCACCTACAGCATGTCTTTGGGATGTGGGAGGAAACCGGAGCACCCGGAGGAAACCCACGCGACCACAGGGAGGACATGCAGACTCCGCACAGAAGGCACCCCAGCCAGGGATCGAACCGGAGAACCTCTTGCTGTGAGGCGACTTAACCACCTTACTGATAGAGCAAAATGTCTAACGCCTTGGACAGGCTCGGCAGAAGTGTACCATTCCCTTCTCCACTGAAACTTGAAACCTGCAGCTGTTGGAATGCTTTTCTGTGCTGTCCATTTCCTGTCACTTTCTGCTATCTCTGAGTCTGGACTCAAGATGGAGGTGGATTAAGACTCTATGGTTTTCACAAATTATTATTTGAGCAGCTCGAATACTGACTACAGATCCTGTGGTTAGAATGGAGGGTTTAAGCTTGTTCTTGGGCAGGCTGGCTTGGTTAGGTTATCCTTCCTTAAAGAGGCAATCAGACAGTCCATACAGGACAGCACTTTTAAGGGGGATCCTTTATTTGTCCAGCCTTCACAGGACTCTGGTAGATAGCCACTTCAAAAGAAAGCAGGGCCTTTCCACTTGTTGAGGATACTTCTGATTCCCCTTTAGCCATTTGCAGTTGCTGTTTCAGACCTACCTCCCCAAGGAAAAGCCCCTTTGTAAGCTGAGGAGAGTCTTAAAGCATTGCACATTTTTTCCTTCTTGCATTGCTCTTTCTCTGTAGGGTGGGACTAATCCACCATTCTTGCAGTTCTAACTCATTAAAGGTAACAGTGTTAATATCACTGTGGTGTTAACGTCTGCAGCAGATAAGCCTTGAAAGACAGACAAGTCACACAGGGCTTTTATTTTGCTGTAATGTAATTGAGAATTTGTGTTATTCTGTTTTGTGATAAATGCATTAAAAGTGAAAAAAAATTTTCATCGCGGCAAGAAATACAAAAAGCTATTTTCCCTGTTCAGCTGAAAAAGATTCTCACTTTTAATTTTTCTGCTGACTTGGCTCCAGAAGGTTGTGATCCAATTTGCTGACATTCAGAAATGTATTTAATTGAATGCCAGTCCGTGTTAATGAATTAAACAGAAGAAACAGTTTTCTAAAACTGCCCTAGTTTAGAGTAGCATAACAGATGACCGGTGGCTTTTCCATGTGGTCTAAGACAACCTTAAGAAATTTTAAATTCTCCCCCACGTAGTTCTGTGTTCCGCAGAACCCTTTGGAAAGGTCCACACTGTGCTTAGAGGGGAGCCATAGTGTCTGTCCATCTTTGTAAATGGACTTGCGGTTCTTCTTTCTTATTTCTAAAGGTGATTAAAGGATTTTCTTGATTCTTAGCTACTTCAGTAAGCATGCCTGATGTGTAGAGGCTGAAGGCTGACTTTCTATGGGGTCATCTTTCCCTGCTACGTGTTGCTTAGATGTTCAGAATTGGGTATGATTAGCTGGGGACCCCTCAGGAGATTCTTTTTATTTGCATTGGTCAGGTCTCGCTTTCAGTACAGCATGTTGCTGTTTGGCCTTTCCTGCATGTTTAGAGAGCTTACATGAGTATTGATCTTGGTGGACAGAGACTTGCAGGAACTCCTATGTTTTTGTCTGGTGAGTGACTGTTGATGGCCCAGTTGTGAGACTGCCTAGTGGCATTTCTCAAGAGGATGCTGCCATAGTTGCTGTCCTTGTAGGTGACCATAAGCTGGAGAAGCTGTCTCAGATTGTCTGAGGATCCCTTTCACTGGCACAGAGACTGATACTCAATTGCAGTTATTCCTGTCCTTTTATGGGGTCCAGAATGTCATAAATTTGATGGCTTGTATAGAGATTCAACTGAATGCCCAAGCTCAATCCTTCCTCTGCCTTCTAGATATTGAGAATAGCTGTGATAATCACTGAACTATTTGCACATCTTACTATATTTGTAGGCCATGAAGTGTATGTAGTTGCAGAGTCATTACATGCATTTGGGCCTTTTCCTTGTACTAAATTCCTGTTTTTTGGGCCCTGGAATGTGGGATATGGACTGTCTCAGCAGCCTACTGTTAAGTCGGTTTTCTATAGCAAGACTTGTTGCGGGTCTTGGTAACATTTTTCATCAACACATAGAGAGCTTTACTTCAGTTCTTCTGTAGTTCATAGGAAGTGGTCCCACTTTGACAAGGGGTCTTCATATCAACTAGTTGGAGTAACATGCGCATCCCTTCCATTCCTGAAGGTTGTAAAGCCAGCACAGCTACTGAGGTCCCTTCTGGTTTAGTCTGACAACTTGTGCATTTGACTTTTTCAGAGAGATGAGTCACATCTAGCAGTGGCTATCACACACTGGCATTACTCATTTAGGGAATGTACTTCCAGTGATGTGAACATGCTGTTAATTTCCTGAGCCATACCTTCAGTCATCTTGAGCTGTGGATTCAGCAGCTGATCTTCCAGAAGTAGGATACTGTTGTGCCTCCTGGGGGAAAATATTTCTTATTGTCCCATCTTCCCTTCATCAGGGCAAGGGAAAGTACACATCTGATGCATTCTTCATTCCGTGGCAAGAGATGCAAAGTTCTCCTTCCTGCCAGTCCTACCTGGTTCCGTGCCCCATTGCAAAATTTAGGGACAAAAGACCAAAACTAATGATGTTGTCCATCTCGCTTTCGTTATTGCTCTTTGGTTCGGAGCCGATCCTCAGCTCTGACTCGGCCATCTTCTATAGCTCGAGAGCTATTTACTGGCTTGAGGCTACCCCTTATCCCAGAATGCTTAGCGACAGCTACCCAGATCTCATTTGCCGCTTAAGCTGTGAGGTTGCTTCCTTACTGGCTCAGGCTTATTATAATCTTTTTGCTATTATATATTGTTTTTCTTGAAAGTTTGTCAGGTAATTGTCTATTTTGTGTATAGATAATATCCCTTTATCCTTTTTTTGCATTCTTGTGTATTTTAGCTTTGTTGGCCATCACTCCATAACTCTCAGGCCTTCTGTTCCCTTGAACTCGTTAAAATTAGAGAGCCCCCCCCCCCGGATAGCCATTTAAGTTAGAGGCTTTCCTTCTTTTCTTTAACTGTAAAAAAAAAAAAAAAAAAAAAACTCTATTTTTTGTTGTTTTTTTATAGTATAGCTTTTCATTATTTGTTGTGTGGTTGCTGTTACTATAATGTCTAAAGATGCTAAGGTATCTGGCTTCAAAAAGTGAGAATCATGCAGTCAGAAAATGTCTCTGACAGATGGGCACACTAGTTGTGTTTATTGTTTGGGCGCTGTTCACCTGCAGGACTCCTGTTCTATATGTCATGCTTTTAGTCCAAGGGTCCTGCAGGAGCGCAAAAACAAATTAATCCTTCGGGGATTATTGAAGCCTCAGGATTCTCCGGCTAAAAGTTCTCAGCCAGCGAAATCCCCTAAATCTGTCAAGCTGTCGGCTCCACCTTCGGAGCTGACTCCTTTACTTGACCAACCAAGTATGTCGGTACCAGCTGGCACCGACAAGACAACTCCTCTGTCTGCTCCATCTGCTACTTCAGAGCCATAAGAGACTGAGGTCGCCATCCTTTGAGTCCATCCACTCGGCTCCACAGTCACCTTTATTACAGAGTGAACGTAGCCATCATTCTTCCCACTCCTCTCGATCCTCTAGATTATCGGATCATGATGTGGAGAGACTAGTAAGTAAGTTGCTTAAGTCACAGGCACTGGCAAAAATTCTGTCCAGCCCACCTCAACAGGTATCTGCTCCAACTGTCTTTATTTCTATTCCTCCTTTGACTGCATTTAGCTCAGAGCCGGAGACCATGGATCCGCAAGCAGTAAAACCGCCAGTGCCGATCATCATTTCTCCTTCGGTTCCTGATGTCGGCTCCGATTACCTCAGTTGTACCGTCTATCGAGGGATCTGGGCACCGAGGCTCTCTCGTCGGCTCTGGGGGGGGGTGGCATCGGACCCTTGTCCGACCCCGTTCTCCCCCTCGGAGCTTCGGCACAGGTGAGCCCAGCTCCAACATCGGCCTCTGAGCCGTCACCCTCGATGTGGAGAAAGACTCCTGTTTCTTCGGAGCCGGAGTTTCTCTGCCTAGAGGTCGGGACGCCTTAGAGGTCAAGCGGAGTGTGCTGTCCCCCGAGACAGCTCTTCTGCCACCTACATCGGCTCCTTCCCCCGTGGTGTCTGTGCCAACCTCTACTCCTCCCCCAGACCCCAAGTGTTGGGAACCTATGTCCCAGGACACCCCATTGGGTGATCCCTCTTCTTCCAAAGCCTCCCCTGATCACTCGGAGGAGCCTCCCCGGAAGAAGTGCAAGAGGAAGCACATATAGACTCCCCTGAATTTCACTTCAGATACAGACATGGATGAATCAGAAGGGTCCCCAACATCTCCCTCTGAAGATGTTTCCTTTTCGGACATCCTTGAAATGCTTAGGCAGAGGACGAGTCTGTATACCTGGAAGCTTTTGGTTCCCGACCTTCCACCTCCTGGGTATCTCTTCCTTTCGATCCACTCATGTCTGTAGTGGCTCAAAAGGCTTGGTCAGCTCCAGATTCTGTGGAACCTACTCCGAGGAGACCACATAAATTTGTTACAGCCCCCCCCCCAGGACAAGCAATTCCTCTCCAAAGGTGTAAACAAGAGAGTTGCAGTAGTCAACGGCCTCAAATAACCAAGCTCCACCGTCTAAACAATTTATTTAAAGCACTTTTCGTCTGCACTGTGTGCAGACTTCTTCAGAAATACAAAAAACATTAAAACCCTTGTTAAAATACAATCGAGGAAATGTAGTCAACCAATCATACAAGGCAATTAATTAGAAAGATTGTGTTACACTGTTGCACAAAGTAATTAAACTGAAACAATCTACGAGCAATAATACATGCCCTTCCAGGAATAACTATAGCAATGCAATGTCTTAATGTTAAATATACTAGTAATGAAGACTTAAAAAAATAAATGAAAGGTAACAATAAAAGATGAAAACTAAGAGATGGTTATCTGATACTATTGCCTTTATTTGTCAGTTACGAAATAAAGAGCTACCAGCTAAACCAAAAGGTCATTCCGCTAGAGCACTAGCCACCTGTGTAGCTTTTCAGTCTAGGTTGCCCATAGACTCAGTCTGTGCAGCTGCCACTTGGGCAAATCCCCACACTTTTATCTCTCATTACTAGGTAGATATGGTCTCCCGGAGTAGAGCTTCCTTTGGATCTACTGTTCTGAAAAGTTTGTTCCAATGAGCCACCCTGGTTTTTAGGTGCTAGGGATGCTGTCCCAAACAGTAAGAACGAAGGCGCGATAGACAACTTAACATAAAGAAGTTATGTGCCTCAAGAAAAACACACACTACTGGATCCAAAAATCCAACGAAATCTCCACAAGATTGCCAAGAGAAAATTTTACTGGTAGAATAGTCATTTTGATCTCTCGTGAACTTCCTTTTCTTGCGCAGGATAACCTGTTGTTCTATTTTAGTGACTTTAGATTTAATAGTCATGATATTCTGCTCACAAACTGAATCGGAATGTTTTGTAACAAGCTCTTCTTGCATAGAAATAATATCAGAACGTAATTTGTCAAGTGCTCTTACGTTGCGTTTTACCAAAATTTTCAGCCAACCTAACGTGCACTTAAGAGAGACATCCTTCCACTCTTCAAATAAATCGGCGTCTTCATCCGCAAAATCATACGCTGGTAAACGGTCTACCCTAAGACCTCTAGGGGTAATATTAGAGTCAATATATTTCTCAAGCAATTTAATATCATAAAAAATTGTTGCTTCTTTTACCATTAAATTCTCCAGCTCCTCAAACCGAGCTGAAGCTTCATCCGAACGTTGTAGCCACGGATCAGAGGAAGCCAACTTGCTTTCTCTGTCTCTCCACACAGCAGAGAAATCCAAACTGGTTACGCAGGGTTAAGTTAAGAATTTTGGAACATCTGGGGGATATTAGGAACAACAGACTTGATAGTCCAGTTGCTTGCCACTTCCACCATTTTCATGGGGGAGATCATTCTGGTTTCAAATTCAGCATTTTGGCAAAACCATGGGGAATGGGAGAAAGTAATGTTAATTTTCAGAATAAACTATTGAATATGGAATCCAGGTTTATTGTAAATTTTGGAACATTATTTCCCAATGGTATGAACTTAGAATCATAACATATAAAATAATATTTATTTTTTAGAATACATAGGCATTGTGTGTATATATTTATGAGTTTATTTATATGTATGTATATTTCTTTAACTAGTGAAGCATTTACTTTGATTGATTAATTATTTAATTGCATGATTGATTGTGCAAGATGTGTATTTATACTGGTTTGTATTTTACAACATTATTCCATGTGAAGGCGAAGGCCGAGGTACCAGAATCCAGTAAAAAATTATTCCTTATCCAGTGTGTGCTGCTTATTTTGTTTTTTGTGAAGTTATGTGCCTACCATAACGTTCCATGTTAATTGTCTTCATCTCGCCTTCCTTCTTGCGTCCCTCCCTCCTTCCCCCTTCCTAGAGGATTGTGAGGAGTTTCCTTTTGTTTTCACTGGCTGACCATCTTTTATTACTTCACATACCAGCTAAATCTATAACTCTTTCCTTGTTTAGGTGTATTGGGCATCCAGTTTTAGTAACTGGTTACTCTATTAATGTCTAGTGTGCGCTATTACAAACGAGATCTGGGTAGCTGTCACTAGGCATTCTGGGATAAGGGGTAGCCTTGAGCCAGTAAATAGCTCTCGAGCTATAGAAGATGGCCGAGTCGGAGCCAAGGATCGTCTCCGAACCAAACAGCAAGAAGGAAGGCGAGATGAAGACAACTAACATGAAACGTTATGGTAGGTGCATAACTTCTTTTTTGTTGCCCTCTGGTGGCTGAGAAGTATGTGATTTAAATCTTCCCCTCCCTCAGTAGCAGGGGAGACTGTCCCATCTCTAAAAAGAGGTCCTTCATAGGTGAGGTGATAACTGGCTTCGCTCACAACCTGCCCTCTGCTGTAAGACCCTCTGATCTCACCAGATCTGCCAGTTGTGTTGTGTAATAAGAAACTGAAACTGCCAGTTACCTTTTCACCTGACAAGCATAGTTTGCCAAACTGAAGCAGTTCTCCATTTGGGTGGAGCTGTATCCAGTGCTGCTACTGGATATAGTTAGTTTGCAGGTTGTACTGAGCTGTCTGGCACTTGATGATTTAGCTTTCCATTATTGCACATTCAGGGTGTATATGTTCTGCTGTTGCTGCCCACTATAGTCTAGTGGAGGGCAGGAATTTAGTTCAGTACTGACTGGTCAAGCAGCTCTTTAAAGAGGTTCTGCGTGTCTGGCCTCCTTTGAAGAAGCCCTTCTCTCCTTGAGACTTGAACTTCTTCACTGGTTGACTTGCTCATCCTTCATTAAAACTGAGCCACTGCTATGATTCGGTTTCAAAGAAGAAAGCTTGCATGGTCATCAGTAACTTTGGTTTTAGACGTGATCATGGACATCCTCATCTAAAAGCATTTTGGTCCTGTTTCAGGAGCATATAATACATGCACTTTAACTCCTGTGAACATTTTGAGGACTATAATTGTGGTTTTAGGAATATTGAAACTGGAAGCTGTAAAACCATGAATATGTATCATGAGTCTGAGGTTGTGGTGGCTTAAGTATTTCTCCATTTCCAAAGTGTAGCAGTCTTAGAGAATTAGTACATGCAAGTAGAAGAGGTGTGGGGACTGTGGTCCCCATTTTGTGGATGCAAAAACACTAATAGAACCACAGCAGATGTTTGGAATTCATGGTATTTGTTTTGTAGTTACATTTTTTTTTAATGAAATTGTGGACATTCAGTTTGAGATGCAGGCTTGTATCACCTTGCATAAGAGGTACTGTGGATCTTCAAGTCAGTTTAGACCAAGGCATTGCTCAAACAGCAGTTTTAAATTCCAGGAAAATAGTGCGCGCTGTGGAATTTAATTTGCAGCATCAGCTCTCTTCTGAAGCTCAGGATAAAGAAATTCCAGGATTCCAGCCATACATGTACATAAAACAGCAGTGGCAGCAGTTCTGCTACAGCATTCATATGATGGCTAGTATCTTTCCATGAATGATTTCTGTAGTTATGCTTACCTGGAAGGATGTATGCTTCCCTTATTCTGTTTAGTTATACAGGATTAGATGGATTTGATAGTAGATGTTTCCTTCCCAAGGCAAGAAAGATGACTGTATTTGTTTTGTACCTTTTCTTGTGATTTCAGGCCTCGTACAGAATTTCTTAGAAGTACCAAGACTTGTACTTGTAACTTGAAAAGGGTGTAATTTTCAGGCTTTCTGTTCCCTAGTAAGTATGGGAAACTGACCCAGTACAAGTTCATAAGCTAATACTAGGCTATTGTTCCACTGGATCATTGGTAGCCTAGTCACAACATTCTAGTTGTAGCATCTCATTAACACAGTTTATTCCTAGTTTCGACCCCTTGCAAGGAGGCTTTGAGGGACCTGACCATACCTGTCAACCTTACCGAATTTCTTGGTATTTACTGTTTTTTAGCCCAAAATAATTGGGTGCCACGAAAACCTGAGTGGCCCCTTTAATTCCCGATTTTTTTATCAAGACTTTTTTTTTTAATACAGCTTTAAACTTATGGCTGATGTCACCATACATCCTGCAACATTATCAACATACAGTGATGTGTGTAATGACATCAGCATCATGAGGCAGACTACAGCCTATCGTACACACTCGGACTGTTGTTAAATGGAATACCAGCAAGCAGGCAGTAGCGAGTGGAGTAGAGCTGCTGTTTACATTATAAAAATTTAAGTTCAGCTTGTCTTTATCTTTTGTTGCTGTTGCAGAGTCGAGAGACAGTCCACTCAGTGCCCACCACCACCCATGTGCACACTATGCATGACGAGAAAATTTGTTTTCTTTGGCTCCTCCGGTGGCTGGACCTCTAGGTAAGTTAAAAAAAAAAAAAAAAAAAACTTAAAAAGCGCCCATAGCATATGTATGTTTAAGCAGTGCAGTAGCAGCCAAGGAATCTTCACTTGACACTTGAACTTCTTAGATGATTCTATTCATTCCCTCAAAATCCATTCCTATTGATAAAAACTCACTTCAAATTACCAGCCTTAACAATTCCATTATCAAAGTCGCTCCCTCTGCCAAACTCCTGGGTTCACCATCGACGAACACTTAAAATTCAATATTCACATCCAACTTAACATCAAGAAAATCCACATAAAACTCTGCCTACTCTACAGAAACAACCACTTCCTCACTCCCTCCACCAGACAAACTTTGGCCAGTACCTATCTCCTCCCCTCTCTTTCTTTTGTATGGCGCTCCTCTGGTTACCAATCTATCTTCCACCCTCCCCTCCAAACTGGAAGTATGCTACAACAAAATCTCCACATTCACTACCAAGGCAAAATCCTCCTCCCATCACTGCACCTACCTACACTCTTTAAATTGGCTTGAACTCCCTAATCAACTTGACTTTCTCCAAATCGTCACAGCCCACAAATTATTATTCCAACCTACCCGCCCTGCATTACCTAATATCCTACAACCATGTACCACCCCTTAGACCCCTTAGATCTACTCACCAAAACCTTATTAATCGTCCAAAAACCCATGCGCCCAGCTGGTCACTTTCTACTCTCCTTTTCCCTAGCCAGAAAATGGAATGCCCTGCCCCCTATTCTGAGGACCTGTGACAATCCACACACCTTCAACACACAACTTCATTCTTACCTATTTCTTCACAGGAAATGTAACTGCACTCTTCAACTCATACCTCCCAAGCTGTGCTCATCCTTCTCTCCTGACTAACCTTCATACCTTCGTAATGTCTCTCATATACTTAGTTTATAAATGTAACAAAACAGTAACATCTGGCCATTATGCTGTATGCCTGTCTTTAGTTTCGCTGTCTTTACTGAATGATACCTGTTGGTTGTTATACTACCTGTTGGTTGCAATGCAAATATTTTCTTGTAATTCTCTATGCAATGTAACTTTGTATTGTGGAGCTTTTCTCCCCGGGCCTCCACTGAAAATGGGCTCTCGAGCCCAGTGGACCTCCCCGGTCACCAAACTGGAATAAATCAATAAATAAATAATAGTGGCATTTTCATGTGAATGATGTGATTTGTGTGATCAGTAGCTGCCTGGACTGCTTTAAATGATTTTGTATAATCATTTTCCTAGCTTGAGTATGCATTATCATTCATTTGAAATCTTTAATCCAGGCAGGAGCTGAAATGATCTGCTTGTTGAATGGATGGAGAACATGCTGGTGATGAGAGAAGTTTCCTAAACTGAAGATGTGCCTGTGATTGTGTGATCAAACCAGTAGATGAGATAAAATTGCTGAATTACCTCTGCTGTACGAGTTTGAATATCAGTGAAACAAAGTCAGTAATGTCTTCACATTACAGTTTTAAAGCACTTTAAGTCCTGTACTGTTACTTTCATTCCTACTGTAAAAAGTCAGCCCCCCAAAGTAGGGAAAAGTGATTTGTGTATGTTTTATGCTAAAGGAAAACTTTGGAACACAGTTCAAAACACTGCCTCTAATCACATGGGGAAAAGAGGCAGAAGATGATAGACCTGTACATGTACTGCATAACGGTGACAGTAAAATCATACCACTTGTGTAAGTGACCTTGGCTCTAGCTAAAAAAAACACACTATCATAACTGTTGGAAACTAGAGTTGGCTTTGAAATCATCAGTTTGTTGGGAAAAACTTCTTAATATAAGCTGTTCAGAATGAAAAAAGTTGTGCTTGACATGATGAGCATGCATGGATTGGCACATTCAAACGGCATACAGGATTCTCTAGCTCTACAAGAAAGTCCACTTTATCTACTGAACACAAGCCATGATTATTTTCATACTTCAGTTCTCTGTCCAGATCAGGTCATAAATTAACTGTATCTTCATGTTATTTCTGTGATCAGTCTTGGGGTGACCTATATTTAGTGTGAAGGGTGTGTACCAGTGTACAATTGCTGGCATTCGATTTCTTTGCAGTTATAAACTTTTATCAGAGAACATTAAATGTTTAGATATTTCTTTCAAATTAGATCTCAAAGTTAGGTATCTTGTTTGACTTGAGATGGGTAATCATGAAGGCAAGTGGGATTTATCAGCCAACTGATTTACCTTAAGAAAGGTGAAAGCAAGCAAGTAGCTGAACTGATAAACAGGAGTGTGGAAAAAGATTCAGTTGAAAGAATCCTAGGATGAAGTAAGACAAACTCTGCTTTATAAACTTTAAACTGATTCACTAATCCTTCTTATGGACAGTTTTGGCGGTTTACTATCAAAACTTGGAAACTGCATCGGTTGACTGGCATGTGGTCGACTTGCAGTTTCCAAGTCAGCAGAATGTCAACCCAAAATTGATATACTACACTACAGCTAACAGGTAGTGTAGGTCGATAATTTAGGTTTGACATTGTGCAGGGAGGTCACGCTTCAATGAGGAGCAGGAAATTAGCCCATTTCCTCACTGAAGTGCGATCTCTGAGTTAGTATATTTAATGTCAGGAGGTGTGGGAGGTGCACATGGGGGGCGTAGCTCCCCCTGCAGAATAGTAGAATTAATTAACGTACCGTTGACTGTAGAGTTCAACAGTATATTAATGCGCATAGCAGGAGAGGGACGTCACCTCCTGCTATGTGGTATACATCGAACCATGGTGGTTAATGTCTTCATTTTCGCTTTGGTTTATTTTTGGAATTTCGAATTCATCATTTCGGGTCGACATTTTAAATGGTCGACTGAAGCTAATTCACAATTTCAGTAGGAAACCGTTTTGACTCATTTCAATACAGAGAAGCTGCTAAGTATACCAGTTGAGTTCGAAAGGCATCAAGGCTAGTAGAAAATATAATGAGCATATCTTACAACAGTACCACTGTATATCGAATAATACTTATTTGCACTGTTAATATATAAATGCTTTTGATGACATTTTTAGAGGTATATAAACATATGCGACAAGTGTTGAAAATCAGTATATCAAAACTATGTAGTGCAATTGTGCAATTTAGGGTTCCTCTGGTTTTAAGGAAACATAAAAAAAGCTCTTTAAAGAAACCACTTCCTCATCTAAAGTTACAGATGCAACCCCCTCTTTGTACCTGCTGTTTGTCATTGATCAGACACCCCCCCCCTGCGCCAATAAACCCACTCATTCCCTAGTCATCACCTGAGAAGAGCTGTCATGTAAGATGCCATCAAGAGTAGTTTGTGAATTTTGTATTAAATTCTGCATCCCCTTTGCCCTTTTGGTTTATGCAAGGGAAGGTGAGATACACTGGGATTCCTGTGCTAATCATCCTTCTCTTCTGCAAGGGGATTTTCTAGAAAGCAGACCCGTTTCCCAGCTCTCAAGCATGGGTACTGGTTACCCTAGTGTCCGGCAGACAAAAAGCAGCTACCCACTGTGCTCACTGACCAGTCACAGCCTGTCATCTTCCCCTTGGAGAGGTAAGCCAGGCATGTCCCTTCACTGCTCTCCATCCCTGTATGTCTCTCCTAGTATCAGGGCAGACTGACCCAGGTGATCAGGGCTGAATTAGCAGCCCAGAGTCGGGGCTCCATCACTTTGGGTCATGGAACCCTACACTAAATAGAAAAGTTGCATGGTTGGTTTAACATTACAGTAAGTTCTTCCAGTGTATTTTATATATGAAATATGCTTAATTAGTCAAAAAGATGCTGCCTCAAAATGAAATGTCAACATTATGTGAGATTACGGGGCTGCTGAGCAGTCCTACCTTCTTAATAAATCTAGATGCAAAAGTATTTGCTGCTGTTCTGGCTGATAGGCTGAACTTTGACTTTTTTACACAAATTGTGCTTATTTTAATTTTATATGAGTGTAGCAGTTAATTTTATTTTTACAAAAGAAAATTGCATTTTAGATTTATATAAGTTCAAATTTTAATATAAATAAAACAGTTTTGTTCTGTTTATATCATGTTGTGTTTATGTAGAAGCAGTTAATATTATTTTTATAAATAACTTGTATTTTAGTTTTATACAAGTTCAGCATTTGATACAAGTTCAAAAATGTTAATGTTCTTCGTGTTTCACTGTTGCAGTCATCGCTTGTGGGTTATCCCTGCTAGGTAGCCCTTGGTCAGCCTGAATACCAGAATCGAGCTTTTCCCCTGGCCAGTTGCTGTCGCCTGTGGACTGACGCCAGGTCATCAGTGGTGTGAAGGAGAGCAGCCGGCACCATTACATCAGTCTTTCTTGCCATGGAGCCTGAAGCAAAAGCAGTTTGTGTGTGCTGGTTGGTCATTGTCAGAGTGGAAGTTGAATCTGAAAATGACTGCAAGCCAAGTACCCCATTGGGGACCTTTTTCTTGCACTAACCGCTGTCTGAAAAAGTCAATAATTGTCTCCGCTGTGGAAAACAAATACCACACCGAGACTTCCATATCTTGTGCATTTTAACTAGGTTCAGGCCACGACGTCACCAGTTGTTGGTTCTGCGAACTTTTCAAATTCAGGGACTATTCACTGTAGAGCTGAATTTGTAGCCAGGCATTTCCGAAGTAGTTCCCCACATTATGAAATGGCATCTGTCGGTCAGCAGTCTGTGGATATTTCCAAAAAACTGAAAGATAAAGAAAGGGACAGACCACACAAACTTAAGCCTTCAGACAGCCCGTCCCAGAAGCAAGACGTCAGTTCTCAGGAATTCAGTGAGGCGCATTTGCAGCCCCTGATGCCAGATTTGTTTCCTTCGCAGGCTTCTACCGAGACCCTTTCAGAGTCCGGTATGCTTCTGGGGAATGCTTCATCATCTGATCCCTCTGTTGTCTACACTGTGGTTAGGTCCGGAGCTCCTACGGAGACACCAGCTTCCGAGCAGGTTCTTCGCACAACCAGTTCAAGGCTAAAACTGACGTAGTCATCTCCGACTACCGCATCCCAATGACAAATAGATTTACTAAAGTCTAAAAGTAAGATCACCCCAAAGAAAACTGTCTCTAGTCGCCATCTTACTCCTCCTCCACTGCCTCAGACTCAGTTACTGAAAATGGCCGTGGACCTCATCACTTTCATCAGGGATAGCTAATACCGCTCCTTCTAAAAGAAAAAGGGATACTTCCCATGAAGTTCACACACAGCCAGATTCTGAAATTTCAAACTACCTTGATTCAGATGAGGAACAACAACTTCTCACCCCCTTTGAGGATTCTGATGCAGAGGAATCCATTCATTCTGCCTACAAACCCCCTCCCCGAGTATCTTTCATTTGGGGAAACCCTGCACACACTCGGAGAACATTTCCAGTGGGAAGCCCAAGATTATCCTTCTATTCTGGATGTGGTGGATGATGATTTCAATGAATTTAGCCTCACTCCTGACACCCTACCGCCTCCTCCTAGAAAACCTGACAGGTACTACATGGTGCCTGATTCACGTAAGTATTTGTTTAAAATCCCTGCAGCAGACCCAGAGGTAATCACACAGGGGCTCAAAGGGGCCAAGGCTAGCTCATCTAAAAATCCAATTCCCTCTGACAAGGACTCGAGCTCTGGACAGATGGGGTAAGAAAGTGCACACCTCCACAACCTTGGCTATTAGAGCTCTTAACTGCCAGTTCCATATGCTAAAATATCAACAGCACACCTTGGAACTTATGAAACAAAAAATGTCATTTTTACCTGACACTAATGCTTCCAAAGAATTAGCAGATCTTCTGCACTCTACTTGTCAAGTAGCAAAACACTTCCTTTTTGTTTGTGTCTTTCAGCTTTTTCCTGGTTAGGGGTCGCCACAGCGGAACTCCGGTCCACTAATAATTGGCAGTAGATTTTTACGTGCTGGCTTGCTGGGCCTAACGTACAACCTTCAATGAAGGAACGCCCATTCACGCATGTCACCAAACTGAGGAATCACCAGAGGCAAATCAAACTGGGCAGGCAAAAAGCACCACAGCACACACCACACAGGTAGCTAAACACTCCCTGCACTGCGGATTTGATACCCTAGAAGCCTCAGTCATTAAGGACCAAAAACACCTTCCTATGGGTCCCAAAATTCTGAATGCTAACTCTTGGATACCTTATATACATATAAGGTAGTCTCTTAGAAAAAATGCCTACACTTCAGAGCATCTTCACAACACTTTCAGTTCTCTCCCAGGATGGACCATACAAACAACTCTAAAGTTCACTAGGTTCACAGGAAACAGGAAAGTCAAACCCCCTCCAAGGCAGGCAGATCACACCTTCTTGGTTGCTCCTGGGACACAGCCTCTCTCACCAGAAAACAATGAGTTCTGCCAAACTTCTCCCAGTGCTCTCAAAAAAAACCTCCAAAAGGAAAAAATCTGCAGCAAGGGGGGGGCATGTGTCATCATGTATTTTGATGATTCCCCTGGTCAGGCTGCACATGAGGAAACTCAAGTTGTGCCTAAAGAACCTTTGGTGCCAACACTTTCAATCTGTGGAGACCACTCTCCTCCTCATTCCATACATAAGGAACGAGTTTCTTTGGTGGGCAGAGGCCTGGACTCGGAACAAGGGCCTTCCCTTCACCTACCTACCACAAGGCCAGATTATCACCACAGATGCCTCAGACCTAGCTTAGGGTGCTCATTTAGACCCCCTTTGCATCCAAGGCTCTTGGGACCTCAAGCACCTTCATTGGCACATCAACCTAAAGAAAATGACGGCAGTTCTCAAGGCTATCACATCCTTCCAAGACCACCAAAAACCAGGAGTCCTCCTTATAAAAACAGACAAGTGGTACATTAACAAGTGGGGGAGGGGCACTCCTACACACTCTGCTGACTAACCATGAGCCTCTGGCAGATAGCCTCCTCCATGGGCCTACACCTGGTAGTCCACTACATCCCAGGAGTAAACAGCACCCTAGCAGACCATCTAAGCAGAAACCCCTTAGACCCCCACCAGTGGAAACTCCAAAAGGGGACATTTCTCCAAATCACCCAGGCTAGAGGGACACCAGAGGTGGACCTCTTCACCTCACAACACAACAATCAGCTGCACAAATTCTGCACCAGGGAGTTCCACCCCCTAGCTTAGAAAGTGGATGCTCTCTCATTCCAATGGACCAATCTCTTCATTTATGCATTCCCCACCCTGTCCTTACTCCCAAGGGTAGGGTACTGCTCAGAATAAGGCAGGAAGGACCAAAAGCCATCATTATAGCACCAGATTGGGCTAAGCAACATTGGTACCCCTTGCTGCTCAGCCTGACAGGCCCCTGCCATTAACTGCAGACCTCCTGACACAAGCCAGAGGGGAGATTCTGCATCCAAACCTTTACACTGTCAAGCTTTTCTGCATGGCTTGTCCCCCCAGGGACAACTCACAGTTGAGCAAGCAGGTCCTAGACAGTATTAGGGAAGCCAGAAGGCCCAGCACCAGGAAATCTTAACTCAGAGAAATGGAAAAGATTCAACTCTTGGTGCCTATCAAAAGGTCACAGCAGCTCCCAGCTGTCCCTCCCACTTATTCTGGACTACCTAGCAGAGCTACTTAACAAGAGCCTCTCCTTTTCCTCCATTAAAATTCATGTCTCAGCCATTTCAGCACGCTTTCATGCTGAACAGCCTGTCTTCTCTCACCCTTTGATTAAGCAATTCCTCAGAGATGTATCTAAAATTAGGCCCCATAGAAGGGCACCCACTCCAGCCTGGGACCCGAACTGTGTCTTAGAAAAACTGACATGGCCTCCCTTCGAGCCAGCTGCATCAGCAGACCTAAAACACTTTTCCTGGTAGACTGTTTTCCTCTTGGCTATTCAGCTAGGAGGGTGTCAAAACTTCAAGCACTCATGGCCACTGAATCCTTCATTGTCTTCCATGCAGACAGGGTGTCTCTCAGGACCAATCCCTCATTCATGCCAAAGGTAGTATCGGATGTGACCCTAAACCAGGCTGTACATCCCCCCACCTTTTTTCCAAACCCTCAGAGTAAAGGGGAGAGAATTCTGCACACACTGGATGTGCACATACATTTAAGATACTACCTGGACAGAACAAAGTCCATTAGGAAGACGGATCAATTGTTTGTTGGCTTTGCCCCAGGGAAAGAGGGGAAGCCTATCTCCAAACAGACCATTTCAAAATGGATATCTTACTGCATACAGTTCTGCTACACTTTTCATAGAAAAGCTCCTCCTAAATCTGTCAGAATACATTCCACTAGGGCAGCCTCTACTTCCACTGCCTTCCGTAGAGGAGTTACCCATAAGGGACATCTTGAAAGCTGCCACTTGGACATCGGTCCACACCTTCACTAAACATAACCACCTGCCTCTGTCCTCCAGGGCTCGGGCAGGCTTTGCCTCTGCAGTCCTGCAGTGCATGCTAGCTGAATCCTAGGAATTTCATACTTTCATCCTCCCCTTCCTCAGCTTTGGGAATCCTCCCACAAGTGATGACTGCAACAGTGAAACACGAAGAACATAGTACAGTTGTGTACTTACCATAAATGTAGATCTTCAAGTGTATTCACTGTTCCAGTCCTATTTTCCCTCCCACCTTTCCCCTTAATCTTATCCTTTTTGGAGATTAACTGTTATTCTTGTGGCCTCGGGCCACCAGAGGCTCTTTAGAACATTTCCTTCAAGGGGCTCCTACAGGTTAGGGCAAAAAAAAAAAACTGATGTAATGGTGCTGGCTGCTCTCCTTTATACCACTGATGACCTGATGTCAGTCCACAGGCGATGGCAGCCGGCACAGGGGAAAAGCTTGACTCTGGTATTCGGGCTGACCAAGCGCTACCCAGCAGGAATAACCCACAAGTGATGACGGCAGCAATGAATACACTCTGTCTACATTTATGGTAAGTGTACACAGCTGTACTTTCTGGTTATCTTTTGTTTAATATTTTGTCTTCAATTTGCATTTGAATGTTAGTATCCCACAAATCCATCAGAGTGGGTGGAATTGCATTAATATAAAATTTTCATACATAATTATCAGCATACAGATTTTTGGCCAGTTGTATCTACTTTTCATGGGCCTTTGTCCAGATTTTTGATGTTTCCAAGTTGAGAGGTATGGGCCTGACCTAGGGTGTATTTACATTTCTCTATCCACTCATCCAGGTTAGAGGTAGGAGATTACTTAGGTTTACACCCAAAGCAAGTCTGTTACATAAAAGAAGAATTCTCTAATCTTTCCAGCAAATTCTGTTTATGTTCATGGGTAAGCACTAGGCTAGCTGACTTTCTAGGACATTTTAAGCTTAGCCAGTTTCCCTTTTTGTGCTCCAAATAAACTATCCCATTTTGGTTTTAGATTGGCCTTACCCATCCCGTGGTTGATAATTATATATTTCCCCTAATGAAAATAACTGTGATCATACCATAAATAATTTTGAAAGGACCCATACATGGGATAAAACATTTAGAAGCTGCCTCTATTTATTACTAGTACAGGGGGCAGTCCTGGAGTAAATCTTCAGTTTCCCATCCATAGATACTAGCTGTGCTTGAATATGGACAGGGATGAACTTATGTGGATGGGGAGTTTGTTCCAGAGCAACGGTATCCTCTCAGAGATGTACCTGTCCCTCGAAACCATTTTGTTGATGTTGCAGAAGAGGTTTAGATCACTGTACTGACTATTTCTGATGCCATTTGACTTGCTTATGTGCAATAAATCCATCAGTAATGGACTGGAGGATGCCTTACCTGTGTCTGGCATACCTCTTACTCTGTAGGATACTGAGTATAGTGACAGGGCTTTGAGTCTGTACGTGTAGGACATGTTTAGGTCTTGCATCCTTTTAGTAAGGTATGTCTGTGGGCATTCCAGTTGCATGTATCTGGGCAGATGCATGCTAAAGGGGGCATTATACAAATGTAAAATAAATAAATAGAAATAAGCTAAGCATTGCAGAAGGACTTTCTTACAACAATGGGCACATGTTAGTCAAACGATAGATCACTGTCCAGATAAGATCCCAAATCCTGAGTAACTGGGTCACCTGTTGGGGGTTTATTCACTGGAGTTAACTGACTTTGGTGAGGATTTAAAACTTGACAGTGCGTCACTTAAGAGTAGTAGGTAGTTTGTCTTAAATTTCTGAAGGCACCTTGGGTGGAAGGGATATCTGGCTTCAGTTTTATCTTGAATGAGACTGCTTTTTAGTCGGAACTAGCAAGTGATGACATGCAAGAGGTGGTGGAAGATGCTCCCATATTTGTAAGGACAAAATCTAGCATGTTGTTCCCCCTAATGAGTGCCTTGACTAATTGTTCCAGTGTGTTTATATTGACTAAGTCCAGGAATCTCTGTGCTTGTACACTAATGGTGATGTAGGCTTCCCTGTCTATAGTTGGGTAATTTAAATCACCTAGGAAAATGGTATTGGTTTGATACCAAGTGATTCTAGTTCCTTTCTTGCATGATGGAGGGAGTTCTATAGCTAATTAATATATGATACGGGACCTTTCTGACAGGTATTTGGACATGGTGAAGTTCCACTGCATATTTTTCCCTTCCTGTGCAGTAACTGGTCTAAAACATGTGGAAGATGTTATAGCCCTGCAGCGGCCACAGTGCGCTCCACAATTTTAAAGCATCTCTTTCACTACATAGACGTCCTTGTCCTCCAAGGTGAGAAGGACTAGTAGGGGGTGAAGTTTCTTATTTAGGTTTCTAGCATTGATCAGTAACACCTTCATACTTTCCTTTGCTTGCTTTGTTATGTTAGTGGGTTTATCAGGCTGACATTGCCTAAAAAAGGTACTATGGGGTGGACAATGTGTTTGCCAATAACCAAAACCCTAGAGAGGGCAGATGCAGGCCCTCCCTGGCAAAAGAGTGTGTGTGGCTTGTTGATCATATCCTCCCATGCTGAAAAATATTGGACCTCCTTTGAATGACACCAAAAACTAATCCAGTTATTGAAGTCCATTTTTTTTTTTGCTCATATCACAGCATCATCCTTGGAGAGGGTTGAATCCTGCTCATTGCTAGTCTCATACCCGCCTTTAACGCACAGACTGAGAACTCCATCATGTATTTCTCTGTATAGTCCAGGGAGGTACTCCTCACGTCATTGACACTGGGATGAACTATGACAGAATCTTTCTTGTGCTTGTTGTTCAAGGATTTGAGCGCATGCGTGATCCTGAGTGATCTGACAGATCCTGGCACCAGACAAGCAAGTACTGTCGCACTTTCCTTGCACAGCTTGATAAGAGGCACATTTTGTATGTCTTACAGTTGCTTCATCTACAACAAGAATATTGCATTGGGTCAGTGCTTAGCATCCATGTGCTGTGTGAGGAAGTAAGCTTAATTTGCTAAGTGTGTCTTGTAGCTCTTTGAGGTCTAGGCAAGTTGATCTTTAGAAATGGATTTATGTGTATTGTGATGGCCTTGGACAGGTGTGATGCACTGCTGACAAGTTTGGTGTGTGAGTTTACTGTGCAAGTTTTTTGCTCCAAGGATATTAATATACATCTCTCTCGCACTATGTTATGCTTTTTGAATAGTAGATGATATTCAGGCAGCACATTTCAGTAGAAGTTAACTTCTCTTGAATGGGTGTTGAGGATATTAGTTTTGTGGATGTATATAAGGTCACATGAAACTAGATCTGTTGAGGCCGCCTAAGTCTGACAGAGATCACCTCTCAAGAGTCTGTAGGAAACAAAAACAGGGCGCGAACACCTTTAAGGTGGTCTGGGTAGCTCAAAGAAGACATGCTTTTGATTATCTTGGTGAAGAAATTATGCCACCTCTCAAGCTGAATCATATACTTAGGTGCATACCAAAGGGGCATTCATACTTTAATTATGGGACTGATGAGGGAGGAGTAGAGAGGTTTGTTAACTTCCTTAGATCTAGAAAAAAAAATACCCCTATTGATAAGTCTGGCAAGGTAAAAGGATTTCCTAACTTTAGTGGATACATGGTGGTCAAAGTATAGTTCATTGTCAGTGAAAGTGCCCAGGTCCCTAATGGCTGAGTCCCCCTTTAAAGGGGTATTAACTATGTAGTCAATTACATGGGTGCTTGTTTTTTGTCTAAGGATCCAGTGTTACATTTCTTGGCATTCAGTTTTAGGCTGTAGTCCAGGCACCACTTATTGGCGAGTGTTAATTACTCATGAAGAATTTGGAAATCAGATGGGGAAGTAGTGACTGCTCCAAGTTTGCAGTTGTCTGCAAACTTGGTCAGCCACAGGCCCTTATTGATGTCAGCCTTGACATCAGAAAAATAAATACCAAGCAGAAATGGTACTCCTTTCAAAGAAAACATTCCTCCCATACTAATAGATTGGGTTCTCTGTTATCCAATTTGCAATTCAGTGGGTAACACAAGATTCTCCTTTAGTTTGATTAGCCTGTTGATGCCAGAATGTGAGATGGTGTAAAAGGTCTTGGCCAAGTCCAGGTAGACCGCGTGATCTGATTTGTCTGAGAGTAATGTCAGTGACATGTTCATATATGCCCATTGGGTTCAGAAGGCAGGCTCTGCCTTTAACAAACCCAAACTGGCTTGGGTTCTTGCTAATATGTTCCTTAATGATGAATTCCATTGCTTTGCTTTGCAGATAAGGCTGGTGAGGCTTATAGGTCTGTAATTTCCTGGATCAGTAATGGATTCCTCTTGTGGAGCAGGATGGTTACTGCAGTCCTCCATTCCTCTAGCAGGAGTCCAGTGGAGAGGCTGAATTTGAATAGGCTTAGTAGCAAGTGTTTGGAGAATGTCTGGTGCAGGCAATAAGGCAGCCTGACACATTATCAGGACACATGAAGCAAGCATTTTTGACCTTGGCAACAACATTCCAGACCTGCTGTGAGGTGATGAGATGGGTGGTATGGATATACTGTCCAGAAGAGATACTATTCAAAAAACAGACTTAAACTGGAGAAATCTCTTTATAAAAAACACAATGACAATACAGCAAAGCTTTCAGGCATAAAACCCTTCCTCAGTGCATTACAAACCATCAATGGAAGATATGTTGAATAAATAAGGGTCTAACAGTCATGTGACCAGCAGCCCATTAGTCACATGACATACACATATATACCATTAAAATACCTAAGTTTATACATTTAAAACAACATAAATAAATATATTATCTAATAAAAATATTACTATAACTTAGTTTGCTGTAAATGTTTTAAAACTGGTTTTAATGTAACTACATCGTTAAGTCCTGGAAAATGATCTGCTTCAAGTCTGACTATCCATTGATACTCCTTTAGTTCAAGTATGTTGTTAATGTCGGATCCAAGGCAGTGGAGTTTTAATTATTGAAGCACAGGAGCCACAGGACAAGAAAAAGATTTATTACGTAAAGCGCTTTTCGTCTGCAGTAATATGCAGACTTCTTCAGACAAGCCACATTTAAAAATGACAACTTAAGTAATACAAGAATACTGATTGGTAAAACTGTAGACCAATCATACAAGTTTTTAACAATGTTTAAAAATTTAAAAACATACACTCAATTGTCAGGTAAAATCACATTAACTCAAAAATAAATAGTACATAGTAAAAAGTAAAATACACCCTAAACTATTGCCACTCTAGCGGAGACCAAATAATGCTCCTAAGTATAAAAAACAAATAAACATTTATTATCTAGACAAATTCTTTAGCTTTAGAAGGCTGCTAATAGAGCAACCTTCATTCAGACCTGGTGATACGTAGGCATTTAGTCTAATCTGCCAACGTAATTCTGATGCTTCCAGAAGTAGGTGTAAGGGAGCCCCTCTCATAGTGTCATGCATCTGGTCTATTACTAAAAACTTAAAGTGATGGTCCTTGTGTTGGATGATATGCTTAGCTAGTGCATTCTCTTGTTTGGCTTTACTGATTGCGTATTGATGTTCATAAATCCGATCTCTTAATCTACGCTCAGTTTTGCCAACATAAAATCCTGCACATTTTTGGCATAAAGCTAGGTAAACAACCATCCTAGAGTTGCAAGTACATCTGGTTGCAATTTGAGGGCAGTGTAGCTGATAGTTTATTAATTTTAGATCAATTTAACAAGTCAACTGATTTTTTGTCTTTTACATCTACCTTTAACTCTAAAGCCATAGCCTACTTAGATGTATGGTTGGTAAAAAATGAGGTACTTAACAACTATGTGGCAAGTATATTTAGGAAGCCTACACACTCTAATTCATTCCTCCACTTTAGCAGTTGCCACCCGAGCTATCAGAAAAGGTCAGTAGTTAAGGGCCAGCTCGTACGAGCAGCTCGGATGGTGAGTTTGGAGGACGATTTCCTTAAGGAATGTAATACACTTAAGAATATGTTTTCACATAGAGGGTACCCGTCAAACTTGCTTGATAACCTAGTTAGAGAAGTCACCAACAAAAGATTAAGTGGGGTGTACCAACCTATACTTAAGATTGCTTCAACAGGTGAACCAGAGCTTATGTCAGAATTCGCGTGTGTTGAAAATTCACCATTTGATTCTCATATAAATAATAAATTAATTCTTACATATTGCCCTACTAGTTATCTTATTATAAACATTATTATTAAGAACTGGAACATTTTTCGTTCCAATCACATAGTGTTCAATAAAGTGGGCAATAGACCTGAAGTTACCTATAGAAGAGGTAAAAATTTGAAATGTTTATTAGAACAACCGGAGGGGAAATGTAGTCAAACCCCTGGCATGTTCAAATGTCAAAATTGCAACCAGTGTAGGTACATTCTTGAATCTAATAGATTCAAGATAAACAACCTTAGATTTGACATCCATTGTAGATGTACTTGCAACTCTAGGATGGTTGTTTACCTAGCTTTATGCAAAAAATGTGCAGGATTTTATGTTGGCAAAACTGAGCGTAGATTAAGAGATCGGATTTATGAACATCAATACGCAATCAGTAAAGCCAAACAAGAGAATGCACTAGCTAAGCATATCATCCAACACAAGGACCATCACTTTAAGTTTTTAGTAATAGACCAGATGCATGACACTATGAGAGGGGCTCCCTTACACCTACTTCTGGAAGCATCAGAATTACGTTGGCAGATTAGACTAAATGCCTACGTATCACCAGGTCTGAATGAAGGTTGCTCTATTAGCAGCCTTCTAAAGCTAAAGAATTTGTCTAGATAATAAATGTTTATTTGTTTTTTATACTTAGGAGCATTATTTGGTCTCCGCTAGAGTGGCAATAGTTTAGGGTGTATTTTACTTTTTACTATGTACTATTTATTTTTGAGTTAATGTGATTTTACCTGACAATTGAGTGTATGTTTTTAAATTTTTAAACATTGTTAAAAACTTGTATGATTGGTCTACAGTTTTACCAATCAGTATTCTTGTATTACTTAAGTTGTCATTTTTAAATGTGGCTTGTCTGAAGAAGTCTGCACATTACTGCAGATGAAAAGCGTTTTACGTAATAAATCTTTTTCTTGTCCTGTGGCTACTGTGCTTCAATAATTAAAACTCCACTGCCTTGGATCCGGTATATTTTCTTAGTTTGTGCTAGTTCGCTTTATTCATTATGTTGTTAATGTCCCCACCTCGTGGTGTTTTTTCAACAATACAGATAACTCTAAAGGAAAAACTGTGTTGATTACCCTGTTCTATTATATGTTTATACAGTGCGTTTGTAGTTACTGCTCTTTTTATTTCTGATCTGTGTTCAATGATTCTATCTTTAAGTCTTCTCACAGTTTTTCCTATATAAAATGACGTGCATTGTGAGCAAGTAGCCATGTATACTACTGATGTAGTGTTACAAGTAGCTTTTATATTAAAAGTATAGAGTCTGTTTGTTATCGGATGTTTAAACTGATAGTTGGTACAGTCAGAGATATCAGGACAGCATGAACAATTAAAGCATTTATAGGTACCTGGTTTCTCAATTTTAGGAATGGGGTTGAAAACCATATCTTTATAACATAATTTTTGTTTAAGGGTGTTCATGTTCCTAAAAGAAAAATAAGGTCTATCTCCTACCACTTTCTTAACATTTATACAGGCAGTAACTACAAACGCACTGTATAAACATATAATAGAACAGGGTAATCAACACAGTTTTTCCTTTAGAGTTATCTGTATTGTTGAAAAAACACCACGAGGTGGGGACATTAACAACATACTTGAACTAAAGGAGTATCAATGGATAGTCAGACTAGAAGCAGATCATTTTCCAGGACTTAACGATGTAGTTGCATTAAAACCAGTTTTAAAACATTTACAGCAAACTAAGTTATAGTAATATTTTTATTAGATAATATATTTATTTATGTTGTTTTAAATGTATAAACTTAGGTATTTTAATGGTATATATGTGTATGTCATGTGACTAATGGGCTGCTGGTCACATGACTGTTAGACCCTTATTTATTCAACATGTCTTCCATTGATGGTTTGTAATGCACTGAGGAAGGGTTTTATGCCTGAAAGCTTTGCTGTATTGTCATTGTGTTTTTTATAAAGAGATTTCTCCAGTTTAAGTCTGTTTTTTGAATGGTATGGATATACTAAAAGGCTGTGGAAAATTAAAGGGAGACAAATTTAGAACCGAGTTTGTCTTCTAATATGTTGGCTGTGTCCTTAGGAAACAAGTAAGTGTTCTATATTAGCTGTGGGCATTAGCAATGTCAGAAATCTAGAGGGGTAAAGAAAGCTTTGTGGTTGTCGTTAACAGAGGTAACAGTTCTCTGTTGTGTAAGCTTTCGAGGATTTGATTTTTTTCTGAGTTCTTTGTTGATTTTTCTGAGTTTATCGCTTGTTAATGGGGTATTAAGTTTGCTTTATGAGCTGAGAGTTGTTTCTTATTGTGTAGTTTGTTTATAGCAGGGTTCCACCTCGGGAGTTTATTCTTGAATTTGGCATTATATTTGTGACTTATGGGGACAGATGCCTCAATGCATGGCTTGAGGTGAGCATAGAAATCATCCACAAATGTGGCAGCATGCAAGATGGGATCATCAAGGTTAGGAGAACACTTAAATTTCATCAAGTTATTCAACTAGATTAGGTTTGCCTTAGAGAGTCTCCAAAGAGTAGTCTCTAAAGACAGAGGAGTTTGTGGTAAGTTGGAATGTTCTTCGTGTTTCACTGTTGCAGTCATCACATTTGGGTTATCCCTGCCATGGTAACCCTCGGCCAGCCTGAATACCATAGACTTAGTATTCCTGCATCGGTTATTGTTGCTTGAGGACTGACGTCAGATTATCAGGAGTATAAAGTAAGGCAGCCAACATCAGTCTTTCTTGCCATGGAGCCCGAAGCAGAAGCAGTTCACACGAGTGCTGGTTGGCCGCTACCTGAGTTTTCGTCTACCGAATTGAAGTCAAAGTTTTCTAAAGGTAAGTACCCCGTTGGGGATCCTTTTTTCTTGCACTAACCGATGTCAGAAAAAGTTAATAGTTGTCTCGCCTGTGGAAAGCAAATACCACACCTTGACTTCCACTCTTACTGCGTCACTTCTGTGCTTTGTTCAATGCCAGAACTATCCATAGTCTGAGCCTTATTGTAGCCAGATATTTTCATTTACAGTCCTTGAATTCCGATATGGCTTCGGTAAGCCATCCGACAGCAGATCTTCCAAAAAAATATAAAGATAGAGACAGACCGCACAGGTCCAAACCTACCGACACTTCCATTAAGCTAGTCGTCAGTCTTCCGGTGCTCAGTAAGGCACTTTTGCAGCCCCTGATGCCAGCTTCAGTTGATTCGCAGGCCGGTACTGCGACCCTTTCGGAGTCTGGTATGTCGCAAACTCTTTTGACTAAGGATCCTATGGTCGTCTCTACCTTGGATGGGTCCAGAGCTGCTGAGCAGACACCGGCCTCCGAGGAAGTCCTTCGCACTACCGAATCTTGACGCAAACCGTCGTCTTTCACGTCAATCGTTCTTTCAAAAACAGACTTTCTTAGGCCCAGGGCTCGAACCACACCCAAGAAACCGATGACCCACTCTCAGGCGCCTGTTACCTTGCCTCAGTCTCAAATGCTTAAAATATCGGAAGACCTTATCATGTTGATCAGGGGAAGCCAAGCTACCCCCTCCAAAAGGAAAAGAGATCTGTCTCCTGTAGTTTTGTCTGAACAAGAGTCAGATGAATCTGATGCATCTGACTATGAAGACATGCATCCCCTCTCCATTTATGAGAATTCTGATGCAGAGGATTCCATTCCTTCAGCCTCTCCCCCAGAGGGATTTTCCTTTGGGGAAACCCTGCATACTTTAAGGGAGCATTTCCAATGGGAGAGTCAGGACTACCCTTGGTCTAAAAAGAGACTCAAGGAATTCCTAGATCTTCCGCAACACAGACCCTTTGCCGTCCCCCCAGTCCTGGGTGTTGTGGAGGATGTTTTCCTCGAATCCACCTTGACTCCTGATGCCCAGCCTCCTGCTCCCAGAAAATCAGACGGGTACTATAGAGTCCCTGACTCACACAGATATCTTTTTAAAAATCCAACGGCTGACCCTGAACTCATTTCTCAATGGCCAAAAGGGATTAAAGCAACCTCTGCTAACAATCCCCCTCAGACAGGGATTCCGACCATTGGACAGATGGGATAAAAAAGTATACACCTCTGCTACTCTTGCTATCAGGGCACTAAATTGTCAGTTCCATATGCTGAAATTTCAGCAACATACCTTGGAACTCCTTAAACAAAAAAAGTCTTCCTTTTCTGCTTGGGCAGAATCTAAAGATTTACAAGACTTAATACATTCTGCAAGTCAAGTAACTAAACGCACTTTGCACTGTGGTTTTGACGCCCTAGAAGCTTCTTGCAGGGCAGCAGTCACTGGATCTGTCATTAGAAGACATGCATGGCTTAAGGAACAACACCTGCCAGACCATGTCAAATCTAAGTTGTTGGCTGCCCCCTTGCACAAAGATAACTTATTTGGCAGTAAGGCAGAAGAGGTCTTAAAAATGATTGAAGAAAAAGCAAAATTTATGCAAACAGTTAAGGATTTCTTACAGATCCAGTCCCCTAGGTTCAGCTGGCACTGTCCCTCCAAGCACTAGTCTTTTCCTGCTCCGAGTAAACCAGCCCAGCCTAGGCCCCATGGAAACAGACCCCCCCCCCTCCAACAGCAGCCCCAGGGAATGCAGAGATCTAAGCAGTGGACTACCTCCACTTCAAAACTAGGGAGTTCTAAGCCACCCTCTTTTGGTAAGAACTCGAAATGACTCACCCCCCCCCCCCCCCGCCCACCTTCACTTACCCCTAGGAGGAAAACTCCTTTCACTCAAGCACCTGAGCCACCATTACCATGGACCAGTGGGTTCTGAACATTGTGTCTCGGGGATACAAATTTTCCTTCCACACCCTTCCAACCCCAAAAGGGTTCCCAAATCTTCCACCAAATCAGTGGGCAGAGGCTCAAAAGCAAATCCTTTCCCTGCTTTCTATGAGGGTAGTAGAGCACGTTCTTGCAGAGCAGATAGGCCAAGGCTTCTACTCCAGACATTCTAAACACCTTCCTGGTGATCCCAAAATTCATAATGCTCTCCCTCCAGCAGCTGCTACCTATGCTTTCCAAAGATGCTTGGCTTAGCTACCGTAGATCTAAGAGGCCTACCTCCACATTTCTATCAGGGAATCGTGCAGAAAATATCTCCGCTTCAGGGCAGGATCTCAACACTTTCAGTTCTCTGCGCTTCCTTTTGGCTTATCTACTGCTCCCAGAGTTTTTACAAAATGTCTCGCTCTGGCCATTGCCCTTTGCAGACAAAAAAATATTCCAGTTTACCCATACTTAGCCTTATTCAGGCAGACAACCATAAAAAGCTGCTCAAGCACCTGGCCTTTGTAAAGACACTACTAACCTCCCTGGGGTACACAGTCAGCGAAAAGAAATCCAAACAAGTGCCCACCCAAAGGATAATCTTTCTGGGAGCAAGTCTGGACACAGCATCCCAGATGACATATGTTACACCAGAGAAAAAAATTTCCCAGACAGCCTAATTCTCTCAACTAGCCACCAGGCCTCAGCTGTCTGCAAGGAAGATCCTGCAAGCTCTGGGGTTCATGGCATCTTGCATACTACTCATTCCATATGCCAAACTGCATATGAGGAAACTTCAATGGTAACTAAAGAGCCTTTGGTGTCACCACTCTCAAGACCTGGAAACTCTTCTACCTATAATTCCTTGCCTCAGAAAGGAATTTCTTTGGTGGGCAACATCATGCTCCCACAACAAGGGACTGCCCATCTCCCCACCCCCGCCACCCAGATCCTCACCACAGATGCATCAGACTGTGCTTGGGGTGCACACCTGGACGGCAGGTGCTTGCAGGGCCAATGGAGCCCCAGGCAAATCCCTCTGCACATCAGTCAAAAAGAGAATGATGGCTGTGCAGCATGCCTTGATAGCTTTCACACCCCCTTCTGTCTCCAGGAGTTCTCCTGATCAAAACAGACAACACCACTGTGATGTGGTACATCAGCAAGCAGGGAGGGACTCACTCCTACCCTCTCTGCAGGCTGGCCATGACCCTTGGCTCACAGCCTCTTCCATGCAACTACACCTGTTAGCACAGTACCTACCAGGCTCTCTCAACTCTTTGGCAGACCAATTAAGCAGAAATCTTCTGAACCCACATGGGTGACAATTCAACAGAAGTATCTTTACCCTTGTAACTCAGAAATGGGGAAACCCGAAGGTCGAACTCTTTGCCTCCCACACCAACCATCAGCTCAGCAAATTCTGCACAAGGGAGCATCACTGCATGGCTTGGAAAGTGGATGCTCTGTCCTTCCCCTGGGTCAGTATATCGCTCTATGCCTTTCCTCGCCTACCTTTCATCCCCAGGGTACTGCTCAAAATAAGGGAGGAAAAACCAAGGACCATTGTTATAGCTCCAAACTGGTCCTGACAACACTGGTACCCCTTCCTGCACAGCCTGTCCCCGCTGCCTCCTTCGCATCTTCCTCAGATTCCAAACCTCCTGACCCAGAGGGAAGGAGAATTCATGCATCCCCAATTGCAGACACTCAATTTGGCAGCTTGGCTTATTCTCTAACCCCGAACCAGTCTGCCATCCTCAGTAAAGAGGTTCTGGATGTTATCCGTGAGGCCAGACATCCTATCACCAAAAAGTCTTATGTAGATAAATGGAAAAGGTTCTGCACCTGGATCCAGGCTAAGGGAGCCAATATGGCACAGCCCTCCATCCCTCTCATCCTGGATTACATAGCTGACCTACTACACAGTGGCCTCTCTTTCTCCTCTATAACAATTCATGCCTCTGCTATTTCTGCTCATTTTCCCACTGAGCAGCCTCTTTTCTCAAACCCTTTGATCAGACAGTTTCTCAGAGGGGCTAGCAACTTGAGCCCCCCCCAGAATGGCACCAACACCAGCCTGGGACCTTATGTTTGTCTTGGAAAAGCGCACCATGCCTCCTTTTGAATCAGCTTCTTCTGCAGAGCAGAAATTTCTCTCCTGGAAGACCGCATTCCTTCTGGCCATCACTTCAGCCAGAAGAGTCTCTGAGCTGCAAGTACTCATAGCTGTGGAACCCTTCATCATCTTCCATGCAGACAGGGTATCCCTCAAAACTAAACCATCCTTCATGCCAAAGGTGGTGTCCAGTGTGGCTCTCAACCAATCCATTAATTTGCCCACCTTCTTTCATAATCCCCAGAACAAAGGGTAAAGGATTCTTCACTCTCTAGATGTGCACAGACAGGTCAGCTTCTATCTAGACAGGACTAAATCCTTCAGAAAGTCTGATCAATTGCTGGTTAGCTTTGCTACAGGGGCAGAAGGCAAAGCCCATCTCCAAGCAAACTATTTCCAAATGGATAGCATACTGCATCCATTTTTGCTACAAACCGCATGGTAAGCCTCCCTCCAAGGGGGTCAGGACACACTCCACCAGAGCAGCCTCCACCTTCTGCATCTTTCCTCAGAGGAGTCCCCACCAGGGGCATCCTGGAGGCTGCCACCTGGACATGTGTTCACACTTTTACCAAGCATTACCACCTGCCTCTCTTCTCCAAATCCAGGGCAGGGTTTGCCTCTGCAGTCTTGCAGGGCATCCTAGCCAGCCCCTAGTTTCCTTGACTTGCCTCCACCTATTTCCTCAGCTTTGGGAATCTACCCAAATGTGATGACTGCAACAGTGAAACACGAACATAGTACAGTTGTGTACACTTACCATAAATGTAGATGTTCAAGTGTATTCACTGTTGCAGTCCTGGTTTCCCTCCCTCCATCCCCCCTTTCTCTTTTTGTTACCATTCTTCCTTGTTCTCCTTTCCTTACAAGTGGTATTTATTTTCCACTGGTGGGGTTCTTCCACCAGAAACTGGCCTCCTACTTTGGGGGCTCCTGACAGGTTAGGGCAAGAAAAACTGATGTAATGGCGTCTGCTGCCTTACTTTATACTCCTGACAACCTGACGTCAATCCTCAAGCAATAGCAACCGACGCAGGAATACGCAGTCTATGGTATTCGGGCCGGCCAAGGGCTACCCTGGCAGGGATAACCCAAATGTGATGACTGCAACAGTGAATACACTCAAACATCTACATTTATGGTAAGTGTATACAAGTGTACTTTATGTGACTTTAACAAGATGGTGTAGGTATCTGACATTAATGAAGTCCTACAATCTTTGTGCATATTTGTTTGCGGTCGTATTATTCCTTCATTGTCAGCAACAGTCGCAACAAATATCTCCAATTCTCAGGCTGCCTGTGAAGAAGACATTTGTCTCATCCCTTTAGCTAAGCATGTCTGAACATTCAGCTTTTGAAATTAATATTGTAGCTGCTTTTCTACTTCAGGTAGCCAATGATCAAGTTTTTCTCGAGCTGGATGATGGATAATCTGTCATCTCAGAAATTCTTTGCTCAGAACATCTACAGGTAAAGGTTTTTAGTCTGGGTTGCACATCTCATCTTGGATCCCTTTTTAGATTTATTTCAATGTTTTGTTTGTCAGAAATTTTTGATTCAGGCCTCTGTTATTCATCAGTAAGCTATAGTTGGCTGCCATATCCAGTTTTCACACTGGGTAGGATTTGTCTTGTTAATTATTAACTCATGCATAGATTTTCTTAATGGTGCCTTTCCTTTTTTCCTATCAGGGAACAATCTATCTATTCCAGATTTCTAATTTATTGTTGATAAATTGATTTTCTCTCTCTTTGAAACAGCAGAATTTGCAGATTTGAAATTTTTAACTTGGGAGATTCTTTTTGTGGTAACTGTGACGTCCACTAGAAGCATATCTAATTTATAGGCATTATCTGGCAAACTCTGTGCTTGGATTTCGTTAGAGAAAGTGTGCGTTTGAGGAACAGGTGCTCATTTATGCCAAAGTCACTAACAAAGTTTAATCTTAGTCTGTTGCACTTAACACTGTTTTGCAGAGATTATTCTTACCAAGAAAAAGTATTTTTTGCATTGTATTGGTAAACTTTGGTATTATATGGACAGTATCAAGACCTTCAGAAAGGATAATCATCTGTCTCCTTTCTCTGGTCCCTAGATGTTAGGATAGAAGGTCACAAAGCTCTCTCTTGCTCATTGGTTTTCTGCTTCTGTCTTCTGCTATGCTACCTCAACACCCTTTTCTACAAGACATTTTTAATGGCAATTTTGTCCTCTCTTGAACACTTTTGTTATACATTGTAGACTATGCATTGCATCCAAAGCTTCCTTTGAGTCTGTAGTGCTCAGGACTTTCCATAAGGCCAGCCACCCAGGAGGATCAGCTGGAGACTCTGCCCTAAATTTTAACAAAGGCTGTCTCTCCTTGACAGATTTCAAGAGTTATGTATTTATCATAATATTAGATTCCCCCTTGGAGAATTAATTCAGCCATACTACTCTGTGTGTGTCTGTTGGAGGAGATCTCCTGGTTCTCTGGTGCCTTTAGTTTTGGCCATACACTGAAAGTGGTGGTGAAGTGTACAGGATATCATTGGTCAGAGGAGGTGCTAGCATTGCATGGGAATATTTTATCTGCTGAGCTGACCATGTGGTACACACCAGTTAAGTCATAAAAATCTTTTTTCTTAGCAAATCTGACATTAGACTAAGATTACAACTGCCCTTCTTGTATAACAAAGTGGACCAGACAGAAATGAGTGTGACAAGAGCCACTGCAGCCTTGAGAGCCCTATTATAAGCTGAGTCTTGCATATCTGGGTATTATGCACTGACCCCTGCAAGGAACTGAAGACAGATTAGAGAACCTCTGTGGGTTGCAAGTTTAAAATGTGTGCATTGCACCGGCTCGAGATCTAGTGAGGCTGCCTTTGAGAGCTCAGCGGCAAAACATTATAAGCAGTGGTCAGACAAACCAGGAGGGCTAGCTTCATCATCAGGTCAGTGGTTAACACATCTAGCCAATGCATTTTGACGGGATTTTTTTTTTTTTGTATGTTATGATCCCCCCCCCCCCCTTGCATTGTTTAAAAGGCAAGTGTGAGTTGAAACAGAGCCCATTTTGCAGCTAGCTGGTAGCTGACCACCTTTAGCACATATCCTTGTGTCCGACTTTTGTTCTGCATTTGCTCACAATGAGAGAAATATGTTTATCATTATGCAGAAAAGTGTATGGTCACATGTAAACGAAAAAAATGAGCCACACATTTTATGTTAAGTAACATTTAGAGTTTGTAGTATGCATCTTTTTAAGTAGTTTCACAATTTTAAGAAATTTAAGGAAAATTATTTGATTAAAGCATTAACAAACATCAGTAAGATACTAAGAAATTTAACACATTGCCATTCTATGTGGTGGTGTTTTAAAGTATTTGCATTTATTTGTTAAAAAGGCTTTTCCTACCAGTTTACACTTAAAATAGAAGTGCATGGCAGCACTTCATGTTGTAATTGCTTAAAATACACCTTGCTTATACATTAAAGGATCGAAGTATACCTCTGTGTGTCAAAGCAAAATAAAAAATCAATACACAAGTACTGCTAAGCACAAAATGATCCTAAAGAGGAACAACAAGGCAAAAAAAATCCATTTTTTTCTGTTGTTGGGAAGTAAGGTGCCCTTCAATCCCCACACTTGTGATTGCACAAAGCCATACAAAGAACAAACTGTAGTTTAAAGTAGTTATTCCAGCTGCACTCTTTTTCCATCCAGCAGTGATCTAAGGACAGTGGAAGTTAGAATAGAAGTGCAACCCAAATCATCATAAGGGAGAACACAGAAAACTAATACGGGTCAGCTGGGCTCCTGAAAGGGAAACCTGTGCACATCTACAGATGGGTGCACACCAATCCTTTTAGGTAGATGTATGTTTTCCGACTAGAAGCCTGTCCCATATTTAATTTGTTTGTAAAATGTTTAACTCCACAACTTGTGATTTCTTTGCCATGTAAGTAAGGCAAACTATAGTGGCAGTAGTTTGTCTCCCCTGAGTTGTCTCCATTGTTTTTTTACAGGTCAGTTAAGACAATAGGAGGTTATGAGAGTTATCCAAGGTCCAGCAGTCTGTGTCTGTAGTGAGGTTTGAAACTATAGTCTTCTGGTTTCTGAGATTGTTCACTTACAGCTAGACTACTTTGTGTTCTCTGTAGACAGATTTATGAGTTAATTATCTGCCTAATTTTTATGCAAGGATTAAGCATTTTCACTGTGTTGTGAATCATCATCATCTAATAAGCAGCTAACTTGAGCCAGTGTAGTCAGGTTTGAATTCTGAAAATTAAAAAAAATAAATTAATAAAACATGTGTAGCAAAACTTACAAACGTTCGGGGGGGGTGGCTCTTTCTAACCTTTCTCCAGAGGCTCAGGGTTGTTTATGTAAGCTCTTGTGTTAATGGCTAGGAGAAGATGACGTTCTGGTCCCTCGAGAGGGCAGGTGCCGTTTTCCTGCTGAGAATTTTCCAGCCTTAATTGGTGAGAGGTGGAGCTCAGGCAGGAGCCCCTTCAGCATCCTGCGCTGCTTTACTTGTCCCACGCTGAGAAATCTGCTGCCACTTGCTGTTCGGCCTTATTTAAAGTTGCAGAGTTGCTTTTCTGTGGCCTACTTAGGGAGGCATCTGCTGTAGTCACAAAAGGTACACACAATAAAAGGCATATATTTAGAACAGGTAATGTTTTCCTAATTCTAACTTGCTCAGTAATATTTTTCCATTCCTAACCACACAAACAAATCTTTTAAGGAACACTAAAAGAGATTTTTTGTTGATGCAAGTCCTGCTAGTTTTGATAACATTTAAGACTTTAGGTTTAGCTGGACTAGACCCACTGCTTTATAAGTACTTGACATCACTGATGTCCCCAGAGCACTGAGCTGTTTGCTTAATGTAGCAAGCAGTGTAGTACGGAAGTGAAACCTGCATCTGCAAGAGGTGGTACATTTAGATCTCCTACCTCAGCAGCTTGCCTTTAATGCAGCTTTTATTTTGCCTGTTTTCTGCATGTGAAAGCAAGTCCAATCCTAGCTTCATTATTTTGTGTTGTGACCATTTGATATTGACATTACCTTATGGTGAGTTTACTTGTATTTGTGTGTTTATTCTTGTAGATTTTGTTTTGATTTGGCTGCAAGTGCAGATTTACAGCAGAATATATCTATTCACCAAAGGTTCAGTATTTACATTGACAGGCTGCATTCTGAATTGGCAGTAGCGGTCAGTTGCTTTTTCCAGGATTTCTCAGCTTGAGTAAAGAAAATAAGTAGAAGAGTCTAATAAAATAAGACAGTTGCAGTAACAGTAACATAGAAATGTATTCACAAGACCTTATAGGTGCTTCTGCAGCTTTGAGGTATGCCTGCGATAAAGGCTTGACTGTAGCCCAGTGACCTGGGTTCTATTAACAGGCTTGGTCATTGAGAAGGCAGCCAGGAGATAGAAATGGCAAGCCTAAAGTTGGCTCCTTACCCATACTGGGGGATGAGGTAATTTGTCGCAATTTATAGCTGTTGCCTGAAGCGGGTTGGATAGAGAAGCTAGCAGTGCGGCAGCTGTGATTAATGCTGTAGCCTGTCAAGAGGTGCATAGCTCTTTACCTGGATTTTGGTGGGTATGTGGTGGTATATGTGCACTGCTAGGAAATGGAGGAGAAATGGAGGAGAACAAGGCCTAAGAAAAACAAATATGTCTGGTATGTTTGTACACATGTAAAGACCTAGCAAGAAATGGAGAAGTTCATTTGTTCTGAGGGTAGCAAGTTCCAGTAACTGGCAATCCTGAGGCCTAAACTGGAGTTAATAGAACTTCTGTTCTCTAGATGCTTTAGGAAGCATAGCTGGTCCAGATTTCTCTCAACCAGTCTTCCTACTCTGGTGCCTCCATTCCTCCAACAGTGTCGTAGCCTGTCTGTTACTATGTACCTTGTCTGGCCAGGGCATCTAGTGGTGCCGGTTGTTCCTTGATGACTAAAGGGAGGTGTTGGAACACAGTATCCATCATTTGCGAACAGAGAAAGCCAGCGGCATTTGTTTCGTCTATAGTGTACCCCCATCCATCTCTGGTAAATACCCTGTGACAGTGCATGGAGGCATCCTTTGAGTGTAGATTTGTGTAGTCTTGTTTCCATCATACAACTTTGAATTTACAGATGTTATAACCACAACCATCTGGAGTGAAAGCAGTGCAGTATCTAAATCATTCTGCTTTTCCCAGTGATGAAGGTGGTAGCCTTTGGTCACTGCATCCCTCCCCCTCAGGTGGGCACTCTGTTGCTTAGGCTTAAGTTGTACAGGAACTATGCTGTTGAGAATACAGTCATTTGTCATTCAACCCTGAGCTGCATGTGATCCCAGTTGTAACATAAGGATATCTGTACATTTTGAATTTACCTTTAGGAAAGTTTTTGTTTGTTTCCAGTCCATGCTTCTGGATTTGTCCAAAGGCTGGGACCCCATTGCTTGAGATTTTGATTTACTTTGACAGTAAAAGGGCTTTTATGCCTCTCACCTGAGCAAACAGTACTTGCCTATCTTGTTTACACTACTGCTTATAATCCTGATCCTAGCAGATGTTCTTCGTGTTTCACTTTTGCAGTCATCACACTTGCCTGCAGGTAGCCCTCAGTCGGCCCATATACCAGAGACTTAGAATTTCCGCATTGGTTGTTGTCACTTCAGGACTGACGTCCAGTCATCAGGGGTATAAAAACAGGCAGTCGACGCCATTACACCAGTCTTTCTTGCTGAAGAGCCCGAAGAAGAAGCAGTTCGCACGAGTGCTGGTTGGCCACTGCCTGAGTTTTCGTTTCCGAATTGAATCATCCTGAAGTCTTCTAAAGCCAAGTACCCCATTGGGGAACCTTTTTTCTTGCTCTAACCGATGTCAGAAAAAGTTAACAATTGTATCGCCTATGGAAAGCAAATACCACACCGAGATTTCCATTCTTACTGCGTCACCTGTTTAGGCTCAGACTACGACTTTGCTGTCGGTTTTGTGCTTTGTTCAACGCCCGAACTATTTGTCGTTGGGCCCTTATTGTAGCTAAATATTTTAGTTCTCGATA
Organism: Protopterus annectens; assembly: GCF_019279795.1. Classification (NCBI taxonomy): domain Eukaryota; kingdom Metazoa; phylum Chordata; order Ceratodontiformes; family Protopteridae; genus Protopterus; species Protopterus annectens. Next base: position 1,766,871,315 of record NC_056743.1, read on the forward strand.
TTCCGAAATGGCTTTGGTAAGCCATCCGACTACCGATCTTCCGAAAAAAACCTAAGGATAAAGACAGACCGCACTGGTCCAAAACTGCCAACGACGCTTCTGTTAAGCTAGTCGCCAGTTCGCCGGTACTCAGGCACTTTCGCAGCCCCTGATGCCCTCTTCAATGGATTCGCTGGCCGCTACCGAGACCCCAAGATTCACTAGGTATTGCCCCTCGAAGCATTGGTCCTTTTCAGCCCCCTCAAGGCCATTTCAAACTAGACCCAGGGGAAACAGACTCCCCAGACTACAGTCTCGGGGTATGCAGAAATCTAAGCAGTGGTGTACCTCCACTTCTAAAGCAGGGAGTGCTAAGCTACCCCCTTACAGAAAGAATTGACAATGACTTCTCAACTCCTCTCCTCACCTCTGCCCAATTGCTCATGCCCCTAGAAGGAAAACCTCCCCACCATGCAAAAAACTGGCCCTCCATCAATCGATGGGTCCTCAGCATAGTATCCCAGGGGTACAAATTTTATTTCCATGCACTGCCAACCCCAAAAGGGTTCCCAGACCTTCCACCAAACCAGTGGGCAGAGGCACAAAACCAAGTTCAATCACTGAATAAGGGCAATTCAACCTGTTCCTGCAGAATAGATAGGCCAAGGCTTTTATAGGTTCATAGGTTCATACTAGGCTATCTGCCCTAGGGCATTTATAAGCCTAGCCAGAGTGTGTGTGGCTTTCACCACCCCTTAGGATGAGAATACTATACCCATTAGTTTGCTGTGCCTCTGTCCAGCAGTGACACAGAGATGATTCCCGGGGTAAACCTACGATCTCCCATCCACTCGTCAAGATTTCTCTTGAACAGAGTCAGTGAGGGGCTCTGCCTCACATGGACTGGGATTCTGTTCCATAGTGTAGGGAGTATCTGGGTGATGAATCTGTCCCTCCAGCACGTCCTATTTATATCCGTGTTGAGGTTTATTCCAGACTTTTCCTGGTGCCGAGAAAAGTGGCCACCTGGTGCCCAATCTTAGACTTTTCCATTCTAAACACATTCCTGGTAATACCAAAATTCATAATGCTCACCCTACAGCAGCATCTCCCTATGCTGTCAAAAGATGCCTAGTTAGCCACCCTAAACCTAAAGGAAGCCTATATCTGCACATCCCTATCAGGGAGTCGTGCAGGAAGTATCTACGTTTCAGGGCAGGATCTATGCATTATCAGTTCTCTGCACTTCCCTTTGGCTTATCCACTGCTCCCAGAGTCTTCACAAAATGCCTGGCTCCAGCCATTGCCTATTGCAGACAGAGGCAGTTTCAAATTTACCCTTACTTGGACGATTGCCTGATTCAGGCAGACAGGAAAAGCTGTTGCAGCACCTGACATTTGTAAAGGACCTTCTAACCTCCCTGGGGTACACTATCAACGAAACGAAATCAAAACTAGTCCCCAGTCAAAAAATTGTATTCCTGAGAGCAAGCTTGGACACAGCATCCCAGATGGCATTCCTTACTCAAGAAAAACAAGCCTATCTGACAGGCTACTTCACTCAAATGGCCACCAGAACCCAGCTATCCACAAGGAAAATCCTGCAGGCTCTAGGGTTCATGGCCTCCTGCATTCTACTAATTCCATATGCCAGACTACATGTGAGGAAATTTCAGTGGTACTTAAGTCTTTGGTGCCAACATTCTCAGGACCTGGAAACTATAATACCTACCATACCTTGTCTCAGGACAGAGTTTCTTTGGTGGGCAGCAGCATGCAACCACAACAAGGGACTTCCCTTTACACAGCCCCATGCCGCCCAGACCCTAACCACAGACTCATCAGACTATGTCTGGGGTGCACATGTGGATGGCCGGTGCATTCAGGGCCACTGGAGCCCAAATCACATTCTCCTGCACATCAGCCAAAAGGAGATGCTAGCTGCTCAGCAGTCTCTGACAGCTTTCAGATCCTTACTTTCACCAGGGCCCTTCTGATAAAAACCGACAACACCACAGTGATGTGGTACATCAATAGGCAGGGGGGAACCCACTCTTACCCACTCTGCAGGCTAACCATGATGCTGTGGAACACATCCTTGGCTATGCAAATTCACCTGCAAGCTCAATTCCTCCCAGGCAAACAAAACTCTCTGGCAGACGACTTAAGCAGAAATCTCCTAGACCCACACAAGTGGCAATTAGACCTCTACACCTTCAGCCTTCTAACCCAGAAGTGGGGTACCTCGAAGGTGGACCTGTTTGCCTCTCCCTACAATCACCAGCTCAGCAAATTCTGCACCAGGGTACCTCACAGCAAGTCCTGGAAAGTGTATACGCTATCCCTTCCAATGGGTAAACCTCTCAATCTATGCATTTCCCCTTCTGCCTCTTCTTACAAGAGTGCTACTCAACATAAGGCAGGACAAACCAAGGGCAATCCTGATTGCACCTGACTGGTGACGCCAACACTGGTACCCACTTCTGCACAGTCTGTCACCGGTACCACCATGGCACCTTCCTCAAATCCCAACCCTCCTCACTCAGCAGGAGGGACAGATCTTGCAACCACAACTGCAAACCCTGAATCTTGCAGCCTGGCTCATTCCTTGAACTCTCTTCCACTGGCTAGCCTAAGCAAGCAGGTGCTGGATGTCTTTCATGAAGCCAGACGACCAAGTACTAGGAAATCCTATGCTGATAAGTGGAAAAGGTATTGTTCCTGGATTCTCTAAAGGAGCGGATACAGCACAACCCTCCTTGCCTCTCATCCTGGACTACCTAGCAGACCTACTACACAGAGGCCAATCCTTCTCTTCCATTAACTCATTCCCTCCAATGGAGCTCTTTTGAGTGTGCACTTTTAACTCCCAGTGGGTGTGGCTTCAGCCTTTAAAAAATGACGTTATCACTTTATAGTTCTAACAAATACTTATAGACAGAGGTCATATATCAATACAATTGTATTTGCCATCATATATGCTTCAAGATAAAATATTCTGACACCTTGTGTGTAGCATGGTTTTGGAATTAGTAATGCAAATATGAACAGGCAATATTTGACGCCTAGAGAAGCAGGAGGAGGTAACTGCAGAAACACCTGTAGACGTCACTCGGCTGTAATGCCTCTGCCATCTCTGCCCATTACAACACTGAGCCACATCTCTTCTCTCATCCACTCATCATACAGTTCCTGAGAGGGGCCAATAACTTAAGGCCACCAAGAAGAGCCACCGCCCTTGCTTTGGGACCTTAACTTTGTGCTGGAAAAGCTCATGCTTACCCCCCTTTGAGCCTGCAGCATCAGCAGAGTTGAAATTCCTCTCTTGGAAAACAACCTTGCTTCTGGCCATCACCTCAGCTAGAAAGGAGTGTCTGTGCTACAAGTACTTATGGCTGTGGAACCCTTCATTATTTTTCATGCTGACAGGGTCTCCATCAGGACTAACCCTTCTTTTATGCCCAAAGTGGTATCCAGTGTGGCTCTCAACCATCTATCCATTTGGACACCTTCTTCCCTAATCCTCAAAATAAGGGGGAAAGGATCCTGCATTCTTTAGACGTGCATAGACAGCTCAGATTCTACCTTGATAGGACTAAGCCCTTCAGGTAATCTGACCAATTACTAGTCAGCTTTGCACCAGGGGCAGAGGGCATGGCCATATCAAAACAAACCATCTCCAAATGGATAGCACATTGTATCCATTTCTGTTATAAACACCATGGGAAACCACCCCCTCAGGGGGGGTCAGAACGCATTCCACTAGAGCAACTTTAACCTCTACAGCTTTTCTTAGAGGAGTCCCTAACAGGGACATTCTGGAAGCTGCTACTTGGAGTTCTGTTCACACCTTCACCAAACATTACCACCTGCCTATTTTTTCCAAATCCAGGGCGGGTTTTGCAACAGCAGTCCTGCAGGGCATTCTAGCCAGCCCCAACTCTTCTTGACTGCCTCCACCCATTCTCCAGTTTGGGAATCAACCCATGTGTGATGACTGCAACAGTGAAACACGAAGAACATAGTACAGTTGTGTGCACTTACCATAAATGTAGATGTTCCAGTGTATTCACTGTTGCAGTCCTGGTTTCCCACCCTCCAGCCCGCTTGTCTCTCTCTCTCTCTACTTCTCTATATCACTTACTCACCCCTTACTAGGCTGTTGGTATTTACTTTTTGCTGGTGGTGTTTTTTCCACCATAACCTACCTCCCTATTTGGGGGCTCCTGACATTTGGGGCAAGAAAAACTGATGTAATGGTGTCGGCTGCTTGTTTTTATACCCCTGACGTCAAGTCCTGAAGCAACAGCAACCGACGTAGAAATACTAAGTCTCTGGTATTCGGGTCGACTGAGAGCTACCTGCAGGCAGGTAAATCCAAGTGCGATGACTGCAACAGTGAATACACACTAACATCTACATTTTTGGTAAGTACACAACTGTACTTTTTTTACACTTCTTTCCAGATGTCATTTCCTAGTGTCATTTCTTCAGGCAGTACTTAACACAGCCCTACCAGTGACTGACTTAGTCACAGTGCCTTTTTGGGAGTTTCCATGTCAGGTATATATTGATATCAGAATGGGATCCAGTCTATTAATGGACATTTATTTGCATGCTGATAGACTAATGGAGAAGTGCCGATACAGGTTTAGGCAGCAATGGAGTTTCCATTTTTCTCCACTGTTGTGCAACCATGGAGTCTGTAGCAGGTGGGCCTTCCCTTCTTCTAAACAAATAAATTACCTCAGAGATTCGTCAAAGGTTTTTGGTGGTATTTTTTTGGCAACTTTACTTTCAGTTAAAGGGAATTTGACTGATCAACATGATTCACCACAACATATTGCAGTGGTGTCTGAATGACTTCATAAGATGTTGTGATAGACTGACCAATCTGATACCAGTGTGAGGAAGGCAAGGTTCTTGCCAGTATGTTGTGGCTAGTTGAGTGAAATAGTTGCACTTTCATTTGCAGATGTACCCGATTGCTTTTTTACATCCCTACTTTTTTTTTTTGGGTGGAGTCTTGTCTGCTGTGCATTGCTGAAAGTGTCATGCATTGTCATGATCAGATTAGATTTTTTTGGTTGAACAGTGCATACTGCTTCCAAGTGCCCATCTTAGATGTGACCTTGTTAGTGTATGTAACCAAAAAAAAAACTCTAATCTCCAAAAGCCCTCTGGTAAGACAGTTTCATAACTTCATGTAATTTGTATGTTGTGTATATACCTGTCTGTAACATTTTCAAGCATGCCATTCTTTTCCTGCGCATGAAATGTATTGTTTTTATTGTAGATGTATATATATGCGTGTGTGTGCGCGCGCGCACATAATGGTATGGACTTTTATTTTAAATGTTGTTTAAAAATGTAATGCATGAGGTAGAAAGGCCTGGACAGCACTACAGAAATGAGTAAAAGCAAACTGTCATGGGCTGTTGGGTTCATTAGTCATTTAAAAGTGAAGCTGGTCTTGCATAGAAGCAGAATTACAGCACAACAGTCACAGTAGTCACAACAAGCTTTGTATTCTTAAGCCAAGTAAAGGGTCAAATAGTGGCACTGAAGGGAGTGTAGATGATGGTGAGAGAAGTGATGTTCTTCGTGTTTTACTGTTGAAGTCCTTACATTTGGGCAATCTGCTGGCAGGTTGCCCTCAGTCGGCCTGATTAACAAAGTCTTGGGTTCTGCGTCGGTTGCTGTCCCTTCTTCCATGACGTCAGGTCGTCAGGGGTATAAAACATGCAGCCGATGCCATTACATCAGTCTTTCTTGCCACGCGGTGCCCGAAGCAGAAGCAGTTCGCAAGTGCCGGTCTGCCGACTCCTGAAATTTTCATTTTCGAGTTTCAACTAAAAAGCAAAGTACCCCATTGGGGAAACTTTTTTTCTTGCTCCTTACCGATGTCAATAAAAGTTAATCATTGCATTACTTGTGGGAAGCAAATACCTCATAAGGATTTTCATTTGTACTGTATTCCTTGCCTAGGCCCTGACCACAACATACCTTACTGTTGGTTTTGTGCTAAGTTTAATCAACGTACTATTAAATGTCGGTATATTTCTGCTTCTAAATATTTTGGCTCACTCTTTAATTATGAAGAAATGTCGTCGGTTAGCAATCCGACTACTGGAATACCTAAAAAACGCAAAGAAAAAGACAGAGACAGGCCGTCGAGGTCCAAAACTGACGATGCTTCTCCTAAGCCAGTCGCCAGTTCACCGGTACTCAATGAGGTGCTTTTGCAGCCCCTGATACCCGCTACTTCTGATTCGCAGGCCTCTACTGAGAGCCATTTGGAGTCTGGTATGCCGTGAGATGCTTCAATTATGGAACCCACGGATGTCTCTACCATAGATGGGTCCGTAGCCGCTGTACAGGCACCGGCTTCTGAGGGTGTTTTCAGGCCTACAGATTTGTATATTAGACTGACACCATCTTCAAAACTAAGGCCAAAATCTAAATCTATGTCTAAATAACTGACGCCTGGGCCGCATGTGCAGGCCCCTATGCCTAAAAAACAAATGATCAAAATGGCTGAAGATTTAATTACTCTGATCAGGGGTAGCCAACCCCCCCCCCCCTTCTAAGAGGCCTAGGCAAGACATTGATTATTAATCTTCTGAACAGGATTCTGTTTCTTCTGACTCTTCTAATGAATAGGATTTGTCTATACCTATTTATGAGGACTCTGATGCAGAAGATTCCATTCCTTCTGTTTCTTCCCCTGAGGATTGTTCTTTTGGGGAAACTTTACATACCTTAATGGAACATTTCCACTGGGAAAGTCAGGATTTCTCTGAATCTAAAAAGAGACTTAGGAATTTTCTTCTTCTTGGCCTTTGGCTATACCTCCTGTTCTAGACATTGTTGATGTTTTTTCAGAATCTAGTATGGCTCCTGATTCTCTGCCTCCGGCTCCTTGTAAGCCAGACAGATACTACAGGGTTTCCGACTCTCACAGATTCCTTTTCAAAAATCATATTGCAGATCCTGAAGCCATTTCTCAGGGTCCCAAGGGCATTAAGGCCTCTACTGCTAAAAATCCTACCCCTTCTGGTAGAGATTCCAGGGCACTGGATAGATGGGGTAAGAAGGCTTACACTTCTGCAGCCTTGGCAATCAGGGCTTTAAACTGTGAATTTCATATGCTTAAATATCAACAGCATGTCATGGGACTGCTTAAACAGAAAATGATGATCTGAAGTAGGCACTTAATTTGTCAGCAACCTTTGGGATACAGATCCGATCTCAGATCCGAGCCGGCAACTTCTACCACAGCATAGATCCGAGCTCCTAGCTCCTCCCTTTACCCATAATCCCCTGCCATCCCTGACTGACCCCAGATCTAGTTTGCACGCTTCAAGCTACAAGCTAGGTTCCTGAGCTCCTGGTTTATCGAAACTGGTGAGAAAAAAATTGCTATTTTTCTTCCTTTTTCTTTTGCTGTGAGTGAGAGTGAGTGGTTAGGTACCCTCTAGCCCTTTTTAGCTAACTAAATTTTATTTTTTTTGTGATCCTTTTTCTCCTCCCTTCCTCGCTGGTCGTAGTGTGTGTGTGTGTGTGTGTGTGTGTGTGGTGTGTATAGGGGCCTACTGAGTGTGTTTTCCCTTTATTTAAAATGTCTGAGGCCCCTAAAGCTATTTTTTCTAAGTGCACCGAGTGTGGCCATAAGCTTTCACCGGCTGATGGCCACACCTTTCCTCATGTGATTTGCGCGGCGTTCAACCCCAGGGCACTTAGGACCGGAGGTCAAAGCTGATTCTGGTGGGCCTTTTGCCCCCAGATCAGGCTCCGGCCTCCGGTACTTCTGTGGCCACTATCCAGCCCTCGGTGGCAGCCACTCCTGCCCCCTCCCTCCGGTCGGGACTCAACCTCCCGCTTCAGCTCCGGAGGAGAGGGAGGCCAAGAAAGACAAGCGGAGAGAGAAGCACCATAAGCGGCGGGCCGAGGGACTACTCCTCGGCCCCGCCCGCCAAACGGGCTTCTCCCTCCAGGGCTTCTGGATCGCCTCCTCCTCGGATCCGATCCCCTTGCTTCTCACCGGGACACGAGGAGGGGGTGAACCCGGTCCTCGTCGAGGTCATCGAGGCGACACTCCAGGCCTGCCTCGGTGGCCTCTTCGAGGTCCACTTATAGCATGTCGGATGCAGACATGGACCGGATGATGAGGTTCATCCAGGCCCAGCTGCAGATGGGAGTGCTCTTGCCTCTAGCTTGACCCCATTCTTTGCTCCAATCGCTCCTTCTTCGACCCGTTTTCTGGGCCGTGTTGGATCCGGGGGTGGGTCGGAGCCGACAGTGCTGGGCACTTCGGCTCCGACTGTTCCCTAGAGTTTATCTGATCCGACCTCTTGGAGCTGTGGGCTGAGCTTCGGATCCGAGGGATTCGGTGTGCATTCGGCTCCGTCCCTGTCGGAGCACGCGGGTCCTTCGGATCTGATGGTCTCGGCCCCGGGTCCGGTCCCCGCTTCGGATCCGGGTGGGAGTCGACTCTCGGATCCTATCGAGAGCGGCTCCCCCTCTGGTTTCGCTGCAATGAAGAGGGCACTGTTGAGTGCATCCGGGCTTTCGATCCTGGCTTCGGCTCCCCCCTGCACTCCCTCTCAGCTGGTCCAGGCTCCCATCACCCGGCCTTTGGGGCAGCCTGCTTCAGTGCCTCGGGGTGTTCCTTCGGAACATGACATTGCTGGTGAGACTTCTCGGACAGCCCCCCCCCGAGGAGGTTCCTCACAAGGCTAAGTGTAAGAGGAGGCACGTGGACTCCCCCGAGTCCCGTATGGAAGATATGGACTTAGATGAAGGGGAAGGTTCCCCAAGGTCACCCTCCGAGGATGTCTCCTTTGGAGACATCATGGAAATGCTTAGGATCAGGGGAGGTTGGTCTGCCCCCAAGTCTTCTTCCGATGAGTCCGTATTCCTAGAGGCGTTCGAAGCAGGGCCGTCTACCTCTTGGGTGTCCCCGACCCCCTGGTGGACCTTATTGCCACCAGGGCTTGGAGGGAGCCGGACACTGTAGAGCCAGTCCCCAAGCATCCAGACAGGATCTTGAGTGCCCCCACAGAGAGAACCCATTGGAGCAGAGGTCCCCCTGTGGAAGTCATGTTGGTGGCGGCGTTCACCAAGAGAGAGTTGGCTCAGGAGAGCCCCACGGTCCATCCACCAAGCAAGGAGCCTCGTGCGATGGACCGCCTTGGGAAGCGGGCCTTCATTTCAGCATCCTTCTCGATGAGGGCACTGAACTATATTGTACACGTCATCCTGATGCAGCGGGATCTAATAAAAGAATACGCTGCCTCCCCCCAGAGTCCATGTCGGAAGGGGACAAACAACTGTACTCCTCCCGAATGTCCTTTCTACGGTCCATTTCTAACACCTCTATGCGGCTTTTGTATCACGCCACTGAGGGAGCCGCTAGAGCTGGCGGAGTCGGCCAGGTCATGAGGCGACAAGCCTGGCTCCGACATTGTGACTTCTCGGAACCCTTTAAGGCGTCATTCGCGAATGCCCCCTTTGATGGTTCTGCTCTGTTTGGCGAAACCGTTCGCGACACTTTAGTCCAGAGCGAGAAAGACGGGAAGACATTGTCTGCCGTCGGAGTCCGCTTCTCTGCTCCCCAGAGGTCCTTTTCCAAGAACTAAAAGGGTCAGAAGAAGATGTGGTTCCGGAAATCACATCAATTCCAGTCTGCTCCGGATAACCAGTCCTCTCGTGGCAGAGGAGGACAGGAAGGATGCTGCCCTAGAGGCAGAGGGGGTCCCAGGAATTTTGGGTCCAGAGAACCCTTCTCTGAAAGGCCCACGCAGAACCCCTGAGGGGTTGCCCGGCTGCTCCACTCTGGAGGCAGTCGGGGGGGGGGTTTCGAGGCACCTAGCAATGTGGGGGTCCATAACAGATCGCTGGGTGCTTCGCATCATATCCAGAGGTTACCAAATTCCCTTTATTGTAACCCCCAAAACTAGAAGCCTCCCCGACGTACCACCCAGTCAGAGGGAGGCAGCTGCTACAGAAATTCAGCAGCTTTTACAAAAAAGAGCCATCCAACCCGTCCCCCCAGATCAGCTCGGATCAGGGTTTTATTCCAGGTTCTTTCTGGTGCCAAAAAAGACAGGGGACTTGAGGCCCATCCTCGACCTCACTCTCTTGAACCTGGCAGTACCCAAAGAAAAGTTCCAGATGGTCACGCTACAATCTATTCTCCCCCTGTTACGGGAGAACGATTGGATGTGCTCGATAGACCTCAAGGATGCGTACTATCACATTCTAGTGGACAGACACTCCAGGAGGTTTCTCCGCTTCCGGCTGGGAGCCAGTCATTTTCCATTCAGGGCCCTCCCCTTCGGTCTCACCTCAGCCCCCAGAGTGTTCACCAAAGTCTTAGCGGCAATAGCGGCCCACCTGAGACTCCAGGGAATTCAGGTCTTTCCGTACCTGGATGACTGGCTCCTTACCGCCCCTACAAGGCATCTGCTCTGTTCATGCAGGGATTACTTCCTCAATCTTGCTCCACGTCTAGGATTGACAGTCAACATGGCCAAGTCCTTTCTGGCTCCCCCACAGGTAATAGATTTCATAGGGGCGAGACTGGATTCCAAACTAATGCTTGCTTTTCTGACTCCAGATCGGCTTCAGAACCTGAGGTTGCATGTACAGGCCATCCTCCAACTTCAAGCTCCACCTGCGGAATTGGTCCTGAGGGCTCTAGGGTCCATGGCGGCAGCAATTTCTCTGCTGCCCTTGGCCCGTCTGAATGAGAGCCCTGCCGTGGACCCTTCAGGTGCAATGGTCCCTGTCTCGCAACCCTCTGTACCATCCCATTCCCCTAAACAGGTCTTGCAGAAGGTCGCTTGTGTAGTGGCTCCAGTCCCCGAGCCTCCACACGGGATGTCCATTCTCGATGCCTCCTCCCATCACCACAGTGACCACGGACGCTTCTCGCCTGGGGTGGGGGGGCATTATTCAGGCGGAACGGTCCAAGGCACGTGGAACGACATAGAGACCTCCTTGCATATCACTGTCCTAGAGATGAGGGCGGTGCTTTTGATGTTGCAGGCACTTCACGACCTTCTTCCGAGTGGGACGATTGCGGTACATACGGACAACATGTCAGTGGTCTGGTACATCAACAAACAGGGGGGAACCAGGTCTTATCCTCTTTGTCACGAGGCCATGAGAGTGTGGGAATGGGCAATATCCACCAACCGCTTTCTCATTGCAACGCACATTCCGGGATGGTCCAACATCCTAGCAGACAGGCTCAGTCGTACAATCCTGACTCCATACGAATGGTCTCTCAATCCTCTAGTAGCAGAGCGAATATTTGCCCAATGGGGGCAACCCGGTTGTGATCTTTTTGCCTCTCCCTCAAATACCAAATGCAACCGTTACTTCATCCTAATCCCCCTTCTGGGGGAGTCCCCGAGAGACTCTGTAGTACATGCTTGGCCTCCCGGTCTTCTTTACGCTTACCCTCCACTGCCCCTGATGCTAAAACTTTTACAGAAAGCCAGTCGGTTGGGGAGCAAGATGATCCTCATTGCCCCATTCTGGCCTCGTCAGACGTGGTTCCCGTACCTATGGTCTCACCTGATTCATCCGCCCTGGATTTTGGATCCTCTTCCGGATCTCATTACTCACCCCCTGGGTCTTCCGACCCCTAACCTGGTCAACCTCAAGCTGACTGCTTGGTTGCTCCAGTTCCACTCTTGATAAGGACTCCCGGAATCTCCTCACCAGTCAAAGCCATTCTAGTAGCAGCACACAAGCCATCCACCAGAAAGGTCTATCGGAGTAAGTGGAAACGCTTTTCCGTCTGGGCTGAGCACCGTCATTTAGATCCTTTTACAGCACCTTTAACATCGGTTTTGGATTTTTCTGACTACCATTTTTCATCAGGGGGTTAGCTGTTCTACAGTCAAGGTGCAACTAGCAGTGATTTCGCACTATCATGTAGGGCATGAGTCTGGCCCTCTTATTAACTCCAAGCTCTGTAAAGCTTTCCTTAAGGGTACCTTCCTCCTCAGACCTCCTGTCAAGAACGTAGTACCCCCATGGGATTTATCTTTAGTTCTACAGGCCTTGACAAGCCCCCCTTTCGAGCCGGTGGCCACGGTTGATCTCAAATACCTCTCTTGGAAAACGGCCTTTCTGGTGGCCATTACTTCGGCTAAAAGAGTTCTGAACTTCAGGCTCTCTGTGTCAAACCACCGTATTTGACCTTCCATCAGGATAGAGTTTACCTCAGGATCAATCCATCTTTTCTGCCTAAGGTGCCTTCTGAAGCAAACATTAATCAATCTATTAATCTTCCCGTGTTCTTCCCCAACTATCAGAACAAAGGAGAATATAAGCTGCATTCTTTGAACGTGCACAGACAACTGCGCTTTTATATTCATTGAACGGCTGGTCATAGACAATCCGACCAGTTGTTTGTCTCCTTTGCCAAAACCAACCTAGGCAAGTTGGTTTCTAAAGTTACCCTGTCACGATGGATAGCTAGTTGTATTCTGTTAGCATATCAGAGTTCGGGAAGGCCTGCACATCAGGGAGTCCGCGCTCATTCTACTAGGGCTGTTGCTACATTGGCTGCTTTTAGATCTAGGGTTCCCTTGGATGATATTTGTTCCGCAGCCACTTTGGCATCATCCCATACCTTTATCAGCCATTACAAACTGGATGTTGTCTCCAGAGATAGGGCGTCCTTTGGCTCTGCAGTGCTCCGGAATATCCTTCCATGAAGGCCACCCAAGATTCAGGTAGCTGGGGACTCTGTCCCAAAGGTTGCTGACAAATGAAGTGCCTACTTCAGATTTAGAAGTTATGTCCTCACCATAACGTTCCATCTGAGTAGGTATCTTCATTTGTCTGCAACCATCCCACCCACCATCCCCCTGACCAATATGATTCTAAGTAGGAGTTGTCTTACATGAGTCCCTTCTGGGACACACTAGCAAGTTGTTATATGGGGCAAACTTGATCTGAAGTCAGTCAGGGTTGGCAGGGGATTATGGGTAAAGGGAGGAGCTAGGAGCTCGGATATATGCTGTGGTAGAAGTTGCCGGCTCGGATCCGAGATCGGATCCGTATCCCAAAGGTTGCAGACAAATGAAGATACCTACTCAGATGGAACGTTATGGTGAGTACATAACTTCTAAATAATTTCTGACTGTCTGTAAAATAAAGATTTACAGGATTTATTGCATTCAGCTGAACAAGTTGGAAAACATACTTTGCAATGTGGTTTTGATTCTTTGGAGGCCTCTTGCAGGGCTGCTGTAACTGGGTCTGTGCTAAGAAGGCATGCTTGGCTCAAAGAGCAAACCCTGCCTGATCATGTTAAAGCAAAATTGTTGGATGCTCCTTTACAACAGGACCGTCTCTTTGGTAATAAGGCTGAAGAAGTTTTAAAAAGATGGAAGATAAAGCTAAATCTATGCAAACTGTGAAAGATTTCTTACAAGTGCACCTCCAAAATTTAGTAGGCACTGGCCTACTAAGAACTGGTCCTTTCCAGTTTCTTCGAGAGCCACTCAAGTCAAACCCAGGCATTCCAAAGGCTCCAGGTTTCAGTCACAAGGGACTTTTAGAACAAAACAATGGGGTATCTCCTCCTCCAAATCTGGAAATAAGGCACCTCCCTATGGTAAACAGTCTCAATGACTTCCCTTTACACTTACCTTTTAGCCTCCCCTTTGGGAGGAAAACAGGCACTTCATGCAAGAAACTGGCAACTTATAACCCAGGACAAATGGGTTTTAAATATAGTATCCCAGGGATACAGATTTAATTTCCACACGTTGCCAATCCCAAACGGATGGCCAGACCTGCATCCAAATCCGTGGGCAGAGGCACAGAAGTAAGTACTATCCCTCATGAACATGGAGGCTATTCAACCAGTACCAGAAGAGGAAAAGGGCCAAGGTTTCTATTCAAGACTTTTCCTGGTGCCCAGAAAAGACAAATCATGGCATCCAGTTCTGTCCTTATCTACTCTAAACACTTTTCTGGACATTCCAAAATTTGATGCTGACTTTTCAACAGTTACTTCCTAAGAAGTTGGTAACTTCTGCCTGGTTGGTAACTCTAGACTTAAGAGGCTTACCTGCATATTCCAATCAGGGAATCTTGCAGAAGATACCTCTGCTTCAAAGCAGGCTACTTGCATTACCAGTTCTCTGCACTGCCCTTTTGCTTATCTACTGCGCCCAGGGTTTTCACAAAGTGCCTGGCTCCAGTAATTGCATTTTGCAGGCAAAGAAATATTCAAATATATCCATACCTGGACGATTGTCTAATTCAGGCAGAAAACAAGGACATTCTTGTAAAACATCTGGCGTTTGTAAAAAGGGTTCCAACATGTTTGTGGTACACCATAAACAAAAAGAAATCACAACTGGTACCCTCTTAAAAAATTACATTCCTATGTGCAATTCTGGAATACAACTGCCCAGAAGGCTTACCTTACACCAGAAAAGCAAATTCATTTGGTAGCTTCAAACAGGTGGCCACAAAAACCCTGCTGTCTGCAAGACAAATTCTGCAAGCCTTGGGGTTCATGGCCTCCTGCATTCTTCTAATTCCATATGCAAAACTGCATATGAGGAAACTTCAGTAAAACTTCAGTGGTACTTAAAAAGTTTATGGAGTCAACATTGTCACAGCCTGGAAACAATTATTCCTATCATACCTTGCCTGCAACTAAAGTTCTTATGGTGGGCAGAGGCCTGCCACCAAAACAAGGGACTGCCATTCACTCCACCCCCTGCTGCCCAAACCCTAACTACTGACGCATCATACTATGCTTGGGGGGGGGGGGGTCATCTGGCAGGGAAGGGCATTCAGGGCAAATGTAGCCCAAAATCAAATGCACCTTCATATCAATCAGAAAGAGATGCTAGCTGTACAGAATGCACTGACAGCCTTCAAAGGACTACCTTCATCCAGGACAATTAATGATAAAGACAGACAACACCGCAGTTATGTGGTACATAAACAAGCAGGGTGGTACACACTCCTACCCCCTTTGCAGACTAGCCATGGCATTGTGGAACACGGCCTTGACCTACCAAATACAACTACAAGCTCAATTCCTGCCTGGAAAGCTGAATACTGTGACAGGCGAACTAAGCAGAAATCTCATGGACCCACACGAATGGAAACTGGAATCACTGATTTTCAACATGTTGACACGCAAATGGGGGAGTCCAGACATAGATCTTTTTGCCTCACCTCAGAACTATCAGTTGGACAAATTCTGCACAAGGACTCATCACAAAAGAGCCTGGAAAGTTAATGCCCTATCATTCAGCTGGAAAAACCTATCAGTTTATGCTTTTCCCCCTCTGCCTCTGCTCTCCAAAGTTCTACTAAAAGTCAGAGGACAAACCAGAAATGATTCTTATTGCTCCGGATTGGCCTTGCCAACACTGGTACCCACTCCAGTGCAATGTGTCACACACCCTCTGCTGTGGCACCTGCCTCAGACACCTGACTTACTGTCTCAGCAGAACAACCAAATTCTGCACACTCATCTCCAAACTTTGAATCTTGCAGTGTGGCTAATCACCTAACTTCACCCTTAGCATCCCACAGCAAACCTGTGATGGATGTCCTTTTGGAGGCGAGAAGGCCTAGTACTAGAAAATCTTATGCTGACAAATGGAAAAGATTCTGTGCCTGGAATCAATCACAAGGAATAAGCACAGCAGCGCCCAATATTCCTCAGATTTTACAATAGTTAACTGAGATGCCTCACAAGGGGCTGTCCTTTTCTTCCATAAAAATCCGTGCCTCAGCCATTTCAGCCCATTACAACACAGAACCTCCCCTCTTCTCTCATCCACTGCTAAAGCAGTATCTCAAAGGGGCCAAAAACTTAAGGCCACCCAGAAGAGTTCCAACCCCTGCCTGGGACCTCAATTTTGTATTGGAAAAACTCACTCTCCCTCCTTTCGAGCCAGCTGCTACTGCAGACTTAAAATTTCTCTCCTGGAAAACAGATTTCCTTTTAGCAGTCACTTCAGGTAGAAGGATTTCTGAATTACAGGTTCTTATGGCAGTGGAACCTTTCATTATTTTTCATGCGGACAGGGTTTCTCTCAGGACAAATCCATCCTTCATGCCTAAGATGGTATCCAGTGTGGCTCTTAATCAGACCGTTCATTTGCCAACTTTCTTTCCCAATCCACAGAACAAGAGGGAGTGGATTCTGCATTCATTGGATGTACACAAACAACTTAGATTTTACTTAGAGGACAAATCTCTAAGAAAGTGTGAACAACTACTGGTCGCATTTGCTGCAGGGGCAGAGGGAATGGCTATTTCAAAGCAGACTATTTCCAAATGGATAAGCCACTGTATTAGTTTCTGCTATATGCACCATGGTAAAACTATCCCCAAGGGGATCGGATCTCATTCCACCAGGGCTGCATCTACTTCTGCAGCCTTTCTAAGAGGTGTTACCTACCAGAGACATTCTAGAAGCTGCTACCTGGAGCTCAGTTCATACTTTTAAACATTACCATTTACCTTTCTTCTCTAAATCCAGAGCTGGCTTTGCGACTGTCCTGCAGGGCCTTATAGCTGGTCCTAATGCTGTATAAATCCATTCTCCCAACCATAGCTTTGGGATTCTACCCAAATGTAATGACTGCAACAGTGAAACACGATGAACATAGTACAGTTGTGTACACTTACCATAAATGTAGATGTTAGAGTGTATTCACTGTTGCAGTCCTGGTTACCCTCCCTCCAACCCCATTTTTCTCTTACTATACCTCTTCTTTCTTTTTACTATGTTCAAAAGCCTTTTTGGTGTATTTGCTTTTGTTTGGAGGTAATTTTTTTTTTTTTTTTTTAATTTTATATAAAAGTTTTTTTTTTTTGCTCCCCATTTGAGGAGCACCTGACATCTGGGGCAAGAAAAACTGATGTAATGGGGTCAGCTGCATGTTTTATACCCCTGACGACCTGACGTCATGGAAGAAGGGGCAGCAGCAACCGATGCAGGACCCAAGACTTTGTTAATCAGGCTGACTGAGGGCAACCTGCCAGCAGATTACCCAAATGTAATGACTGCAACAGTGAATACACTCTTAACATCTACATTTATGGTAAGTGTACACAACTGTACTTTTGGTGGAGGGTTTACATGCAGTAGTAACTGCAAACCGTAAACAAATGTGGTTTGCAATAACATTTATTTATTTATTTATTTATTTATTTTTAAGTTTAGCCCGATATGCTGCAATAGGGATCAATTGCTAGGGGTGCTAGTTTAATCTCAAGAGCGTTTTACGTAAAACAAACACCTGAATCTGCCTGTGTGTGCACGTTACATATGTAAGCAAAGTTGTGAAAACTTTCATTGAAAAATCAAAAGAACCAGTAAAACCATTTTGAACATGCAGATATCTACATTATGTTTACAATGCAGAGTAAGATATTGGCAACATTTTTGATCCCAAAATATGCAGATGAACATTTCAATAACTTTATTATTGGATTTTTTGAAACGTACTGATAATGCTGCAAGCCTTTGAACATTTATTCCTGTTTAGAACCTCACTGACAACGTAAAGGTGGGGTTACTAATTTATGACTTGAGGACAAGGAAATTGATCTAGCACAAGGAGATAATGCAGTTGCACAAAGTGTGTGCTTTGTTTCAAGGTTAAGGGAGTGTCTTGAACAGATCAACTCATGATTCTAATAGCTGTGCTTTTCTTTTTGATGAACTGTTTTCTCCACCATTTTGGATTTAATTAAAAAAATTACATATATATCTGTTTCTTTCTAGCTGCCAATAGGGCCCGCTCAGCATTTGAAGCAGCTGAAAGATCACTGAGAGAGATGGAAGATTCGATCAGGTAATACGCTGTTGCTGAAATTCTTTCCTGTATTCACAAATGTGCACACACACTAGCATGCAGGGGCCTTTACCTGCACCAAAAAGAATCTCTAATGAGAAGCAGTGCGGAGGTGGCTTGAAACCCAGGTAGCAGCTGTGCCTTGGAGCTGAGACAAGAGAAATAAGTGATTTAGAGCCAAATAGGTTTTGATTCATTTCTGACAGTGTTCAGAATGTGCAGTTTTTTGCAGTGCTTTATCTGGCAAGTGAGTATGAAAGGAGACTGTCAAACAAGAAAGAAAAAGACAGAAGAAAAAAATCCTTACAGCATTTTTCATTTTCTCCCCTCCATACTTCACACTGATCTGTCTACTGAGAGCAAACAGTAAAGGGCAAAGAAGGAAATCATTCTGTCAAGATGCATCATAATGCCTCCGTTTCCCTTTACTTACTGCCTTTTTTTTTTTTACTTTCATTCTTACATGTCCATCAAAAATTTGAAGTGGGTCACTTATGTGGATTTTTTATGGACACCTCAGCTGTTGTGATTCATCATTTGGTCTGCCTTTAATCTTCTACATCAACACTGACCCCTTTTTTCTAAACTAAATGAAAGAGGTGGTCCTCTAACAAAATGTGACTTTTAATTGAAATACAGTTCATGAAACTTCACTGATGCCTCCTCACACACAAGAAAATTCCTCCTTCCAAAAAACAGATCATAGCAAGGGGATATTTTGAGGGGTGGGTAGACTTTATCTCCCACACATAGGGCTGTGCTCCCTGTATGTTCTTTCTCTATTATCAGCTTCAGGGCTGCTGAACATCAGAGAATGTAACATTTCTGACCTTCATCTACCCTATCACAAATGTTGTGCAACAGTCAGACATTTTTGATGCATTAATGATTGGCCCATGACAAAGCATTACTATGGAATCATCTGCAAGCTTTGGTAGTACTTTAGCTTCCCAGCATGCATCTAGAGTACATTGTTTCACTATTAATTTCACCTGTATGCCACCTTCTGGTGCCTGCCTGTACTATGTTGTTTTTGCCCTCTTGTAGTTCTGAAGATGTGTTTAAGTAGACTGTAGTGTTACATGCAAGCAGTGTGTTCTGTGTGTAGTTTGGTTGCTTATTTGGCCACAGCAGTCTCTTCTATCATGAGTCAAACGTGTACTGCCCATTGCATTCAAGGGTCAGTATAGTACTGATTGCACTTGTGTTGATCTGATGCCCATTTCATTTTGCATCATGAATGGGTCTTCGGATCCAACTCTACAATTTATTCCAGACATACAATCTGAGCCTCAAACTCTTCCCTCTCCCATAATGTCCCACTCCTCTTCAAACTCTCAGATGTCATTTGCTGTCTTCCATCACAGATGTGATTCCGAGTCTCCAGTCAGTTAAGTGAATTTTCCATTTATTTTTGTATTATTGTTAGCTTTTTCTCTTTCCTACTCAGTTTATAGTTTTTCCACTATAAAGTTGCAGCTTGTGGCTATCATGAATTGCTATGTAGGGAAGGGTGATGATTTTCCCTCCACTATTTCCACTTCTAAAACTATGTAGGGTTTTTGTGAAAGGAGTTTTTCATCTCAGACCACTGATGAAAGAAATCCTTTGGACCTGCTAGCTCATGTGATTTAAAATTTTTGTCCTGGAGGACTGCTTTCCTAGTGACCATTACTTCAGCTAGAGGAGTGTCAGAATTACAAGCTCTGTCTTCTCAATATATATATATATATATATATATATATATATATATATATATATGTATATATATATATACACATACACATACTCTGGAACAAAAACTACCTGTCTATATCAAACAAAGTTCCTCTTTAGCACTCTTCAAGAAAAATCTTGATTGGATGGGAGATGGGAAATTCACCCCAGGGATCACTTCTGTGGCTCTGCTCGACAGGCGCACAGGAAAATATTTTGGCTAGGTTTATATAAGCCGTAGGGCCAAATAGCCTAGTACCTACCTATGAACAAAGGTCGCCTCTTAGACAAATATTAACTAGACTATTCACTTGCCTGTATTCTTCCCTAATTACTCCAATAAAGGCAAATATATGCTGAATTCATTGACTGTACACAGTTGTATTTTTATTTACACAGGACTAGATCTCACAGGAAATCTGAACAGTTGTTCATTGCCTTTTCTCCAAATAGGTTAGGTCAGACTGTATCCAAGATCACTTTAGCCAAATGGATTACAGATTGTACTTCTACAGTTCACTCTCAACAAGGCAGGCAACTTCCCTTCCAGTTAGAGCTCATTCTACCAGGTATTTTATCTGTTTTCTTTGCAAAGACTCCTATTGATGAAGTTTGTGCTGCAGCTACTTGGTCCACAGTTCATACCTTTGTATCTCACTATACGTTTTATAAGTTGGTAATTATTTCCAGAAACAGAGCAATGTTTGGCTCCATGGTGATCAGGCAGGTTTATGTAGGTGGGGACTATGACCCATTCGTGAAGCATAATGAAATGGACAACATCAGATTAGAAGTTATGTACTTACCATAACTTGGCATCTATGTTGTCCAGTTTCATTATGCATCACATCCCACCTTTCGTCCCCCTTCTTTTTGCAGCTGGGAGCGATATAGAGGATAAGGAACCCACTGGTTGCTTCTTTGTCTGTCCAGTGCTGTTGTCATGACCATCTTTTTGAAGGGGCAGCAGACTCTGGGTTTGAAGAGGAGTGAGGTATTATGGGAGAGGGAGGAGTTTGAGGCTTGGATCATATGTCTGGAAGAAATGGCCAAGTCAGATCCGAGGACACTTCCGAAGCTTGTTTGTGATGCATAATGAAATTGGGCAACACAGATGCCAAGTTATATTAACTACATAACTTCTATTTCTGTCTAAGGAGAAAGTGTCCTATGTGCTTAAGCAGCATCTCTAACATATAAGCTGCTTCCATTGGTCCAGACAGGTTTTCAGTGCAGGCACTGTGACTGCAGCAGTGCTTGCAGCATGCAGATGGATCATTTTTAACTCAGTTCCCTGATGAGCTGTTTGATTGCTTTGATGGATGCTGCGTGCTTTACTTCTGTAACAGACTCTAGTTAGATCAAAAGCCGTTAGCATAGTCCTGCACTGTTCCCAGATGTCAGGAACCAACCCAGGGTTCTGCATTTACTTCATGCCTTGTAGTGAGTTTAGAGCATGGAAGAATGCTGTGCATTGATGGGTCTTTGTAGTGCTAAGCAGCTCAGCCAGCCAAGGAAAACCTGCCATTCATGGGTATTTACTAATGACCACAAGGGCCTTTTTAAGCCTAGCCATGCATTCCAAATCTCTGACAAGTTCTGATATCCTTGATAAGTGTAAGCAGAGGCTTGGGAGGTGAAACATTTACAAGTTGGGGCCTCCACTGGAGACATAGGTGCCAAACCAGGGATAAGTTTCCTGTTCCTACCCAGTTGTCCAAGTTTGTCCATTCTGCATCGCTGCCTCTAGGTGTCACTACATTACCACTTTGCAGACTGTTATTGCAAGGCTGCTGTCATAGTATGCAAGTAATCCTCGTGTGTTTATAATCATGTATACATTTATTACATGTAAGCCTCTTCCTTGCTGTGTGAATAAAGTGGTTTGAAAGACATGTCAGTTATTTGATCAGTTTGCTACTTTACTTTTAAAAATGATTAATAAGTAACTTTAAAATAACTGCTTGAGTTAATTACTGTACAATAAAGTGGCATGCTGTATATTGTGTGACTGTACACACACTTGTAGTACTTGACAGTATATTCTTAAATTTTTTTTTAACACAGCTATTTGAAATCTGTATTATTTTAATTTGCACCACAGACATCTTATTTTTTCATGCATTTTTTTTACCTCGCAGGGACCTGGAGAACGAGATTACATTTGATTTTGGACCCAGTGGAGAATTTGCCTACCTCTACAGCCAGTGTTATGAACTTACAACAAACGAGTAAGTTAAATGGTTAGTTTTATCTTTTTAAATAAGTGAGCAAGCACTGGATTGTGGTTGTGTGATGGGTGAGTATTGTGAACTATTGCCTTTTGTATTGTTAGTGTCTTCAAAGGTAACCTGGGATAATTATGCAGAGTTGATGTAGATGCACGTCAGTTATTACTATTAATTTATGAGGAACAAATTTTCACAGTATTCTGCATAATTGTTATAGATAGTGTACTTACTTTTACTAAATGAAGCAGAACAAAGATGCTCTTTTTCTCACACAAGTCCCTTTAGTAAAGAAGAGCAGCAGAAGGAAAGTTTGTCATAATATTTTTATATGTTTTATTTAATCATTACCTAAACAAAGTGCATATTCTTCAAAATTGCATTGTTCTACTGTTAGCCAAGGCACCCATGCCAGAACTTGAACTTGCTGATTCTGTTAATGGATTCAACACTTGTCAGTATTTATACACCAGCTGCACTTTGGTGTCAGCAGTGTTTGCACTTCTTTCTGCTGTTTGGAAAGCTCAGGCTTTAGGATTGCACCACTCTTCATTGTGCCACATTGATCTTATTTGTAAATATTTTGTACAGTTTTTACAACCTCCTTTGTTTTCATGTGGTGACCAAGTAATGAGCCAAGACCCACAACCGACTTGCCTCTTATTGTCACCTACTGACTACTGCACAGTCCAGGTCCTGCCTTCCTGAAAGACTTGCTGAAAACTCAAGTTATCAGGAGAGAGGCTGCCGGTGGTTATGAAGATGCGATTGGAGATATCTGGCAGATTTCTTTTAGATTTCTTGAGCTAGCCTTTTGGAATCTGCTACCTTCTCTGACTTGGGTATGCAAGTTGTCTTCCTTTAGTAGGTCCCTGCATTACTGTCTTTAAGAGTTTGTTGATCTGGTGGAATTTTCATTCTACCTTCACAACATTAGATTTCAACAAGTGTCTGAACTTCAGGTTTTGTCAAGCAAACTTTCTTGTCTAACCTTTTGAACTAATCCAGCCTGTTTACATAAGGTGGCCTCTTAAAATAGTCTATTCATTTGCCAGTATTTTCCAAAGTTTGCTAAATGGGAATACATTCTTCACTGTCTTGATTTGCATAGACAGTTAATGTTTTATTTATATATAACAGAACATCAGGAGGGCTGGCCAGCTTTGCGTCTCCTTTTCTAAAACTGAACTGAGAGTGGGAATGTCTAAGGTCAGCTTGTCTGTATGGCTTACTGACTGTATATCTCATGTATATAATGTCAATGGCTTGCCCTTACTATTCAAACCCAAGGCTGCACTCTACGAGAGCATTGGCTGTTTCTGCAGCTTTAATTAGTTATGCATCTTTGGGTAAGTGTTTGACTCCACCATCCTCAAGAATGTCTTTCCATAGTACCTCCCAGGTCAGCTTGCCTAGGAATTCTGTCCCATCACTTAAGGCAGAAGCAAAAGACTACATTGGATGAGAAAGTACATACAGAAGCTGCGTCGTGTTCTTTAATCCAGTTCAACATTCCTAGCTTCACTTCCCTTCCAAATTGACATTTTGTGGTTTTACTGCTTCTAGAGAACCTTGTGGACCTTCCTGAAGTCTTCTTTTGACAGACCTCATCAGGCCTGTCTAATGTTTTGTTTAATACATTGTAGTGGGGCCCAGTGCAGGAGGTGCAAACTCAGTCTGAGAAGATTAGGTAGTGCCATGCATTATGGGAGAGGAGCTCGAGCTTTGGAGCCAAGGTCTGTAATGCCAACCCTGAAATAACCCGCAGGTTGAGATGGATGGAAGAAAACCGCATATAAAGTTATGCGACACTGCTGAAAGCAAGTTCCTATCCAAAAAATACTATTGGTCTTCAAGCCTGTCTTGATAACCAAGGAGTTTAAGCCCTAGCCTTATATTCTGTCTCTCTCAGGCTTCTACCAAGAGAGCTATGTATGCATTTCATGCCATCAAAGATGCAACCTTGCTGGATCTCTTGCATCTCTGTAAAACATGCATCTCTACAAACTCTTAAACTTTAAAGCTGTAAACCTGTACCAGCACATACATTTGTCCCTCAAACACATTGTCCTTGCATGTTGTACACCGTGATAACCTCACATCTTTCAGGAAGAGCCTGAATGATTAAGTATGAACAAATTCATCCCTGGCCTGACGTGATTGTGTGAACGCCTCCCTAGCCTGACGTGATGGCGCGAACGCCTCCCTGGCCTTATATATTTTGAACATCCTGGAAACAGGAGGAATATCTACTGAAGAGGGAACAAGTAGTACACAGTTGTGCCATCTGCACTGCATACCTTAACGGTTCGGTGAATGAGCTGCTTGCATACCCTGAATTTTATCTTCTCTGGAGCAGAATCAGTGTTTTTTGTGGTTTTCATAGAAGCCATGTTTCCTGAAATAATCAAACGTAAACAAGCATAATTACATAAGCAGAATCATTATTTTGAAGACAGTACAGTTCAGTCCGGCTTTCATTATATCAGCAAAGGTAGGCTGAGATCTGCATCCATCCAGACATATAGAACCAAATACCCTTCCCCATATGCTGGCCAGCATCACTTTTATCACAGTTGTGTCCATGTACTGGTACAGAGGTTGACATTTGGCCAGCTATCCTTCAGTTATTTCCTTCCACATACGTAGTATGTTGTACTAGGCAGTCCAGCAGTCCATCCTACTAGGCCATGACTTTGAGTCAAGCATTTAACTGGGTAAGTAACTCTCTTGGAAAACTCTATTCCCTTGTGTGGATAAAGCAGTACTTTTTTTGTCCGGGGGTGGAGGGCACTGGAGCTGCTGATTGGATGTTCATAGTCTGTTACTTGCCATGCAGTCCAGGAAACCATTAAGGATTCTAGCCCAAATTCCCAGTTGCACAAAACTCTATCACCAAACTCACATAGGTAAATCTAGATGGAGAGAGTCAAACTCTGCACATTTGGTACAGGAAGCAGCTCATTAACAAGTAATATCTTTATTCCTCTGCACTTGCTGTCAGATACGCCTCCCTTTATTGGGTGGCATGCCCAGTAACTCTGAATTGGGAAAAGACACCCAATAGGCATTCACATTTCTGCAGTAGGCATTGCCACTCAGGACTGTTGCAAGAATGTGGATGTCTCTTGGGCATTCTTCTCCAATGCAGACTTATTGGACATGCCACCTAAGAATGGCAAGGAAGTTTGATAACTGTGCTGTACTTTTCTAGTTCTTTAAACATTAAGTATGAGGGTATTGAGCACTTCCATGGTACTTATATCTAGTTTGGCAGAGGACTCTGGCAGTGCCCCTCAGGAGGCCATCATACCTGCTTCAGGAAATGCATTGTATTAGAACAAAATACCTTTAGACCTCACTGGAAATGTTGAGTCGTCTGCCCAATAGCAACATCCACTGATTAAGCATGAGAAGGTCAGTTTGCCCTCGCATATCCTGGAGCGGGATATCTGCTCCACTATATAAAAGTCAGAACCTATCGGCATTCTACCCTAAGACTCTCAATCTCACCCTTATTGATGCTTGAACTTCTGCTAACCAAAAGCTGCCTCTTTATTGGGACTCCAGCCCACCCCCCAGGACTCTGTTGTGCTGGCTGAAGGCCTTTTCCAGTTTTTACAAACCTGACCCAAGGTAAAGGATTCCCTTTAGGAACTGTGACAGATGATCTGGATGCTAAGGGCAATTCAAGTGGCAAGCAGACTGAGGTGGTTGTGTTCTAAATGGAATGTCTAAGTTTATCTTGCTGATTCCTTTCAGGGGTTTCTGGATTTGTGTGGAGCCAGTTGATAGTTCTCACCTTTAATTCCCTTATCCTTTTCTTTTAGGCTGTGACTTTTATTTATTTATTTTTTATTTTTTGCGACCGTTGCATTTTTTATGAAGTGATTGTTGGGCACTGCCCTGCTTTATAATCTTGTTTATGCAGAAATGAAGCAAATGTTTCATAGATGTCCCTGTGGAGAAAAGATTGCCCTGCAAGTCCATCGCATGCATGCACATACCCAGGGATTCCAAAGTGTTGGCTGACAGGCTCAGCAGATCTGTCTTGAGTCCTCACAAGTGGTCTCTCAATTCTTCTGTGGCAGAGCAGATTTTCGTCCGTTGGGGTCAACCATGCTGCAGTGTTTTGGGCTCCCCAGCTAACCACAAGTGCAGCAGGTATTTCGCCTTGATCCCCCTCTGGGGGACCAACAAGGGATGCTGTAGTACACAGTTGGCCTCCGGGTCTCCTTTACACCTACCCTCCTGTCCCCTTAATACCCATGGTTCTGCATAAAGTGCAATTCCTGAGGACATCCCTTATCCTCATTTCCACTTTCTGGCCTAGTCTACCTTGGTTCCCCTTCATCAGGTCTCATCTGAAGTATCTGCCATGGATACTGGATCCCCTTCAGGGTCTAATTTCCCATCCATCGGGGCTTACTCTCCCAAACCTTTGGACCCTTTGTCTAACTGCATGGTTTCTCCAGTTCAGTACAGGCTAGCGTCCCCCATTAAAAGTATCATTCTGGCCTTCCAAAAACCCTCTACTAGAAAGGTTTTCTATCTAGGCTAAGAGCAGGAATCTAGATCCCTTTTCTACTTCAGTGTCAGATATACTTTTGTTCTTGTCCTCCCTTTTCCAAGAGAGAGCAAGTTTTTTCACTATTTAACTTCAGTTGGTGGCGATTTTCAATTTTCATGAGAGCTCTGAGTCTACCTTTTCATCTAGGCTTTGTAAAGCTTTTATGAAAAGGGTTTTTCTGCTTCGGCCACTGATTAAGGACCCTTCGACTCCTTGGGACCTCATACTGGTTCTGCTGCCTCTGACTAGGAGTCCCTTTGAGCCTGCTAGTTCTTGCGATCTCAGGTTTGTCTTGGAAGATGGCCTTTCTGATGACTATTACATCAGCTAGGAGAGTCTCAGAACTGCAAGCTCTCACCATTACTCCTTTTTACATGACTTTTTTATAAGGGCAGAGTCTCTTAGGACCAACCCCTCCTCCTTGCCCAAGATTGCTTCCATTCCAAGTCTTCTCTAAACCATTGTATTAAGCTTCCAGTGTTCTTCCCCAAGTATTCAACAGAGGAGTATATCCTGCATGCCTTGGACATTCACCGACTGCTACTGTTCTTCTTGCATAATACTAAAGGTTTTCTTAAGTCAGAACAGCTTTTTGTGGCCTTTTCCCCTAACAGACGTGGTGTTTCATTTTCTAAGGTCACTATTTCTAAATGGTTATCTAGCTGCATCTCTGTGGTCCGTGACCTTTAACCACCTTGAAGTTTTAGGAAATGTCAGGGCCCATTCTGCTAGGTCTGTAGCAACTTCTTTGGTCTTTGTAGCAAGGCTTTCTATTGATGACATTTGTGCTGCTGCCACTTGGTCAAATCTTCACACCTTTACATCTTGTTACAAACTGTATTTGATTTCTAGAAACAGAGCTTCCTTTGGCTCCACAGTCCTCCGGCATATCCTTCGTTGCGGCCTCCCAGATTAAAAGGTACTCTGACCCTATGGTGATGAATGCATCAGATAGAGTTATGTACTTGCCATAACCTGGCATCTGTGTTCTCCTATGTCATAATTCATCCCATTTCCCACCTTCCCTCCCTCTACCTTGTTTCGATCTTTGAGGAAGGTGGAGTGGTTTCCTTCCACCTTTGTAGGAGTAGCCTTTAGGAATATGTTTGCAAACTCTCTCTGGGGGTTTAGAGGGCAGCAGGGCATCATGGGAGAGGGAGGAGCTAGAGCCTTGGATCAGTCTGTTGAATGTTGCTGGCTTGGATCCGATGTCTGATCCAAGACCCTATGGTGATGAGTGCAGACACTGATAACACAGATGGCAAGTTATGGTAAGTGCATAACTTTTTCAGTTACTGCTTTGTTGTCCTTGGAGCACTTAGTGCAAAGCATTGCAAGTTGTTTCTAGCTAGGTCTAGAGCATCTTTTGGGTCCACTGAGCTCAAAGTTATTTGAGCCTAGGACCTTCCATCTGGAAGAGCCTAGGACTCTTGACCGATAAAAAAAAGTTACATACAGTGGATATAAAAAGTGTGCACACCCCCTGTTAAAATGCCACGTTTTTGTGATATATAAAAAAATGAGACCACAATAAATCATTTCAAAACTTTTCCCACCTTTAATGTGGCGTATAAAATGTACAATTCAATTGAAAAACAAAGAAGTCTGGTAGGGGAAAAATATATAAAAATAAACTTACAATAAGCTGGTTGCATAAGTGTGAACACCCTTAAACTAATAATTTGTTGCAGCACTTTTTAATTTAATTACAGCATTCAATCTTCTTGGGTACACAACTGCCATCAATTAAAGAGACTCTGATTAACCCCAAATAAAGTTCAGCTGTCCTAGTAGGATTTTCCTGACATCTACTTAATTGCCTGCTAGAGCAAAAGCCATGGTTCGCAGAGAGCTTACAAAGCATCAAAGAGATTTCATTGTTGAAAGGTATCAGTCAGGAGAAGGGTACAAAAAAATATTCACAACATTGGATATACCATGGAACACAGTGAAGACAGTCATCAAAAAGTGGACAACAGTGACTTTACAAAAAACTAGACATCCCTCCAAAATTGATGAAAAGACAAGATGAAAACTGGTCAGGGAGGCTACCAAGAGACCTACGGCAGCACTGAAGGAGCTGCAGGAATTTTTGACAAGTACTGGGTTGTGTACTACATGTATCATCAATTTCCTGTATTCTCCATATGTCTGGACTATGGTGTAGGGTTGCAAGACTGAAGGCCTTTTCGTATACCGAAAAACATCCAGGCCTGGCTAAAATTTGAAAAACAATACAGCAAGTCTCCCAAAAGCATGTGGGAAAATGTGTTATGGTCTGATGAGACCAAGGTATAACATTTTTGTCCACAATTCCGAAAGGTACTTTTGGCACGAAAACAACACTTCACGTCACCAAAAGAACACCATCCCCCGGGTGAAGCATGGTGGTGGCAGTATCATGCTCTGGGGTTGCGTTTCTTCAGCTGGAACTGGGGCTTTAGTCAAGGTGGAGGAAATTATGAACAGTTCCAAATATCAGTCATTTTTGGCCTAAAACCTTCAGGCGTCTGCTAGAAAGCTGAAGATGAAGAGGAATTTCACCTTTCAACATGACAATGACCCCAAGCATACATCCAAATCAATAAAAGGATAGGTTCCTGACCCAGAGACTCCCCCAGACTCTGGAGTAGACTGCCCATACATGTCAAGCAGAGCACCTCTTTGGCCGGCTTCAAAAAGGAACCTTGACGATTGGATGGGAGATAGGAAATTCACCCCGGGGATCATGTCAGTCGCCCTGCTAGACAGGGGTCCGGGGATGTAAATATTGTGGGAAGACCTAGCCTGGGAATTGTTATGGCTAGGCTTGTATAGGCCATAGGGCAGATAGTCTAGTACCAACGTACGAATGGCTTCACCAGAAGAAAATTAGTTTTGGAATGACCCAGCCAGAGCCCAGACCTAAATCCAACAGAAAATCTGTGGGGTGACCTGAAGAGGGCTGTGCACAAGAGATGCCCTCGCAATCTGACAGATTTGGGGTGCTTTTGCAAGGAGGAGTGGGCAAATATTGCCAAGTCAAGATGTGCCATACTGACAGACTCCTACCCAAGAAGACTGAATACTGTAATTAAATCAAAAGGTGCTTCAACAAAGTATTAGTTTAAGGGTGTGCACACTTGTGCAACCAGCTTGTTGTACATTTTTTTACTTTTTATATTTTTTCCCCCTAACAGATTTGTTTATCAAATGAATTGTACAGGTTATAGGTCACATTAAAGGTGGTAAAAGTTTTGAAATGATTTATTATTTTTTTATTTCACAAAAACCTGGAATTTTAACAGGGGCGTGTGCACTTTTTATATCCTACCATAATGATAGATCTGTGGGAATGAGTCCCTCTTCTTTAACAACCCATCCATCCTTCCTAGTTTGAGTTTCTTTCATTGGCTTTCTGTTATGTTTCAACATCTATACCTCATATCTGTAGTTCCAAGTTGCCATAATGCATGACGCCTTATTACCAGAGATGACCGATGTTGTACCCACTTTTACAGCTTTGTCTTAAAGGTAAGTATATAATTGTCACAATACTGTAGGAGACGGAAAAGTTAAAATATAAGCTGAGGGATGTGACATTGCTTTTGTTATGGACTCCTTGTTTTGATCCTACTTGTCCTGTTATCCTATATTTTAAGAGATACAGTAAGTTTAGAACTAGTAATAATTGGGGAAAGGGGTGTCTGTTTTTATTCATGGCAGTATATAGCCTACATAAAGTCCTTCCTTTCACATTTGCCTGTAAGATTTATTGCCTCAATTGTTACCGATGGTGCTGTCTGGAACAATGCCTGCTTTTATACATAATCTTAGCCTTTCCAGCCAGGTTAGGAAGAAATTTGTTGATGAACTTTCAAGTTGTTGTTAAGGAAAATGGTAATGCTAGCTGGTGATTTAAATGCTTATGCCTCATGGTATTCTGAGTTTTATTCAAAACTACTGGGAAGAACGTTGTATGAATAATAATTCTCAAATTTTCAAAAAAAAAATCTCATTACAGCAACCTGCTGTGCATGGTCTTGGCAAACGATGATCTTGTTTGGTCACAATGGCAGCATTTCTGCAGCCATTTTAAACTTAGATCATGCATGTGCATCTTGGGAAATCCCAACAAGAAAATCAAATATTTTCCTGACAGTCAGTGTAAGGAAATATTACCATGGTGACAATGAAGCTGTTGGGAAAATATCATATTGGAACCGATGTATTTTATGTATGACGATAATACTGACAACTCTTGAAACTTGTTTAACAAATATGTGGACTCCATTGTCTGTGATAATCCCCACTGACAAAAGTATTGGTTAATCCCCTCCTTGGTGGTCCAGGTATCTGCAGAAATGCTGCAATAAGAAGGAAATTTTTTGGCAGATATACAGGAGGTTTCCATCAATTAGTTCTACTGCAGTGGTGGTGCTGCGGTAGCGTTGTCGCCTCACAGTTAGACGTTGCACGTTCGATTCTCAGTTAGTGTCTTCTGTGTGTCAACATGTGTGAATGGGCGTTCCTTCGCTGAAAGTTGTGCATTAGGCCCGGCAAGCCAGCACGTAAAACTCTACTGCCTATCATTAGCGGACCAGAGTTCCGCTGTGGAGACCCCTAACCGGGAAAAGCCGAAAGAAGTAAGACCATTCTTCTACTTGGTCAGTAAACATTTAAGAAACTTAATTAGAACTTAGAAGGTCTAGGTAAGGACATGAACTGACACTAGTGGATCATACTGTTAGAAACAAAGTCTTTATGAAGTATTACGACAGTTTAGGGAAGTGAGCACTGGGGATCTTAAATTTAATATTGACAGCACTGTCCCTACTGATCCTAAAGAAAACTGCAGATATTTTGGTCAGAACTTCTTCCCAGACTCTCTAAGTTTGTTAGCTGAATTAAATCTTAGAAACGAGATGTGTCCCATAACAACTCAAAATATGGTAACAAATGCACTGTCCTGTCTTAAGTCTAATTCCTTGCCTGGTATTGCTGGTCTTAGTGGTTATTTTTATCCAACGTATAACATTATGTTAATGTTTAGCATTGTTTCAACTCGTTTTGTAAGTTTTGTCCCCACCAGTTGGAAGGTGTCCATTGTATGCATCCCTAGGAGTGTTAAATCTGGGAATGTAAATAATTATAGACCAATTATCCTAACTAGTTTGATTGGGAAAGCTTTTAAAGGATATGGCTCTCCCTGTTTAATGATTCATATAGACATCTACTAGTCATTTATTGGCATTGCTTTGTTTCAAGATAGTCTTGTCTGAGCAACTTGAAGTTTTATGATGATGCTTTCTACTTCAAAAGTAGTATACCAGAGGATGTAGAATGTTTGGACCTTTCTAGGGCCTTGTGACACTGCTGCACACAATCCGATTCTGCAGACTCTGGGATGATTGAATCTTATTAAGCTTGTTGTTGTTTTGGAAATAGGAAATGTAAAGTAAGGATACAAAAGTGTCACTCAGAAGAAAGGGGAGTTAATGTTAGGAGTTCCACAGATCAGTTTTGGGGTTTCTTTTTTATTCACCCTATTCATGTGTACCTTTCCAGTGGCAAGTATGAAGATGGACATGAAAGCGAGTGATTTTGTAAGAAATATCACTAAACAAATGCTGTTACAAAAATGGTTCCACTTTACAAGCCATTAATTTATCCGAATGTGGAGGACAATCATGTATAGGTGTGTACTAGGCTAATGGCCTTGCGGCCTTTACAAGCTTAGCTATAGGATTACCCTGGCATAGTGCCACCCGACCTTAGTTCCCAGTGCCTCTGTCGAGTAGAGCCACTGGTGTTATCCCTGGGCTGAATTTTCTATTTCCCATCTACTCATCAAGATTTCTCTTGAAGAGGGTCAGTGAGGTGCTCTGCTTGACGTGTATGGGAAGACTGTTCCATAGCATGGGCAGTCTCTTGGTTATGAACCTGTCCCTCCAGCATGTTCTGTTAATTGTGGTAATGAGGTTGAGGCCTCTTGAGTGTGTGGTGCGGAGGGATTGGGATTTCTTTAGATGTAGCATTTCTAACAGAGCTGGGTCAGACATGGCATTGTAAGTCAAGCAGAGATCGCCTCTAAGTAGGCGATATGAGACCGAGAATAGTTGGAGTTTTTTGAGTCTGTCCATGTAGGACAAGTGTTTAAGGCCTAGGATCCTCTTTGTGAGGTACTTTTGCGGCCTGTACAGCTGTTGCAGGTGTCTAGTGAGGTACATGCCAAATAGGGCATTGTACTCGATGATTGGCCTAACGGGGGAAGAGTAGAGAGAGACAATTACCTCTTTCTTCCTGGATGCAGAACCCTTAGTAATGAGATGTGTCACATAGAAGGACTTTCTGACCACAGTGGCAATGTGGTGATCAAAAGAGAGGTTGCTGTTAACCTATGTTCCCAGATCTCTTATAACATCTTCTGTGTTCAGAGGTCTACCATCAATGTGGTAATTCATGGGAACCGTGTTTTTCCCAAATGGGATGATGACACATTTTTTTGGCATTGAGCTTAAGGCCATGGTTCTGACACCAGCCACTGGTCTCAGTGAGGCCATTCTGTAGGATGGCAGCATCACTTTGGGAGATAATAGCTCCCAACTTGCAATCGTCTGCGAACTTTGTCACCCAGAGTCCCTTCGTGTTGGCCTGGACTTCAGAGACATAGATACCAAACAGGAGAGGATCCAGGACCGAACCCTGTGGGACTCCACTCATGACTAATTGGCAGTCTGACTTGGAGTCAGCTACTTTCACACTGTGGGTTCTATCTGTGAGCTAGTTTGCAACCCACCTAGTGATATAAGGGTTGATGCCAAGCTTAGTGAGTTTTTCTATGATTCTTGAGTGCGGAATGGTATCAAAAGCCTTGGCCAGATCAAGGTAGGCTGTATGAACCACCTTGCCTTCATCCACAGCTGTGGTGAATGACTCAAAGAAGTCGACCAAGTTGAGCAGGCATGATCTACACTTCACAAAACCAAACTGTAGGGGATCCAGTGTTTGGAGAGTCCCTATATCCTTGTTTATTAGGTCCATGATGATACGTTCCATAGCTTTGCATATCAGACTCGTCAGGCTAATGGGGCGATAGTTCCCAGGGTCTGTAGTCGCTCCTTCTTTGTGGAGAGGGATAACTGTAGCAGTGTGCCATTTGGCAGGGACAAAGCCTGAGGTGAGGCTAATTGAGCAGAGCACACAGGTGAGGTGCCAGTTCACTCTGTAGTTCATGTAGAACACAACCAGGGATATTGTCAGGTCCCATAGAAGCTGTATTCTTGGCCTTGGACAGTGCTGTTTTAACCTGTGCAGCAGTAATACTGGGTGCCTGGCAATCTACTGGTATTGTGATTGGTCCTTTGGGGGGGGGGTAAAGTTGGCACTGAATGTGTCAGCCAGTATACTGCCAATATCTGTTGGGTTGGTATAGGAGGTACCATTGTGCAGTAGTTCAGAGCAAATCTGGGTATTGCCGTGGAGATTCTTTACATAAGGCCTTGTGGTTGTCTTTGCTAGCTGCTGCAATTCTGTTTTCATACCTAGTTTTAGAGGATTTGATGAGGGATCTCAACGTTTTGTTGAGGCAGATAAGGGAGTTTTTCCAGTCTTGGGACTTTATGGCAGGAGACCACCAGATTGGCCACCAGATTGGCTTCCTTTTTTTTGGAGGAGAGCGTCTTGGTTCTGTTGGGTATGGCGAGATCCATGCATTTGTGCACATGTTCATACAGTGCATTGGTGTGCAATTCTGCAGTCACGCAACTATTCTCCATTTACATGGGTGCCATAAAGATAGCCACCTCTGTTTTTAGGATCAGCTTTGGAGAAGCTTTTCATGGTGGTTACCTTTGCTGGGGGGGATGTGCATTTGCAAGGTGATTAGTTTGTGGTCTGATCTAACCAGGGAGGAGCTGACTATTGGTGTATAGCAATGGTCGCCCATATTAGTAATGACCAGTTCAAAAATGTTGCTTCCTCTAGTGGGGGTAAGACATTGGAATTAATGAACTCCAGGAAACGTTGGGCAAGTGTATTGGTACACGAGTAGTTTACCCAGTTAATGGAGGGGTAGTTGAAGTCGCCTAGTAAGTGTGTGTTAGGTTGGACCCTAATATTCTCCAGGGTGCTTAGGAAAGTGGAGTGCGAGTTTTGGGACATGGTTGGGGAACTATAGCAAGCAATAACCTGAATCGCTGTCTTACCCAATGTTAGCTGCACCTGAAGTATCTCTGATGCATTATGTTGGAATACCAGTCTGGAGGTGTGCTCATCCTTTATAAATATGGAGACACCACCACTTTTGGAGCATCGGTCTAAGTTCTGGGGCCGAAAAGTGTGGAATGAGTTATAGCCTGGAAGTGCAGGGGTGCTTTCTGCTGCCTTGAACCAGGTCTCTGTTACAGCACAAATGTCGATGTTCTTCATTTTAAGGAGTGCTTCGAGCGAGTGCATTTTGAGATTTAGACTTTTAGCATTGAGCAACATGACACTCAGATCGCATTTGTTTGTAGCTGTTACGGTGGTAATTTGGTGTTTGGAACACTGCCTAAAAAAGGCACTATAGTGGTGGCAAGAGCCTTGGCCAGTATCCAGAAGCTCAGGGGTGACAGATGCAGGCCATCTCCAGCAAAGCATCGAGGTCCGTCAGTCATGTCATCCCAGGCAGATAGATACTGGATCCCCCTTAGAATGACACCAGAAACTTAGCCAATTGGTGAAATCAATCATTTTCTGCTTGTACTGTGGTATCATTCTGGGTGATGGTAGGATGCTGCTCAGGGTTAGGGTCATTCCTGCCTGGGCTACATAATCCAAGAGCTCCTCCATGTCTCTCTTCATGTAGTCCAGGGAGGTATGTCTCCGGTCATTCACACCCACATGTCCAATGGCAGAGTCATATTTGCACCTGTTGTTGAGTGACCTGAGTGCATGCATTGTGTCGGATCCTGGCACCTGACCAGGCAGCTGACTGTTACTTTCTCCTTATTCAACCTAGTGAGAAAGACATCAGTGTGCCCTCCCTATCGAGTCACCTATGACTAGTGTGTTGGGCATGCTGTTTTGCCTTAGAGGCTTTGGTTGAAGGGCACACTGTTTATAAGAGAGTTGTGTCTTGTGATTAGTGTTGTGTTGTGGTGGTCGAGTGCATTTCTGCCTTGGAGGGCTCTGCTGCTTGGGTAGGTTTTATTGAGAGCCTCCACGAAGGTGGGTGTGTGGTTTGTGTTTTTGTGAAAGCAGTGCTGGTGTGTTTTCCAGCGGGCTGTGTTCCATGTTGTGTGGTATCTCCTTAAAAATGTTGAAAGACTACAAAGGAATTTTACCAGGGTGATCTCTCATATACATCATCTTTCTTATAGGAATAACTTAAAGAAATTGAACGTAAAAAAAGAGTGCAAAACACTGGCGAAAAAAGGATATACTTATTGAAAATTTAAAAACTCTTTCCTTTATTAAAAAGATTTTCTGTAAACATAACAGCTGTTATGTTTACAGAAAATCTTTTTAATAAAGGAGTTTTTAAATTTTCAAGAAGTACATCCTTTTTTTCGCCAGTGTTTTGTTCTCTTTTTTTTTTTTTTTTTTTTTTTAAGTTTTATTAGTGGTTTGTGAGTGCTTTCTGCAACTTTTGACTTAAAGAAATTGAAATTACTTTGGATTAGGTGTAATATACTCAGGGAATATGTAATATTAATATTTAAATGTCTTGGGAATTAACTGTTGGCAGCAACAGTTAGTATTACTTTCATTTCACTTTAGGGACCCAAGAAATAGTTTGAATTGCCCGATGTTATGAAGAAAAGTTTTAAATGTAGAGAAAGTTTAGTTTGGAAGTCCACTTTCCTTGTGTATGTTTGTCAGGCTAGTTGATTCATTTGGGGCTTGTGTGTATGAGGTACATATGTCTGAAGTTTTCGACCTTGGAGGGATTCCAAACTTGTGGCCATTCCTCTAGACATATGTTTGATGATTTTTTTGAGAACACCTCCCATGATCCAAATTCACAGCCACCTGTCTCAAAATAGCCAAATAGTGTCCATGAGACATTCAAATGTTTATGCAAAAATCTTGTGGCAAACTGTGCCTTGATATCCCTGTGTGTAAAGTTGGTACCATTGAAGTACCCTACATAATCATAAAGAAAGCAGGGTGGTGGATTGTTATAGTAGTAAAATACATATCTCTTCAGCTGTAACTCTTCTTTCAAGCTTGCATGCTGTAGTAGTAGGGGAAGAATATTACAAATTACATAAGATAAGCCCCGTCAGTATAGGTTGTGTAGGCTGACTCGAACAGCCATGAAAGTAGAAAAACTTGCTCTCATATGTCTACATATTTTAATTAATATTTATTCAAATTTTACATTTTTATACTATGTTATTAGTTATTTATTTATTGTTAAGTATTTTCATGATTTTTCTGGCACTTTTTAAAGATATGTACTATTTACATCAATAATTTAGATATATATATTACGCACAATACTAACAGTTTGATAGGTTATGCTCTAGTTATGTTTCATGATTTTAACTGTTCTCCTCAATCACACCTTTTATATTAAGAGACAATGGTTTTAATTGTTTTAATTGGATTATTGTATAATTAATCAATTAATTAGAATTTGTATTTAAGGGATGATGATTTTACTAAAATTTGTACTCTGATGATGCCCTAGGACGTAAGGGTGAAAGTGCTTAGTTCCATTGTGAAGATTATCTTGGTTCTTGTATCGGTCCTGTGTGTTGGAATAAAGACTTTTATTTAAATATCCAAGGATTCAAGGTTACTGAAATTTCTTTTGTTACCAGTCATTTTTTCGTGGTTTGTTCTGTACACTTCCTCCTTCCATTCCAGACACACAGATGGCTCGGAGAAGCAGGAAGGAATATAGTGATGATGTACAGCCACCAAAGAGTGAGTGATGAATGAGAGACGATAGGATTCTGCTAAGTTAGTGGCATCCGGATGTGATATGGCAGAATACCACCATCAAAGGTGGGGAGAAGTCTGCGAGAGCGGAGTAGAAGGGTGAGGTGAAGGAAAATAATGAAGTGAAGGTGGTTGAACCTTCGCAGGACTTGGAATACTTATTTCAGAAGGGTTTGATCAAAGGAGGTAACAGATCTCAATTGGAGTGTAATTACAACCCTCCGATTGGGAGGGTTGCGGGATGTTTACTTAAAAGAAATGCTGAGCCAGAGTGAACCTGAAAGTGAGATGGCAACATTGTGGGGTGAGGTTATGGTTAAATTATCAGAGGAGGTGGTAAGAAGATAGCAAGAAAAAATTTGTTGTAAGGCTGAGCAGTAAAAAAGAAAAATCTTGAAAGGTATGATTGGGACACTGTGATTGCAGCCTTGGGTACTTCACCTAAAGAGGTAAGAGCCTTTATAGATATAAAGAGAAAAATTGGGACATTTTGTTGGAGACGGGACAGTATATGGAAAAACTTCTAGAGAAATTTGAGAACAAAAGACTGTAGTCTTTGAAATTCATATGTAGTGCACACGAGAGAGAGAAAAAAAAAGTATATTGGTACAGTTTCAAGAGTTAAAGGACTATTTAAAGACTTTATATACAGATGTTATGGACACTACAAAAAATTGATAGAGGTTTATTGACTAAGGATGGGGAATGTGGGGTATTTTTTGAAAATGGAAAATAAAAAAGTCATACATATTCTAAGTGTGATAAATTTGTAGAAGTTAACAGAGGTTTGGTTAAGTATAGGGACACCCAAAAACATGTTTTTTGTGGAAAAGATGATCTCTTGATCAGTAATTGTGACAAAAGAAAATGTTTTATTTGTGGCAAGCTGAGGCATGAAGCTAAGAAATGTGGCATGATATGTAAAAAATGTGGGCAAACTGGACATGCATGGGTGGATTGTGAAAAACACGTTAAAGAACAAGCGCAGATACAAGAATGTGTACATAATTTAGAAGGGGAGTGTAGAAGAGGAACATGAACAAATTACTGCACAAGAAAATGAAAAAAATAGATGAAAAAAAATGAAAATAATGGAAGGAAAGAATTGGTACAGGAAACAAGCGAAGATGAATATGTAAAATGGAAAGTGGTGAGAGGAAAAAAGAATTCTATATGGGAAAAGGGTGAAAGAAAAGAAGTTTAAAGGTATAATTGTGAAAGAAAACGGTGAAAGGAGCAATAAACTAAAAGGAAGCTGAAAGCTTTTAGCTATAAATGTTAATAGTATAAAGAGCATTAAAAGAATAGGTGTCTTAGAGTGGTGTGCATTACTTGATGTACATGTAATTAAGAGTCTATATCACAACGTTGAACTAACAAAAGTTCGATCATTGTAATATCGAACCCTAAAGTCCGAAACCTAATAAAACCAAAAACACAGAACTGCGATTTTTTTCCCCAGGGGAAAAAAAATAGCTGTTCCATGACCAAAAAAAAATGTAACCTTAAACTTAAAGTGGGGGCCTTTGCTCCCCACACCCCCCCCTACTTAAATATACCAACTCTAGATCACACCACAGTGGAGGAAATAAAGCCCCGAAAACGGCCCACCGATTTTTTTCCCCCTGGAACGAAAGTTGAAGTGCCGTGGCTTCGCTATTTTCAACTTTCAGAATTTAGGGTTCGATATTACAACATTCGAACTTGTTTTACTTCGATGTTGTAATATAGACCCATAATTAGAAGACATTAAAATGTTTACAGAAGAAGAAAGGTTACAAACAGAAGAGTTATGGGGTGGAAATATTTGGAATACAGGAAAAGATGCATGTTCAGGAATTAGTGTGTTATGTAATGAAACAGGAAAAGTTTGATTATGCTATAGCACAATTAGAACAATAGTGATATACATGAGATATATAGAATTATTGCAGTGTATGCATATGTCACAAAGGAGCAGCAAATGTTTTGAAATTGTTTCTCTAAGTTGTGTAGGCATAAATATGGAGATAATAGTGGAGACTTTATGATTTAAGAAAAAAAGGAAGTGGTGTGAGGAATATGTATGAAATGAAATGTGGAAAGTTATATGGGATAACAGACTTATAAAAGAAAGTAGATAAAAACAGAAATTGATTAGTTTGTAATATTTGATAAAAACTGTACAAGGAATAAAGGAAATGGGCTTCTTGGATCATCTAGCTATATAGGTAGAAGTGCACGAAAAGAAAGGATACATAAGACTAGGTAAAGGCATTAAGGGATTTAATGAAAAAGATTTAGATGTGGAAGATAGAAAAGAGGTTAATTAGTTATGGAAAGCTAATGTAGACATGAGGATTTTTTATGACAATTGGACGAGTTGGT
Source organism: Protopterus annectens (assembly GCF_019279795.1). Lineage (NCBI taxonomy): Eukaryota > Metazoa > Chordata > Ceratodontiformes > Protopteridae > Protopterus > Protopterus annectens. The sequence goes on from NC_056743.1 coordinate 1,766,910,953, forward strand.
TAATTTTTAAAGAAAAATATAAACAGTGTTTTTGGAATGTCAAGCTGTGAGGAGAAGGAATTGAAAAAAAATAAAATACAGGCGTTTGAGTCAGGAAGTATTAATTTAATTATTTGATGTATTAATAGTTTATGAAAAGAAGAAGCTATATGAAATAAATTAGGAGAGGATTAAGAAAATGCTGTATAAGCAAAGATTTCTTAAAAGGGAAAAAGTGGTGGCTCCTCATTTAAATAAGATAGAGAAGATGAAAGAATAATAAGGGAATTGGAAGAATAATGGAATGAGTGACCACACAAATATTCGAAGTAATAAAGAACTATATAGAGAATACATTTAAAAAGGAGGAGATAAAAGACAAAAAAAGAAAGTTAAAAAGTTGAGTAAAGAAGATAAGAATATGGAAAAAAAATGTGTAGAATTTAATAAAATTCTAAAATAAATATGCAAAAGGTTACAGGGATTGATGGCATTGAGTATTACATGCATAATAACATGAAGAATAGCAAAAAGTATATTTTGTGGAAGTATTAAATGAATGAAGGGACAGTAAAGAAATATGTACTGGGGTAATGAAATTTTATATGGAGAAAGGATACAAGAAACTGGAGACCAATAGTGTTGAATAATACAGATTATAAGATATGTATGAGAATAATAGGAAAAAGGGTCTATTATATCAGCGAACGCTTAAAAAAGCGAACGCTGATTGATCGACCTTATGTAAGCGAAAGCTTACAATCTCGAACTGTCAGATCAGTGATTTTTTTTCCTAGGGAAAAAAATCAATGATCCAAAACACATACACACAACACAAGCACACCAAACAGAAATCCACACACATACACCTAAAATCTAACACCTAACCCTACACTAAACTATGCACACACCACTAACTATCCACTTATCTTAACCCAAATCCTAACCCTAAGGTCCGTCACTATCGCACACTCACCTCACCCGCTCCCTAACCCTAACTCACCTAAATCCGCCCTAACCCTCATGTCCACACAATCGCACACATACCTAACCTGAGCCCTAACCCTAACTCACCTAAACCACCCTAACACTCACATTCACAGAATCGCATACTTACCTGAATCCGACCCGCAACTTTCCACCACAGCACTGAAAATACCGAAGCAACAGAAACAGACAACCAAATTCTTTCCCTAGGAAAAAATTTGGGTTTCTGCTGCTTCGATATTTTTCACTTTCGCTTACATAAGGTCGATCAATCAGCATTCGCTGATATAATATAGACCCTAGGAAAAAGCCTAGGAAATAGTGTAGATTGCTTTGATTATACAATTTTGGTAAGAAAGGGAAAGGAAGTCAACATCTATTTTGAATATGAGAGAATTGATAGATATTATAAATAAAATGTGGAAACTAAAGCTACAGTAGGAGACATAAGTAAAATATTTGATGGAATACAGTATGATGGTTTATGGTGGTATATTAATAGGTTATAATTTGTGATAATATAAATTATGTTGGTGTATGAGAATGAGTTAAATGGGTGGTTAAGTGAAGAAATAGTGTGTGTGGGATAAAGCAGGAATGTCTGATAAGTAGCATTTTATTTGCATTAGTTATGCATGTGGTTGTTAATAAGGTGAACCATGCGTTGACAATGGCAAGATATAAAATAGCAGAAGTACAAATTCCTATAATTTTTTCTTATGCAGATGATGTAGTTTTAGTTACTAAGAATGAGTGGATGGAATAAGGAGTCAAAAAGTTAAATTGGTATTTAAGGATGCTTTGTTTATGCATAAAGACAAAAGTAAAGGGATTGGGTTAATGGGTAATATAGAAGGTATTCAGTTTAATGATGAGGTTATAGATGTTTTGTAGATATTTGGAACAAATATGCATAGAGAAACAGATGGAGAAAATTACATAGAAATTGAGGTATGTTTTGGAAGTCATATAAACTGTCATACAAGTAAAAAGTGTATTTAATAAATTATATTATTTTGGGTAAAATTGCTTATTTAGCAAGTTTATATATGATTTTGTTTAAGTATGAAAGTTGTCTGTTGTTTTCTCATTTATGTGGGGATCGAGGTTAGAGTTAGAAGAGGGATTTTGTATGTTAGAGGAAAAAAGATTAGGGTTAACCCATTTGTTCATGCTACTTCCTTGAACCATTATAAAGCTTTGGTAGGATTAAAAGAAGAAAACGGGAATTTCATAGATGTAATGAAAGATAAATATAAGGATTTTTTGGGGAGAATAGGTTTAGAGAAAAGATAGAAAAGTCATGTAAATGAATATGAGTATCAGAGCAAAATCTTTTTATTTAAATTAAATATAAAAATGTAGGAAAAAACAGAAAATAATGGTATTTAAATATAATGAATGAACATTATTCATATTCACCAATGGAGGCATTTAGAATATGAAAAAAAGAAATGCAATTGAAACAAGACTTGCATGGTGTAGAAATATTTTATGAATATGATTTTATGCGGAAGTTGACAATATGTAAAAGCTAATATGCCTTACAAAAGAATACAAGAGAGTGTGTGCAATTGTGAGCAAGTTGAAACAATGGAACATTTTTTTTGAAATGTTAGAGAGTGAAGGAATTATGGGAGAAGGTATGTGAAAATAAGATATTCAAAGATTTAAAAAATGTTGGAGATATAAATGTGAATGTTAGAATAAGGGTACTATGGTAATAGAAAACAAAGGTGAAAGAAATTGATAAACTGTTCTGTATTTTATGGGGAATATGAAATGAGAGACCTAATGAAATAAAATTTCATGGGAAATGGATATCTGAAATCTTGAAGAAGCTATGTTTTTAGTTATGAAAAAAAGGGAAGGGATAAAGTACATGAGACTATAAGCTGTGATAATACAGAACCCCTACTCATCACTGTTGCAAGTGGGACCTATTTTTGAGGAGCACTTCCTGTTTCCATTCCAGGTGCAGAGGCAGATGGAGAGAGAGAGAGAGAAAGAGAGTGTTGAAAGAAATGGAGAAAGCAAATATCAAGACCAGAGAATGTGTGTAGTATTCTGAGGAAATGTTTCAAAGAAACCTGTTTGATGGAGATAATCAGCAAATGATGGATGTATAATTACAACCCTCCAGTCAGGTGGGTTGCTAGGTGATTTACTTAAAGAAATGGTGGTGTAGAGTGAGCCAGAAAATGCAGATGTTTCCTGGGGGGACATTATGGAGAAAATACAAAAAGAGGATGCAGAGAGAGTCCTGAGGAATAGTGGTGTGATAGGAAAAAAACATATGGAGAGAAAGAAGGCAAATGTGAAGTAGCAGAAAAGGCATAAGAAAGTGAAAAACGGAAGTACGAGGTAAGGAATGAAAGTAAAGACGACAAAGAAATGGACAAGAATGAAGTTTCAGGCAATTTATAGCACCTTTGGCTGTAAAAGCATGTGAGGTAAGGGCTCTTGTTATTAACAAACACATTTTGTGACATTATATTTCAAACTTTTTTAATGGAAAATTTTCTTGGAGAATATGAAAAAGACTAACCCATGGTATATTTATATGATAAAAGCATTTAACAGGGAAAAAAAGATTTCATGTTCAGTTTCAAACAGCAATATAGAGAGAGACTTTGAAAGGACATTTCAAAGCTGTATATAAAGTATTGGACATTGCAAAGGTTTGTGAGAAAAAGGGGGTTTATTGGCTGGGATTATAATATTGTGTTAAAAATATATTTATACATATACAAAACATGATAAATATGGATGGGAATAGGGGTGTTGTAAAATACTGAGGACAGCCCAAAGCATGTTTTTGTGGAAAAAGACATTTGATATGCAACTGTGACAAAAGAAAATGTATTTGTGGAGAAATGGGACGTGATGCAAAAACTTAATTTGAAATGTTATAAATGTAACACAACTGGACATTTATGGATGGATTGCAGAAATGAAAATAGAGTAAGAAAAACGATTGAGAAGAAAATGAACAAAGAAATTTTAGAAGTAGAACTAGAAGAAAAATCAGATGAGAAAAATAATAGAGGACATAGAGGAAGGTTCTGAATTAAGTGATTGACATAAATGGGAGGTAATAAAAGGAAAAATAGAGAGAATTGTATTGGTTAAATGGTAAAGACAAAAAAATCAAAGGGGATAAGTGCATAAGAAAAAAAGGAAATGGATGAAAAATAACATGCAGCTAAACACGTGGAGCAAGATATAATGATTAAGGTGTTTGAGACACAAAGTACAGTGTTTGATTCTGACTTTTGGGAAGAAATTCGGTTAGGGTTAGCATGGCCTCTTTAGAAAGCTAGTCTGGTAATTAATTTATGTAACCTTGAATCTAAGGAAAAGGGAAAATTGCTCTCTGTAAATGTGAATACTGTTAAGAAAATAGTAAGAAGAATAGGAATTTTGGTGTGGTGTAATACATGTGATGTAGATGTAATTACATTGGAAGACACAAGATTTTAACAAAGGCTACAGACAGGAAAATTATGGGTAGATAATCTGGAATTTGGGAAATTAGATGATCTGGAATAGCCATATTCTTTTGAAATACAGTAAAGATATTTTATGTAACTTTAGCAAAAATGGGAAGATTAACCATTGTATATTTAAAATGGAAGGAAGTATATAGAATTATAATCTTAAACTTTCCTTTTCTTTACAATTAGTATATTTCATCAGATGTTAGACTAAGTAGTGATGAATATGAACATTATACTAACGGGAGACTAATTGTGATTTAAGAGGTATGATGTAAGTTAAAACTTTGGGAGAAAATTCATGGACTTAAAAGGGGTATGTATAGAAATGAAATTTTGAGACTATTTTATAGTATCAAAGTTCAGTTATAGGAAAAGGGCAGGTACTTGAAACAGGATTTTCTGATCTTACAATATGGCTAGAGGTAAAGGAAAACAAGGAATACATAAAAATAGGCAAAGGAATAAAAAGGATAAATGAGAAAGCATGGAATGAAGAAGGAAAGGGAGGTTAGTAATACAGTTGTGGAAATATTACTACAAGAACATTTTATAAAAAAAATGTATGAATGGTGGATGATATTTAAGGACATTTATGAAAGTTTATTTAAAGGCGGCAATATGATGTGAGAAAAGTAGAGAGATAAATATAAAAGAATATCTAACAGTGCATTGAGAGACTTTGGAGCATAATCGTAGAAAGTATTTTGACAAAAAAAAGAATTGTATAAAAGAAATCATGAAAAGTACTAGAACTGTTATATAAGCAAAGTTATTTTTTACAAGTAAAAATAATAGTAGTATTGAGTTAAGCAGATTAGTAAAGGAAGATAGTGTAATGAGAGAAATAAAAATGTAAAAGGAGAAATAGAACTCAGGAGAATATGAATAGTGTAGTACAATATGCACAAGAAATGTTTAAATAAAAAAGTAGGTGGTTTTAAAACATAGGAAGTAAAAAAAAATATATAAAAGTTAACAGAGAGAATAAAGAGGTTGAGGTAGATAAACTATGAGGACAAGTAAATACAGATTCAGCTGCAGGACCAGATAGAGTACGATAAGAAATGTATAAAAATTTAAGAGACTGGCAAAAACAATTTCCTAAAGATTTTGAATGAATGGTTAAAGGATATTTTTTTGTGTAAAGAACTGTGTAATGGAATACTTAAATTCATATGGAAGAAGGAAGGTAGAAGGCAGTTAAAAAAAACTGGAGACCAATAGTATTGAATAATGATAATATCTTTATAAAAATAATAGAAAAAAGATATTTGAAACTAAAATGAAAAATATTGTGGAAGATAGCATATATAGCATAAAGAGGAAGGGTGGTCAAGAATTAGTAAAGAAATTGTGGATGATGATATGAGTAAAAGAAGAGAAAATCATACTAGGTGTCCTTGATAAGTCATTTGACACAATTGGACATGAAATCCAGTGGATAATGAAAGAATATAACTGGGAAAGTTAGGAAATTGTGTATGTCAGTGTAAAGTAATTAAGTAAAAATACTTGTAAATGACTGGTTAAGCCAAGAGGTACATTTTTTATTTATTTATTTTACAGTTAGTTTGTTTACTGGGATATTCCATTGGGCCACGAAGAGCCCATTTTCAATGGAGTCCCGGGGAGAAAAGCACCATGAACAACAATGTAATATGAAGACAATGCATTTACATTTTTGTAATGCTATTGAACGATGTTATTACACAACATGACCAAAAATCCACGAATGCAGTGAAAATACAGTCAAAAAAGCAAAAGGTAAAATTATACACACACACACGCACAGTGGTGTTAGACAGGGATATCCAATGAGTTGTATACTCTTTGCATTAGTTATGAAGTGATAGTGTGTGAAGGAAGTGGAGTATAACACCTGCATGGATAAGAATTCCGGTTATGTTAATATATGCAGATGGCATATTAATTGCAAAAAAAAAACATTTGGATAAAAAATAATAATTTGCACAAATGAGTGTCTTAGAGATAGCTTTAAATAAAAATAAAGGTTTAGGTGATTTAGTAAAGATCAGGTGGTGTGTGTGTGTGTGTGTGTGTGTGTGTGTGTGTATGTGTGTGTATATATGTATATATATATATATATATATATATATATATATATATATATATATATATATATATATATATATGAATGAAATTTCTGTGTTGGGTATAACATTTGGGAATGAATATGCAAGTAAAATTCAATTGGAAAAAGACAATAGAGGAAAGAACATAAACCTCTCTTTTGGAAAACAGAAGGCTTATTTGACAAATTTTGTACTGATAGGAAAAATAGTATGCTTAGAAAGTGTATTTATGCTGCCAGTAGTGTTCGAAAAGAAATTATTGCAGATATTTTTTTCATTTATATGGGGTTCTAGATTAAACCCTGAAAAAAAAGTTTTGTATGTAAAAAAATGAATGAGGTTTAGAGTTAAACCAGTGGTATACACTGCTTCATTTAATTTGTACTAAGTGTTAAAATAGATTAATGAAAAGATATGAAAGATTAGCAATAAGACTGTATAAATTTAAGTATGATTTTGGGGTATGGTAAAAAAAAGAGTAAAATAGAAAGAGTATATAAATGAAGAAATTGTTCCCAAGAAAATATATTTTTATGGAAAATAAAAATTGATGTAGAAAAAGATAGAAAAGTATGGTATAAGAAGGTAATGTTGAGACATTACTATGTAAAACCATGGGAAAATCCTAACAGTTGAAAAAAAATAGCTATACAAATAAGAAGTAAATGGTGTAATCAGAAAGTAGAATGTCAAGATTTTTGTTGAGACTGGTAATAGATAAATAAGCCAGTAAAAGGAAATGGACCATAGAAAAAGAAAAGTGATATAGACAATGTTTACAAAGAGTAAAAAAAATTATCGGGAAGACTTTGATTTTTTTCAAAGATATAAAAATGGGTAAAATAAACATATGATTGAATATGGATGTTATAAGAATATAATTAAAGAATGTATTAAATAGATAAAATGTTTGTTGTATGGCGTGTATGGAATTAATAAAATAAAATTGTTTAATGTTAAATGGATTTTAGCAACAATATTAAGTAAAATTGGCTGTCACTGCGGTGGTGGTATTGCGGTAGCATTGTCGCCTCACAGTTAGACGTTGCCCGTTCAATTCTGTTAGAGTGTCTTCTGTGTAGCGACATGCGTGAATAGATGTTCCTTCGTTGAAGGTTGCGCATTAGGCCCGGCAAGCCAGTACTTAAAAATCTACTGCCAATCATTAGCGGACCGGAGTTCCGCTGTGGCGACCCCTAACCGGGAAAAGCCGAAAGACACAACAACAACATTAAGTAAAATTGGCTGGTGGTTATGTAAAAAGGAGTGGGGGTGTAATAGGGATGAAAGTTTAGTATGAATGTAAAGAAATGAGTATGTGTAAATAGATTTGTATATGTATATATTTGTGCATATACAAATATTTGTAAAGAAGGGCTATATTTGTATATAAATAAAGGAACCCTACACTCTTCGATAAGTGCATCCATCTGAGTTACCACCAGATCAAGATGAGGCCTCGATTTAACATCTTGTCCAAAGAATGACACACACAAGGAGTTAGCCACTTGCTTCAAAAGTAGTAGTCCTTTCTAGTTCAACAGCTTTTTCTCCTATTCTTTTTTTAATCTGAAAAGAAAAGGAAGAGAGCACTATCCCAATCTTGATATGTAGAACTGGACAGGTGGGTCAGATTGGAGGATAGGAAAGGTCACACTTTTTTGCATGAATCATGTTTACTATCCTGTTTGTCCGGATTCTTTCTCGAGGAATTTTTCTTAAAGGTGCCACTTCAGATTTTTACTGATACAGAAACAAAGTTAAGATCCTGAACTATGTTTAATGAGTAATCCTTTCTCTCAGCGGTGTGTTCTGACTTTGTGCATTTGGAGAAGCCTAAGCCTTAGCAGTGACCTTTCATGGAGCAGTATATGCACAAAGGCTGTGCCTCAGCATCATCGCTCATATTCCCATGTCCGTAGATGTCCTGATAGCCTTAAAACGGTCCCTGAAACAGAATGGGCTTAATCCAAAATATAAAGTTTGCATCACAATAGAAAGTCTTCACTTTCTTCTGAGGTATCAAGTAGTTTTCTGTCAACAGGAAATCTAGATTCCTTGAGTAGATTAGGGGAAAGGGCGTACAATAGTGCCACTTTGGTTCTCTAGAACATTGCATTGTAGAATGCATTACATTTGTACCAAGTGGTTCTTTTGAAACAGGCTTCAGAAACTCTTAATCTGTTAAATTCAGAAGCTTAAGTTAAAACCCTAGACTTACATGGACAGTGCAGGTAAAATGACCACTTAAAGTGCAGGTATGATGCACTTGATGGCTAACTTGGGAAAGCAGCTACTGTGGTCATACTTAAGAGATGCCTTTTTAGACGTTCCAGCTATTTCCTGAAAGTATTGACTTTTATGAGTCCATTAGACAAATTGAAGAATTGTAACAAGGTCTTGTTTCTAGCATCTGCCCACCTCGTTTCAGGAAACAGTCTGGTCACAAGAACAACACTGTTTCTGGCAACAAACCCTGAAGCAACAAGTTAATCAAAAGAATACTTTAAGAAAAAGCTGGGGGGGGGGAGCTTAGAAACCTATCTGGGTCAAGGTCAGCAGGGATCCCAGAGTTGAAAACTGCAGTCATGTGGTGAAAATAATTTCAAATGATTTGTAGGCAATTCTCAAGTCACCCAGGTAGGGTAAAGATTGGCACAGTCATAATTGCTAGCATTTCATCCTGAACATCTGAAGACATGAGAGAAACTCACAAGCTGTTAAGTGTGTTCATTTCTGTGATTAACATAATGGTCCCTTGCACACACTAACGTGGGGAGTCAGAGCATTGACACTGGCCACTTCCTTCAGGGAAGCAAGTTCTTCATCATCATCATGCCTTTGCTAACACCAAATATGATGGTCTCCCAACAAGGGCTCTGTAAGAGTTGCTCCCCCAGCCATTGACCAGACCTTTCTTAAAAATGGCCTGCTTCTGCAGGGAACAGCATTTGCCTGATCCCATTGCATGCAGATCGCTGTGCAACAGCATACAGGCAGCAATTGAGGGATTTTTTTGTTATTGTAGCCGTAAACCAATGCACGTTGCACATGTCCAAAACATAGGTGAGAGAAGAGTCTCTTACTTGCAAAAATGAAGGAGCCCAGCTGTAGCCCACCTCCCCGTTGTAAAGACAGGTGCATCCCAGCAAATATTCAGTTTCCACCAGAGAATCATTGTTGAAATCCATGTCCCTTGCATTCACTCCCTTCCATTCACCTGGAAGAGGTAGGCAGACTTGGCCTTATCATTCCTATCCTTTTCCAGTGTTTGCCCAAGTTGCTTCTTGAACCTGCGCAGTAAGGTTTGTAGTTGCTGCCCCCTCATACTGCGCCGTGAATCTAACTTCCTCAGGCACACCTTGTTTGTTTTGCCCTTGGGACTGAGTACTCTTTTTCGCAACCTTCCCCCTAGTTCGTAGGTAAGTACTAGGCTATCTGCCCTTGAGGGCCATTTTAAACATAGCCAGTTCCCCTTTTTGTGCTTGAAGTAACCTATCCCTTTTGGTTATAGATTAAATTTACCCATGGTCGATAATGTGTTGCCCATAATGAGAAGAACTGGGATCATACCATAGGTAATTTGAGGGGGCTCTATGAATGGGATAAAGCATTAAAGAAGCTGCCTCATTGCACTAGCAATAAGTGGCAGTCCTGTGGTAAATTCAGTTTTCTTTCCATAGATCTAAGTTGTGTTTGAATGTGGACAGGGATGAACTTTTTCTATGGATGGGAAGTGTGTCCCAAAGCAGCAATCTCTTCTGCAAGATATCTGTCCCTCCAAACTGTTCTGTTGATTTTGCAGAAGAGGTTTAGATCCCTAGATGGAGTATTTCTGATGCTATTTGACTTGCTGATGTGCAGTAAATCTGTCAGTAATGGGTCAGAGGATGCCTTGTATGCCAGACACAAGTCACCTCTTAGCAGTCTGTAGGATACTGAGTGCAGTGACAGGGTTTGAGTCATTCCATTGTAGGACATATTGTTTAGGCCTTGTATTCTTTTAGTAAGGTATGTCTATGGGTATTAGCTGTTGTATGTGTCTGCACAGATACATGCCAAAGGAAGCATTCATATTCAATATAATGTAATTCAGCATGGCTTGATGACCCAGAGTGAAGAAAGATCCACTTTTAATACCAAGGCTTGCAGGTCAAGCTCTGTTGGGGGACATGGCCGAGTGGCCTCTGCAAGCCTTTTTCATTCCTATAGTGCCTTCTGCAAGTGTGATCCCCAAGTGTCTGTCCCTCATTATCTGGGTCCTTCTTTCTACATGCTTTGTTTCACAGGCTGACTAATGATGGTTCTGCCCTTCTCAAAGCTGGACCTAGAACAGGATGTTCTTTTTGTTTCACTGTTGCAGTCATCACCTGTGGTTTATCCCTGCTGTGGTAGCCCTTGGCCGGCCCGAATACCAGAGTAGATGTTTTTCTGAATCGGTTGCTGTCACTTGCTGCCTGATATCAGGTCGTAAGTGCTGTTAAAGGAAGGCAGCTGACACCATTACATCAGTCTTTCTTGCCGTGGAGCCCGTAGCAGAAGCAGTTCGCAAGTGTGCCGGTCGGCCGCTACCAGAGTTTGAATTACAGCTGAAAATGTTTAAAGTTAAGTACTCCGTTGGGGATCCTTTTTTCTTGTACTAACCGATGTCCAAAAAAGTTAATTGTCTCGCCTGTGGAAAGCAAATACCACACCGAGACTTCTATTCATACTGTGACACTTGTTTAGTCCCAGACCACAACATCCCCCATTGCCAGTTCTGTGCCCTCTTTAATGCAAGAATCATTCGTCGTAGAGCTCTTATTGTAGGCAAGTATTTTCGTCTTCCGTCTTCGCATTCTGAAATGACTTTAGTCAACCAACAATCCGTAGACATTCTGAAAAAAATGTAAGGATAAAGATAGAGACAGACAACACAAGGCTAAGCCTTCCGACGACTCTACCGCTAAGCAGGTCATCAGTTGTCTGGAATTCAGTGAGGTGCCTTCGCAGTCCCTGATGCCTGATTCGATACCTTCGTAAGCCTCTATTGAGACCCTTTTGGAGTCTGGTATGCCGCAGAAATCTTTTTTGTCCTCCGAGCCTTTAGTTGTCTCTGTCTTGGTTGGGTCCGGAGCCACGACGCAGGCATCTGCTTCCGAGGAGGTTTTTCACACTAACGAATCTAGACAAAAAAAGACGTCTTCTACTTCAAGTACAATTTCTCTCAGACCAATGGATACTCTTAGGCCTAGAGACAAGGCCACTCCTAGGAAAACTACTTCTAGCCACCATTTTTTTCCTGCTCCACCACCCCAAGCTCAAATGCTTAAAATGGCGGAGGATCTGATCACCCTTATCAGGGGTAGTCAGGCCACACCTTCTAAAAGGAAGAGAGACCTTTCTCCTGAAATACTGACAGAACAGGATTCTGAGGAGTCTGATTATTCTGATTTTAGAGGAACAGCCTCTGACTGCTTATGACGATTCAGATGCAGAGGAATCCGTTCCTTCTGCCTCCCCACCAGAAGATCTTTCCTTTGGGGAAACCCTTCACACCCACAGGGAACATTTCCACTCGAAATCCCTGGACTTCCCTCAGTCTAAGAAAAGACTCAGAGTTTCTAGACCTGCCCCAGCACAGACCCTTGGCCATCCCTCCAATCTTAGAGGTGGTTGATGATGTCTTCCATGAATCCAGCTTAACTCCTGACTCCCTCCCACCTACTCCCAGAAAACCTGACTGGTATTACAGCGTATCAAATTCTCACAAATACATGTACAGAAATCCAGCTGCAGACCCAGAGGTCATTACACAGAGACCAAAAGGAGCTAAGGCTAGTTCTGCAAAGAATCCTATTCCTTCTGACAAGGACTCCAGAGCTCTGGACAGATGGGGTAAAAAAGTATACACTTCTGCAACGTTAGCTATCAGAGCACTCAGCTGTCAGTTCCACATGTTAAAATATCTGCAACATACTTTGGAACTATTAAAACAAAAGATTTCAACCTTTCCTTACTGTGCCATTTCGAAAGAGTTAGCAGATTTACTGCACTGTCAAGTGGCTAAACACTCTTTACACTGTGGATATGATGCCCTAGAAGCCTCGAGCAGGGCAGCAGTGTCAGGATTTGTCATTAGGAGATGTGCATGGTTTAAGGAACAACCTCTCCCTGATCATGTCAGATCTAAATTACTTGATGCACCCTTGGATAAGGACCGCTTGTTTGGAGTAAAAGCTGAAGAGGTGAGTAAAAAGGTGGAAGACAAAGCAAAATCTATGCAAACAGTAAAAGATTTCCTTCAGGTACAGTCTTCTAGGTTCAGTAGCAATCTTCCCTCAGAACACTGGTCCTTCCCTGCACCTAGCAGACAGGGGCAAGCTAAGCCCTGCAGGAACAGACCACCGAAACTCCTATCCCAGGGACAGCAGAGAACCAAACAGTGGACCACTTCCACTCCAAAGGCAGGGAGTTGTAAGCCATCCCTCTATGGCAAAAACTCTTAATGACTCCCTGTCCCCCCTCTGCCCTCGCTTCACTCACCAGAAACTAGGAAGCAGGCAAAGAAAATTGGCTTTCTGTAACAAAGGACCACTGGGTCTTAAAGATAATTTTTCAGGGATACAAATCCTCCTTCAAAGAACTCCCAGTTCCAAGAGGGTGCCCAGACTTACCTCCAAATCAGTAGGCAGAGGCATTTAAACAAGTCCAAACTGTCATCCCAAGAGGCAGTCGAACTTGTCCCCTCAGATCAAACAGGCAAAGGCTTTTATTCCAGACTATTCCTTGTTCCCAAAAAAGAGGGCACTTGGTGCTCCATCCTGGATCTATCCATTCTAAACACCTTCCTGGTTGTCCCCAAATTCAAAATGCTAACTTTGCAGCAGCTGCTGCCTATCCTGACAAAACATGTCTGGTTAGTTACCTCCACATCCCCATAAGGGAATCCTGCAGGAAATTCCTTTGAGCAGGCTCACAATACTTTCAGTTCTCTGCGCTACCGTTTGGCTTATCTACTGCTCCCAGGGTATTCACCAAATGCTTAGCCCTGGCCATAGCCTTTTGCATACAGAAAAATAAAATTTACCCTTATCTGGACGACTGCCTCATTCAGGCAGATTGCAAAGTAAAGCTCCTCAAGGACCTCCTCTTTGTCAAATCCCTCCTAACCTCCTTAGGGTACACCATCAACGAGAAGAAATCAAGGCAAACACCCTCCAGGAAGATCATTTTCTTGGGAGCACTGCTGGACACAGCATCCCAAATGGCCTTCCTATCCCCAGAAAAGCAGAGCTTCCCCCCTCTCTTTTTTACCCAGCTGGCTTCCAGAAGTCACTGCTAGGAAGTTCCTGCAAGCCTTGGGGTACATGGCATCTTGCATCCTTCTAATTCCTCTGGCCAGGCTTCACATGAGAAAACTTCAGTGGTACCTAAAGAACCTTTGGTGTCAGCACTCTCAACCTCTAGAGACCTCTCTTCCTCTGATCCCCTGTATAAGGGTCGACTTTTTCTGGTGGGCACAGCACAGGCCTATCCCCAGAACAAGGGTCTTTCCTTCACCCTCCGCTCAGCCGGGCAGACCATTTCCACTGACGCCTCAGACATAGCTTGGGGCACTCACCTAGAGGGCAGGTACACCCAAGGTCTTTGGGATCCCCAGCACCTTCCCTTGCACATCAACCAGAAGGAAATGATGGCAGTACAAAAGGCTCTGACATCCTTCAAACCCCATCTCAAGCGGGGGTTCTCCTTATCAAAACAGACAATGCCACAGTAATGTGGTACATCAAAAAGGAGGGACCCAATCTTAACCTCTGGGCAGGCTAGCCATGAACATCTGGCTGACTGCCTCTTCCACGGGACTACACCTGATTGGCAGACCACTTGAGCAAAAACTTACTGGACCCTCACGAATGGCAGCTCCATAGAAAAATCTTTTTACAAATCACTCGGGCGTGGGGGACTCCAGAGGTGGATCTCTTTGCTTCGCATCTAAACCATCAGTTGAAAAAAATTCTGTACCAGGGAGCATCACCACCTAGTGTGGAAGGTGGATGCCTTGCCCTTCCCCTGGAACACTCTTTGTGTACGCATTCCCTCCTCTGCCTCTTATTCCCAAGGTACTGATCAGAATGAGGGAGGAGATACCAAAGGCCATCCTCATTGCTCCAGATTGGCCCAGACAACATTAGTACCCCTTACTGCGCAGCCTGACCTTACAGCCTCCCAGGCAGCTTCCCCTGATCTCAGACCTCTTAACTCAGGTGGGGGGAGGGATGCTGCACCCAGACTTGCAGACTCTGACTGTCAGCATGGCTAATACTCTAAAGGCAAACAAGCGGCCCCTGTTAAGCAAACGGGTCCTAGACATTATCACAGAGGCCAGAAGGCCTAGCACCAGAAAATCTTACGCAGGAAAATGGAAAAGATTCTGCTCTTGGAGCCAGTCCAGAGAGGGCAGTACCTCACAACCTTCCATCCCTCTTATCCTGGACTACCTAGCGGGGCTACTTAATAGTGGTCTCTCCTTCTGTATTAAAATCCATGCCTCAGCCATTTCAGCTCATTTTATTACAGAACAGCCCCTGTTCTCCCATCCTTTGATTAAACAATCCCTCAGAGGGGCTTCTAATATCACACCTCCCAGAAGGCCATCCACTCCAGCCTGGGACCTGAGTTATGTTTTGGAAAAACTAACTTTTAAAAACTAACTTTACCACCCTTCGAACCTGCTGCTTCAGCAGAACTAAGATACCTCTCCTGGAAGACTGCTTTTCTCTTAGCTATCATCTCAGCCAGAAGAGTTTCAGAACTTCAGGCACTGATGGCCATTGAGCCCTTCATCATCTTCCATGCAGACAGGACCTCCCAGAGGACTAATCCCTCCTTTATGCCCAAGGTGGTATCTAATGTAACTCTCAACCAGGCCGTACATCTACCCACCTTCTTTCCTAACCCTCAAAACAAAGGGAAAGAATTCTGCACTCACTAGATGTGTACAGATAGCTCAGATACTATCTGGACTGTAATAAACCCTTCAGGAAAACAGACCAACTACTTGTCATCTTTGCCTCCGGGGCAGAGGGGAAGCCCATTCCAAACAAACCATTTCCAAATGGATATCACACTATATCCATTTCTGCTACAGATTGCATGGGGAACCCCTCCCCCAAGTCTGTTCGAACCCATTCCACTAGGGCAGCCTTCACTTCCACAGCATTCCTCAGAGGAGTTCCCACCAGGGACAATCCTGGAAGCTGCTACCTGGACTTCTGTCCATACCTTTACCAAACATTACCACCTACCTCTATTTTCTAAGGCTAGGGCAGGGTTTGCCCTGCTTGACCCCATTCTTGGGTCTCTTACTAATCCTACCACCCTTTCCTCAGCTTTGGGAATCCTCCCACAGGTGATAACTGCAACAGTGAAACACGAATAACATATTACAGTTGCGTTCACTTACTATAAATGTAGATGTTTGAGTGTATTCACTGTTGCAGTCCTGGTTTCCCACCCTCCTTCCCCATTATATCTCCTTTCTTTAGGGAGACATAACTTTCTAATGGTGGCTTTTAACCACCAGGACCACTTTACTGTATTTACTTGGGCCTCTGTCTGGTTAGAGCAAGAAAAAGTGATGTAATGGCGTCTGCAGCAAACGTCAGGAGCTGACGCAGAAAAACATTGACTCTGGTATTCGGGCCGGCTGAGGGCTACCACAGCAGGGAATAACCCACAGGTGATGACTGCAACAGTGAATACACTCGAACATCTACATTTATAGTAAGTGGATACAACTGTACTTTCTCCCTCGTCCTTCAAGTTTTGGATGGGGGAGTGTGGGAAGATCCAGGGGTACTGATATTTAAATAAAAGCAATGAGTCCCCTCCTTCTCACCCCCCCCCCCCCATGACCAGTGCTGTCTGGGAAGTCCTTAGGCTTATGAAATTCTCCATTGATTGCCCTGATGAGTTCATACTGTTTCTTCAAAGACATCTCAAAGGATACCTTGAAAAGCTTCAAATCCATTATTCCCATAGAAGGTGCTCAAGGATACTAATTTTACAGCTAGAAACTTTGCATGTAATAAGGAACATGTTCTTTACAAGACTCCTGTTTAGTGGAGAAAGCTTTTACAAACATTCTGGGGTTGTTTGTGATCTTTTTGGTCAGCATAGACCCCAGAGACCACAGCACTTTGCCACATTATTTGTCTAGTAAGAACTTTAGAGCCTGGGACAGTATGGGATTTTAATCCCTTAACTGTTTCTTACCTGTCCAGATTCTCTTCGTGGTGGATCAGGTACTGGAAAACATTTGATCCTACCTGACTCTGGAATCGATCAAAAGCTGGTCAGTACCCTTGCACTGTTTTTTTGTTGGTTGTCATGTAGCCCAGTGAGGCTTTGGCTAAGGCAGAAGGTTTAGTCCTGTGTCTGAGCAGAATGGTATAGCTATCTCTGTACTTAAGGAGGTTCTGTTTGGAAAGACCTTCTAGAATGCAGCTAAGGACTGCAAGAAAGAAAACAAGCCCTCAGTTTGGTTGAGAGTCTGTAACTTTCTCTCGGCCTACTGCATCATTTTCCTTTCTTGGCCTATGCCTCATGGAACCAAGTCATTTGCAAACTAAGGAAAGCTATCAAGCATTATGCAGTTTATTGCTAACCCAAGTTTGCCAAGTCACCAGTGTGAGCAGTGCTATCTATCTAGCAGCCAAAATGCTGTCTACAAAATTGTTGTGTTTACCATGGAGAACTGATGAGTTCTGAATATAGCAACCATATCATAGAGCTCTTAAGTCCTACTCCAGAATAAATG
This sequence comes from Protopterus annectens, assembly GCF_019279795.1. NCBI lineage: Eukaryota > Metazoa > Chordata > Ceratodontiformes > Protopteridae > Protopterus > Protopterus annectens. The sequence goes on from NC_056743.1 coordinate 1,766,928,313, forward strand.
CAGCTCTGAGACTGAGTAGTCTCTCTGTAGAGTTATTTTGACCAGTCTCCACTATACTTCTCATAGGGGTTTGCTGTGGTTATTCCTTGTTTAGACATTGCCAGGATTTTATTTCTGACTTTGAAACTTTAAAAAATGGACAGAAGATTACAATCTCCTCCTGGACATTAGTGACTTCAGTTAGTGTATCTAGTAAGTCCCTTTGCAGATGATGACTTTCCTTGGGGTCCTGATCCTGCTTTGATTATGTCATACTGGGCATGACTGATGCCTTGCCTTTCTGGCACATCATTTTCAGTGAGCCATGCAGGAGGGCCCTTCAGTTTACTGCATGACACCATTTTTAATATAAAATGCTACCATTTGCTTTCTTATCCACTCCCAGAGTGACCGTCAGGGTGCTAGCTACTGTTTGAGGTAAGAAAAGCAACTTAATGTTGGGCTGGCCCCTGGTGAATGCAGCCTTGGGACTCCCTTTAGAATGTCCATATTTTGAGTGCTGCCATGTTTGTAGAACCCTAGGTTCATAGGCGTGTACTAGGCTAATGGCCCTGGAGCCTTTACAAGCCTAGCCCATAGAAGTGCCCTGGCATTGTGCCGCCCGATGTTAGTTCCCAGTGCCTCTGTCAAGTAGAGCCTCTGGAGTGATCCCCGGGGTGAACTTTATTACCCATCCACTCATCAGGATCCCTTTTGAAGAGGGTCAGCGAGGTAATCTGCTTGACATGTATGGGATGTCTATTCCAGAGCATGGGCAGTCCCTGGGTGAGGAACCTTTCCCTCAAGCATGTTCTGTTGATTGTGGTAATGAGGTTAAGGACTCTGAAGTGTGTGGTGCGGAGGGACTGGGATTTCTTTAGATGTAGCATTTCTGACAGAGCTGGGTCAGACATGGCTTTGTAAGTCAGACAAAGATTGCCTCTAAGTAGGCAATATGAGACGGAGAATAGCTGGAGTCTTTTGAGTCTGTCCGTGTAGGACGTGTGTAAGACCTAGGATCCTCTTTGTGAGATAATTCTATGGCCTTTCCAGCTTTTGCAGGTGTCTAGTGAGGTACATACCAAATGGGGCATTATACTCTATGATTAGTCTAATGAGGGAAGAGTAGAGAGAGATGATGACCTCTTTCTTCCTAGATGCAAAACCCTTGGTAATGAGATGTGGCACACAGGACTTTCTGACCACAGTGTCAGTGTAGTGGTCAAAGGAGAGGTTGCTGTCAACCTGCGACTCCAGATCTCGTATAACACCTTCAGTGTTCAGTGGGCTCCCATCATTGTGGTAATTAGTGGGAACTGATTTTTTACCAAAGGAGATGACACATTTTTAGGCATTAAGCTTAAGGCCATGGTTTCGACACCAGTCATTGGTCTCAGTGAGGCCTTTCTGTAGGATGCCTGCATCACTTGGGGAGTTAATAATGGTTCCCAGCTTGCAGTTGTCTGCGAACCTGGTCAGCCAGAGACCCTCTGTGTTGGCTTGGACTTCTGAGAAGTAGATGCCAAACAGGAGAGGACCCAGGACCGATCCCTGTGGGACTCCACCCGTGACTGGTCGGCAGTCTGACTTGGAGTTTACTACTGTCACACTGTGTGTTCTGTCGGCCAGTTTGCAATCCACCTAGTGATATAGAGGTTGATGCCTAGTTTGAGTTTATCAATAATTCCCGAGTGAGGAATGGTATCAAAGGCCTTGACCAGATTGAGGTAGGCTGTATGCACTGCCTTACCTTCATCCACAGCCCTGTTGACTGACTCAAAGAAGTCAACCAGGTTGAGCAGGCATGATCTCCCTTTCACAAAGCCAAATTGCGTGGGGTCTAGAGTTTGGAGATTTCCTGTATCTTTGTTAATCAGGTCCATGATGATGCGCTCCATAGCTTTACAAACCAGACTCGTCAAGCTGTTGGGGCAATAATTCCCAGGGTCTGTAGTCGCTCCCCCTTTATGGAGAGGGATGACTGGTAGCAGTGTGCCATTTGGTAGGGACAAAGCCTGAGGTTAGGCTGAGACTGAACAGGGCACACAGATATGGTGCCATTTCACTTTGTAGTTCATGTGGAACACAGCCAGGGATATTATCAGGTCCCATGGAAGATGTATTCTTAGCCTTGGACAATGCTGATTTAACCTGTGCTGCAGTAATGCTGGGTGCCTGGCATTCTTCCAGTATTGTGATTGGTAGGTGTCTTTGTAAAAAGTAAGACTTTCTGCTGCCGGCTGATTGTTGCTGTCATTCCCGCCAGTGGAGAGGCTTCTGTAAAATCATTGACAGCATGGGTGAGGGCACATTGGGAGGACTGAGTTTAATTTATTTACATCTAACAGCTGTGTAATGTCACACTTCTGGCAGCCTGCTTACATTTTTCCATTCCTGTGCTTTTTTAAAATAAAACTTAGAAACTGAAGCCCGACAAATGTTGCGAGCTACAGACTCCTGTCTTGTTCAGTAAAAACTGTTCTTTGCAAAAAAAGTCAACCACATCAGTACATAATTATAGAAAAAAAAAGAACTTTTACTTTTGTAGAATTTTAACAAACCAATGTTCATATCTTGGAAAGCATATAATTTATACTTTTGTACAGAAATCTAAAATATAATGCACATATCCTTAATAATGTAAACACATCTTTCAAACTGTACAGTTTACGGTGCAAGTGTCAGAAACTGCTTTCTTCAACATCATCAAAGGTTTCATCTTTAACCATGCAATAGTTTTGAGTCACTTGGATATGGCATTATTAAATTATGGAATTACTGTATGTTTGCATAGTACTACAACCAAGAAGCAATAATTTCATGCAGTGCATTCTATGTGGACAGTGGCAATACATTTTCTGTCTCCAGTTTTGGCCTTTCCCTCTATGCCCTCAGTAACCTATATCAGTTATGGTAAGGATTACTGTAAAAATGAAAGTATTTATAAGGTACAGTGATTAATGTCACTACTATAATACATCATACACAATCTTAGTGTCATTTTGTTCCTGTCAACCTAACCTTTCACATATTTTTATTAGCAAGTCACTTGATTAAAGAAACCTGCTGCAAACCATGTCATAACACTATCAGGAGCTATAGGTGAAATTACACCACTAGGCACTATACATGTGAATGAGTTAAACTCATTTGTACCTTTTGTGATTAATAACATTCACTTTCTATAACTGTGCTTTTTGCGTGTTAGAGAATGCAGGCTTTATAGTGGGATTGTAAGATATCAGTGACTTTGTAGTCACCATACACTTACAGATCATCTGGTTTCAGGAACTTGCATTGTGGCCCTGCAGTGGTGGACAGTCTTATCCAGTCTTACTCTGTATCTTCTTTTCCTGCATATGAACCCAATCAGTGTTATGGGGAGAAACATTTAGACCGGGGACATTCTGTCATATGACTGATTTCTTCAAGTATGACAGCTATGCATGTGCTGAGATACTTTTGCAGCCCCCATCTTCAGAGATGTTTTTTTGCGAATTCCTGTGGCAGAAGTTGGCTAGAGGCTGCCACAATGATGGTTGTGTGCATGTCTTCCAGGACCAAAGACACATCCATGTCTGCCAGTTCTGAGGGGTCTCTGTGTCAGAGGCTCACACCATCATCTTATTTTGGGGGGTGGTGTCCCCTTGGTCTTTGTTCACAAGGATATTCCTGGGCACCGAGTAAAGGTCTGTGTAATCCTCCAAGGCATTTTTTTCTGAGATCTAAAGCACTGTAAACTGAACAGATACCCACCAGCTTGCTTTGGCCTAGGATTGTGGAGCTGACATATAAACAGCTCAAGTGTGTGGCACATGTCGCCAAAGTAAAAGGAAGAAACTCAAGTATAAAGGAAATGACAGCTGCAGTCCTGGCAGTGAAAGTGGCTGCATCACTTCACTCTTCTTCTCAAGCACTTCTCTAATTGGTTCAGGACATAATGTTCTTTAAGTGTAAGCAGCCAACTAGAGGAGAAAGGTGGAATCTTGTTTGGCAAACTTATATGAGCAGATAAACTGAATTGCATGGGTCAATTTTTTAACTCCCCAAGGGTATCTTATCTTCTGCTTCTCCACCAGAGATGTTGTTTGGAGACACCCTGCATAACATGGAATTCCATTGGAAGTATGAGTACTCAGAAGCCCATTTTCAGATGTAGAGCTTTCATTATCATACCTCTTCCCAGTGTACTTGCTTGTCATAGATGTCCTAGAAGATGCGTTTATCAGTACATCTATGTGCCAACAACCCCCCCCCCCCAAAGCCTGACCACTTGTGTAGGGTCAGGGATTCCTGTATGATGATTAAGAACCTTCTAGTTGATCCAGATGTGGAGTCCGTGAATTCTGGTAAGGGATTCTTGGATTCTCTTCACATTTATCCATCGACCCATTTGCAAATGACAGAGGGACTGGAATTACCCGATAGGTTTGGAAGATAGATTGTACATTTCTGTTACTCAGAGCTTTAAGCTGCCACACTCGTATGTTTGCTTATCAGGAAAGCCTAGTGGAAAAGAGTAGAACTAAGGCAGAAGGGATCATAGATAAGAATCTGAAACCGGCAGTGTTTGAGTTGTGTGAGCTCTCTTCCCAGGTTGACAAGCACTCCAAAAATGTAGATATGGTGATGTTGATTTATCCTGTAGGTAGCAGCTACTAGGTCAGGAGTTAGAGACTTGCCTGCCTAAAGACTCGACCCCTGCCAGACCATATGATGATAGAGCTCCTTAACGCCTCTCAGGATACAGACTTCCTCTTCAAGCCCTCTGTTAAAGGTATCGTCAGAAGAACTGAAGAGAAGAGAAGGGCAAAGCTATGCAGCCAGAAAAGTAGCGGTTTCATTTCCAGGCACCAGAGTTCAGTAATAATTACCACACTAAGTCTTGGCCTTTATACGTAGGCAGGACAAGAATAAAGCAAAATGGGGAAGTTTAGAAAGAATGGCAAAGAAAACCAAAAGACATGTCTAAGGACCTCCAGGGCTGTGACTCCCTAGTTAGTCCACTACTTTTGAAAATCTTGTTAAAAAGCCAGGGGGGTAGTCTGTTGGATGCATATATTTTATATTAACTGATTAATTTTTGTTTACTTTCTAAAGCTAAAGATTTTTGGAGAGTAATTGTGAATGTGCTTGCTGTGTTGCTGGATTTGAAAAATCACTTTTGTAATAGGTGACTGAAAGGAATTTGAAATAAAATATGCAGTACAATTGTATTGTTACAGCGTGAAATGATTCTGACAAATGACAGAGTAAAACATGTAGCTCAGTAACATAAATATAGGACAAATTAAATGAGGCCTCTGGTGAGCACAAAAACCTGGAACTGCATCCTCCTTAACAGTAAGACAGGACTGGTCGCTAAAATCATTTAGACTACACTTGGTCTCTCTTACTCATCTCCTGCTCTGCAAATGTGTTTCACCATATTAGCATATCCGTCCTCTTCAACCTCATCACTACTCATCTCCCTCAGTATCCCCTCCTACCTGTACTGTAACTCAGTCTCTTCCCCCTTTTTGCTTTACTCCTTCACCCTCCAACTGTGTTTGTCTATTTCTGAACTCCAGCTCTTTCACTGCTATACCTCTTGTAAGACATATTGCTTTCTGCTGAAAACGGCAGCAATATGGCTGTCTGTAAACTTTATCAAATTTGAAATGTAGGTCTCCTTTTCAAAATGTTAATTATTATTTTAAGTTATTGCCTTTCAAATGTTAGTGTCATTCTGTATATTACTGTTTGTACATTTGGCAGGTTTTGGCGTAATGTTTAAGGTCTTTACCTTACAAACAACAAGGTACAGAGTTTGATTCTGACCTCTGGTTGTTGGTTAAGCTTGTAATAGTGTGCAGATTGATAGTCTGATATTTAACCTATGAGCCAAAATTGTGAAGGATGCAAATAAACCAGTCACAAGGGATTATTCCTATGGTGCCTTTCCAAAGACCAAAGCCCAAATACTGCACAAGTGGCAATAGTCCTGGATTCTCTCCTTGATTTTTTCCAAAATTGGCCTTCCCTGTGCTTCTTCAAAAGTCCACACTTTTGCTGTTTCAGCCTACCTTTCAGCAGACCTCCTTTATTCTCAAAGCTTTCAGAAAAATAGTTTCTAAAAGGGATTTTGCATCCTATACTTCCAAAAAAATGAAAGTCATCCTATGAGATCTCAACTATGTCTTAGAAAAACTGACCATAGCCCCTTGTAAGTCAGCTGTTTCAGCTGCCCACCTTGTTGATGTCCTTCCATTTCACTGTTGCAGTATTCATTACAATAGGGATCATCTGCCAAGGGCAGCCCGATGTCCGGCCAGTATACAAAGCTTTTAAGTTGCTTTAAGGTACATGGTTTGTCACAAGTATGCTCCTCGCATAGAGTAGGGCAATAAAGGTGATGTACCATCCTCTGAACAACTTTGCCATCAGTCCGAATGCCATCTCCTGATCTTTGGTTTGAACCATCCATTCAGTTGCTGGTTCACCAAGCCGTTTCCGGTAAGTACCCCTTTAGGGTTTTTGTATCTTTTCCTTTTGTTTTTGTTGCATGTGGGGTTTTATGTCATCCAAGAAGGATAAATGCCAGTGGGGAGACAGATTCCGCATGAAGACGGTCACAAGCAGTGCTTGTTTTGTCTCTGCATTTCCCACGACCATAGGTCCTGTTCATTTTTTTTAGGCCTTTGTTCCTAAGAATCTTAGTCGGCTATCTTCTTTGGCTTTGTATTTGAAGAATCAACATCTTAAGCTTTTAGCTATAGACACAATGGAAGGAGCTTCCCGCTCCAAGTGTCTGCCGTCTGTGAAGAAGGCCAAGAGATCTAGGCCAGATTCTTCTATTGTTCACCCTTCACTGGACATCTTTCCCAAGGCAAGGGAAAATCCGGAGGATTGCTCGGCTCCACTGTTAGATTCTTCTGCTGCGACAATTTTACAGACCGGCATGGATCCAACTTTAAGCTCGTCCTTGGAGGCCTTGCAGATGGCTGCTTCAGATGTTCTGGGAGAACCACCGATGATTATTTCCGAGGGGCCTTGGGGTGTTCTCAAATTTTGGCCAGAGAAGTCCAGATTACTATTATTGAATGCTGTCTGGGGTCTAAGCCTTCTAAATTCTATAAGGCAGACATCCCCTTGAAGAAAAAGTAGAAGACTAAATGTTTCTCCAGCTCCTAAGGATCCGCATCGTGAATGGCATAATTTCACTCTGGTTGTTTAATGCTTTGATGGCTTTGAAACCTCCTCATGGAGTTTCTGTTACAGCTCCCCCGTGGTCATCTGTTCCCCTTAAAGAACTCCAGGAGCAGGATTCCTCTGAGGAGGCGGTGGATTCAGATGAGGAATCCCTTGCTTACTTACCTCAGGTTCCCTCTCCTTTAGAATATTGGTCTAAGAAAGAGAATCTACTAGTCCTGATGCTCCTTTCCAGGAAATTTCTTTTAGGGGGACAGTCTCTAGAATGATGGAGTTTTTAAAATGAGATTTTGCCCAGGTTTCTGAAGTACAAAAGAGTTATTATGAGCTCTTGCAAATGGATTCTCCTAGATCTTCTGCTGTTCCCTCAGCTTTGGCTGCTTTGTTGGATGCCTTTTCTACAGTCTCTAAGGCTCCTGATTCCCAGCCTTCCGTCCCCTAAGAAACCAAATAGGTTTTATAGGGTGCCTGAGGACTGTAAATTTCTACATAGGTGTCCTTCAGCTGACTCTTCTGTGGTGGCTGTGGCTTCTGACAAGATATCTCAGTTGGTGCCTTCTACCGAGTTACTTCCCTCTGATAAAGATAGCAGAACTATGGAAAGGCGCTAGGTAAGAAGGTTTATACCTCTGCCACCTTAGCTTTTAGGGCTGTCAGTTATCAGACCCATATGTCCAAGTACATTTTGGCCCTTCTTTCCCAGGCCTTTCAGGTAATTTTTGATCTTCCTGACTCTGAAGGGGAAGGCCTCTGTTTTTTCCCTGATAGGGACTTTTTCCCAGCTGGCTTGCCTTGCTATTAAGTGTAGTTATAATGCCGCAGATGCTTCTTCTAGGGCTGCTGCTTTTGGTTCTGTGATGAGAAGATATTCCTGGCTTTGGCTTCAACCTTTGCCTGATGATATTAAGACTAAGTTGATGAATGCTCCTCTGGACAACAAACACTTGTCTGATGAAACTACTGCTGTTTTGTTTAAGTCTCTTCAGGGTAAGGGCAAAGCCTTCCAGGAACTTAAACATGTTTTGTTTCTTTTGTGCCTAAATTTCAGAGAAATTATACCAATAAGCCATAAGCCAGCCTTTGTTCGCAAGCAGTCTCACCCTTCCCCAGGGGTAAGAAGACTGGGAAGTGGGCTCCTCCTGCTGAAGCTACCTGTGTCTCAGAAGTCTCCTTTCCTGACAAACCAGGTGCTGTCTGACTATCCTGTTCTTCTCAGCCACATTCCGCTTTCTCTTCGTCTGTCCATTTCTCTTCCTGTTTGGTTAAAGATTACTGAGGATTTCTGGGTTCTGTCCATTATTCTCCAAGGGTGCTTCATGGTCTGGAAATCTCTTCCCCCTTTTATGGGATTTCCTCAGTCCTCACTTGAGTAGCTGCCCTTCTTCCCAGGGATGCTTCGAGATCTCTTGACTATGGGAACTGTTCAGGAAGTTCCAGTTTCTCAGAGGGAGGGGATTTTACTCCAGAATGTTTGTAGTGCCCAGGAAAGATGGCACTTGGAGACCTATTCTGGACCTCTCTAATCTAAGGAGGGTGGCTTAATGGCTAAGGTGTTTGCCTTACAAACACAAGGTGCAGGGTTTGAGTCTCACAAGGGATAATTGGCTAGGCTTAAAATGGTGTTTGCCTTACAAACACAAGGTGCAGGGTTTGAGTCTCACAAGGGATAATTGGCTAGGCTTAAAATGGCTCGCAAGGGCAGTTAGCTTAGTACTAAACTATGAACCTAAGCACCTTTCTGAGGGTCCCCTCTTTCTGTATGTTCTCTCTCAAGACCTTGTTCCCACTTCTGCTTCTGTGGTGTCTCTTGATGGCAAGGATGCTTATCTACATGTCCTAATCCATCTCCTTTTTAGGAAGTTTTTATATTTTTCTGTTGCTTCCTGGCATTTTCAGTTCTCTGCTGTGCCCTTTGGCCTTTGTACTGCCTCAAGGATATTCACCAAATGCCTCATTCCTGTGATTCCTTTGTGCAGGTAAGGGGGATCCAAGTGTTTCCTTGCTTGGGTGACTTCCTGTTCCAGGAATTTGTTGCAAAAATCTTCATTTTGCCATTTTCCTTCTGCAGAGCCTGGGGTTCGCTATAAATTTCAAAAAGTCCTTTCCCATTCTTTCTCAGGATCGTGTCCTCCTGCAGTGCAGAATCCAGACTGTTCCTATGCTGGCATCCCTGCCTCCTCCCAAGGCCCTAGTCTCATTTCCTCTTTTCAATCCCTTCTTCCTCTGGCTTCAGTAACAGCCAGGGAACAACTGAGAGCTCTGGGGTTCGTGGCTTCCACTATTCCTGTGCTCCCTTTTGACTAACTCCACATGAGATAACTTCAGTGGTTTCTAAAGTCAGTTTGGCTTCAGCATTTTTGTCTCCTCGAATTTTTAGTTCCTCCTCTTCCATGTCTCATTCAAGACCTTCAGTGATGGATTCAGCAGTTGACTCTCAATCCAGGGCTCCATTTTCATCCACCTTTTCCCTCTCAGGAGCTGTTCACAGAAGCTTCGGCTGTGAGATGGAGAGCAGCATTTGGGTCCCTAAAGATGCAGGGAGTCTGGTCGCCTCAACACATCAGCGTTAAAGAGATGAGGGCTCTTCTGCTAGCTCTTCAGGCCTTTCATCCTGTCTTCTCCCCAGGACCTGTCAATGTGTTTACAGACAATACCACAGTGATGTGGTATGTCAGCAAATGGGGGTGGGGGGGGGGAGACAAGGTCTTATCTTCTTTGCCAGTTATCTCTCCTAGTATGGGAACTAGCTACCCAGTATCTAGTGACGCTTCAGGCAATCTACATTCCCTGATGTCAAACCATTGTAGCAGATTCTCTGAGCAGGTCCATAACTCAATCCCACAAATGGATAATTCACAGGGATGTGTTTCTGGGCATTGTCCACCAGCAGGGTACTCCTCAAATAGATCTTTTTGCCTCCCCTCTGAACAGACTTCCTCTTTTTGTGCCAGGGTCCCAAGACTTCTGGTTTTGAAAGGTGGACACCCTCTCTTTTTCTTGGAAGGGGATGTTTCTTTATGCCTTTCTTCCCCCTTATTAAAAAAGTCCTGTTCAAAATTCAGTAGAATGCTTCCAGAATCTTGTTGGTGACTCCCTTTTGGCTGAGACAGCATTGGCTCCCTCTTCTACATTTAGCCAAGGGCAGTCATCGCAAGTTACTTCACTGGGTAGATTTACACAAGACAAGGGATCTGTCATCCATCCCCACCTGTCCAGTCTTCAACTGACACTGCAGGTGATAGGATTTTGATTCCTCAGACACCTTTTTTCTGAGGATATGTTCAAGGTCCTGCAGGAGGCCAGGAAGCCCACTACTAGGAAATTGTACTTATCCAAATGGAAAAGTTTTTGTGTTTGGTGTCTTTCTCGTAACCTGAATCCACTTTCTTTGGATGTTCCTTTTGTTCTCTCTTATCTGTGTGAACTGCTCAATGCTGGGTTGGCCTGTTCTTCTGTTAAGACCCACTTATCAGCTCTTTGTTTGTCTGCATTTGTTATCTCCTTTAGCTTCTAGATTTGAAACTAAACAATTCCTTAAAGGCATCCTTCATTTTAGGCGTCCCAGGAAGCCTGTTCCTCCTCCCTGGGATCTTAATTTTATTTTTGAAAAATTAACCCAGGCCCCTTTTGAACCTGCAATACTGATTTTTGAAGATTGTACTTTTGTTAGAACATCTGCCGGATGTGTGTCTGAGCTTCAAGCCCTTATGACTTCTCCTTTTTTTGGTGTTTCAGAAGGACAAGGGTGTCCCTTCGTACTAATCCTTCTTTTATGCCCAAGGTGGTGAATGAGTTCTCTTAATTGGTCTGTTCATTTGTCCACTTTTTCCCCTTCTCCGTAATCTGCCAATGATAGAAGGTGCTGCAATTTTGGATGTGCATATACAACTCATATTTTATTTGGGAAAGACTAAGACGTTTCACAAATTTGATCAGATCTTTTTCTTTTCATCTTAGATCCTTAAGATCTGTGTCTAAGCAAACTCTTTCTTCTTGGATTTCTAAAGCCATTTATTTTTGTTATTCATTTCATGGTAAGAGCCTTCCTTCTGTTAAGGCTCATTCTACTAGAGCTGTGGCTTCTGGTGCTTTTTTTCAAGGGTTTGGATACTATTACTGAGGCAGCTACCTGGACTTCTGTGTATATATTTACCTAGCATTACTAGCTGTATGGAATTTCTAGAGCTGGTTGTGCTAGAGCCATCCTTCATGGCTTCCTAGAGAGCTTTGCTGGTCCTTCCTCCTCCCTCTCTTCTTTCAGAGATTTGGCACCTTCCCTATTGTAATGAATATTGCAACAGTGGAATGGAAGGACATAGTACAGTTGTGTAAAATCTTACCATAATGGTAGATGTTCTTCTCTTCACTGTTGCAGTATTCACTCCCTCCCTCCACCCCTGCTCCATTTCTCTTCTGGATGTACTGATTACCTCTCTACTCCTTGAACTGGTGGTACCTACTGGGGCTCTCAGTTCTGAGGATGGTACGTCCGGACATCACCTTTATGTCCTATGCTATGTGAGGAGCATACTTGTGACATATGGCGTACCTTTTAGCGCAACCTAAAGGCTTTGGTATACTGGCTGGATATCGGGCTGTCCTTGGGCAGGGGTTCCCTAAATAATGAATACTGCAATACTGAAGAGAAGGACAATTACCATTATGGTAAGATTTTACACAACTGTAGTTTTTCATACTGGAAGAGGATATTTTGCTTGATGTCACTTCTGTTAAAATGATCTCAGATTTGAAAGTTTTGATATGCAGGGAACCTTTTTTTTTTTTATTTAAGATTTTCTACCGGGATGGGGTGTCCGTTCATACCAAAACCATTTTTCTTGCCAAAGGTGACAATGGAGTTGTTCCTTAATTAAGCTATTCACTTACCTGTATTCTTTCCTAACCCTCAAAACAAAGGGGAGAGGACCCTATAGTCCTTGGATGTTCAAAGGTAGGCAACATCTTTGTTGTCCCTAGCTTAGGAACAAGGTGGACATGACATTCCAAAGCCCATTCTACTAGAGCCGTTGCATCCACATCAGCATTCCTCAGTGCGGTTAGCACCCAGTCTAACCTAGAAGTAGCCACCTGGTTCTCCATACATACCTTTTCAAGGTATTGCCACCTAAGGGCTAGCATTTACAGCTAGAGCACAATTTGCCTCAGCTGAACTCAGTTTTTCCATTCTGCATTCAGTCTCTGGAAGTCATGCTGTAAGTGGTGATTGAAGCAGTGAGTAGTAAGAGGAGTGTAGTACATTTGTGCTGGGAATCTACAATAAATGTAGATATTTGAGTGTATTCACTGTTGCAGTCTATATTCCCTCCCACATTTCAAACTGTATTTTTCCTTAGACTTGTTGGGGGGTGGACCCCGTTGTCTCCCTTTACCTTTCATCTGTACCAGGCAGTTAGGCTGCCATTTTCCCATCTCCTGAGAAGAGGAAGGGGAAAGCTTTGTGTTCCATGTGTAATTCACAACCAGTTAAGATGCTACACACCGAAGGTAAAATCAGACCATCTGTTCAGACAGAGCCTGCTGGTCTCAAAGCAAAGTGAATGGTTGGTTATCTATCGTCTTTTGATTTGACAGACTTGCACTTTTAAAGTGGGAGCTCATTGTACTAGAGCAGTTTCTACCATTGTAGGACTGTCTTGGTCTAGGGCATTTGTGAAGCAGGAACTTGGATGACTGTTCATGTCTTCACCAAATATTTCAAGAGTCAAGAATGGGTTTGCTGCAGTAGTCGTGCTGGACATTATACAAAATTCTTGCACACAGAGTTCCTAAGTGCTTTGCAGCTATCCATTTGTGTATTCTCTCAAACATGATTGTTGAAGTTACTGTTGTTGTGGTAAAGTTCTGTGTGGTATTTAATGTGGGTTATCAGGAACTAGTTCTTGCTGCCCATTTCTCTTCCACATGAATTTTGTGCTGTGACAGATACAGCACTACCCAGGTGCCCACTTTTCAGTAGCATTCAATTGCAGATGAGGATTATAGGATAGAATTTTGTCTATTCTGTTTCAGACTTTCTCATGTGTTTGGTAGATCTCTGCTTTGGAATCACAACTGCCTTTTATGTATTACACACTCATCTGGTCTCATCAGGATTACCTTTGGGTTCCTTTTCCTGGAGTTGGGACAGTTTTACATTCGGGCAGTTTCTCTCATTTGCAAAAAGAAAGGAATTTGGGAAACATCTTAGATCCCTGGCTACCTTGTGGAATCAAAAGGTACACAAGTTCATCTTGGTGAACAGAGGACTGCTGGATGGCTTGGAAAATGCTTGTTAGTTTCAGCCTGATGAATTTTCAGTAATACTTGAATGACAGAATTTGGCAAACAGAATCAATAATGTTCAGAACTTTTATTAACTTGAGATTTTGTGACCATGTAGTTGGTTAAATTAGTTTAACGGAGTGCATAATTTGCCTACAAGGATATTGCGGGGGATTTCCCCTGCATAAAAATATTTTAGCCATTGCCCATTCTATTCATCTGAGTCAGTATGATCAGTTGCTTTAGTGTTGCTAAAAAGTGGCTCAGATTAATGACTCGTATGACATAGATGTCCGAATACGTAGAATGTTTATTTTTGCAATAAGAAACTAATACCCAAGGATATCATGCTATGCCAAGTTCCTTGCACAGTTGTATTTTTTTTTTTTTGTGACCATCTGAGTTGTCTGATAGAGAAATTATCTAGCAAGATATTAGTGTGCATGCTAAACAGGTTTTATTTATGTATATAATAGTTTTGGGGGGGTAATTTTTAAATTGCCATATGTAGCAGTATAAAAAGGGTCGTTCATTCAGTGATATAGATGAACTGCTAGCAAACCTGTTTTAATAGCAACTCTGATGACAAGGTGACTGTCTTGGGGGAGGGGGGGTTGGAGTGTTTGCAGTGCTTTGCATCCACCGGGTTGACTGCAGATGTCTGAAGCAAACTGGCAAGTAGGTGGGGCTGATGATGATGCCTACAGCTGCTTGCATATTTCCTAGATTTACATCACTGCGTGCACAGAGGGAGAATGTTGGTAGTACAGTAAAAGCTCTTCTCGGTCTTTTGTTAACGCAGTGCTAAGGCGTTGTTACTCATCCAACATCCCTGTAAGTCAGAGCAGAGAGGTCGCTGTGGACCCTTGGTGAGAATTTTGCTGCATGAGGATCAGTAAGGAGTATGAACAAAGAAAAATGGTGTAGATGAAATGATTACAAGAGGAGTTCTTTTGAGTACCATTGCTATGATTCAAAATCTTAGAACTTTTATAGGTATAACTTTTTGTATTGCTCTCCTAAATCTTTACAAGCAGGCAAAATATAAGCAAAGTTAAGTTAAAAATGTGTAAAATGCTCAAGCAATGATGCAGTTATCTTTCTTTCCAGGTACGTCTATAGACTTTGTCCTTTTCATCGTGTGACCCAGAAGCAAAAAGGTGGAGGAGCAGAAACAAATCTTGGGTAAAAAATTGATGTTTTCTTTGCAATACCTTTTTCTCTTAATGTGTGTAGTAATCGTACTATTCTGATTTTTCCCATTTTTAGGACTGATGCGGGGATTCCAGACTAGGGTATACAGAGTAACTATAGCATGTTTCACCTTCATGGCATCCACCTTCTTCCACTTATGCGCATGTGGCGGTGACTTACTGAGCTGGTTTTGCTTTAGTGTTAACTGATTATTTAGTAGTGGAGTCAGACATTTATATTTTGGAACACTGTTGCAGCATCTGTTATAGATGGGAGATGTTAAGTTGTCAATCTCGCCTTCATTCTTGCTTGATGGGTTCGGAGCCGATCCTCGGCTCCGACTTGGCACTTGCTAAGCTCGAGAGTCACTTTTACCAGCTCGAGGCAGCCCCATATCCCATGATGCAAGGCGGTAAGTACCCAGATCTCGTTTGCCGCTTCGCTAATGAGGTCCTCCTTTTACCAGCTCCTGGTAAGTGAATTATTACTTTACTATTTTAGCCCCTTTTTACAAAAAACACTTAAATTGTTAGTTTTAACTTAATTTTAATTCCTTTCTGACAGAAATTTTCCCTGTCTCCTCTAAACTTTTAGTCAGACTAAAACCCATCCCATCCCCCCCCTGTTAGGGTGTGTGTGTGTGTGTCTGTTAGTGATACCTTTTGGTATATTTAATTTTATTCTTGGACTGGTGTGTGTGTGTGTGTGTTTTACACCATGTCTAAAGAAAGGGTCTCAGGCTTTAAGAAGTGTGACTCGTGCTGTCAGAAGATGTCTCTGACAGACGGTCACACTTCTTGCCTGTACTGTCTGGGGCCTCTTCACCTGCAGGACTCCTGTGCTATATGTCATTCTTTTAGCCAGAGAGTCCTGCAGGAAAGAAGAAATAAATTGATTTTGAGGGGCCTTCTTAAGCCAGAGGGCTCTCCGGCTAAGTCGGCCCCATCTAAGACTTCTAAGTCTTACAAGGCCCAGGCTTCTGTGTCCAAGCCTGTGGCCTCGGCTCCGACTCATTCAGAGTCGAGATCGGCTCCGGCTGGAGCCGATTCTGGGTTACCTAAACCTTCGGCACCGATTGCTATCGGTGCCGACTCTGGTTCGACCACTTCGGTGTCGGTTCCGACCACCATGTGGCCCAGGCATCGGTGTCGGCTCCAACACCCTTACATTTATGGCCATATCGGCTCCGGCTGGAGCCGATACATCGAAGCTACCTGTCGGTGCCGATAAGTTGTCGGCTCCGACAGTTTCAGTATTTTCATCGGCTCCGATGGTTCCTTCGAGGAAGAGGTCTAGGTCCCCTTCCTTGGAGCCGATACTTTCGGCTCCGGCTTCGCCTCTCCTCTCGGAGCGGAGCCATCGGAGCTGATCTTCAAGGTCATCCAGGCTTTCTGACCATGATTTGGAGAGAGTGGTCAGTAGACTACTAAAGTCACAGGCACTGGCCCAAATGCTACATAGTCCGTCTCAGCAGACGACTATTAGTCCACACCCCATTGCAGTTCCTCCTTCGACTCTACCCCAGAGTTTGGAGTTGGAGTCTTTGGGAATAGTTTCTGCTACGGCTGAGGGACAGATACCCCCTTCTGCTCCTTCAGCCTCTACTCTTATCTCCTCTTCGAGACCTTCCTTAGAGGGATTCAGTGGCCGGGCTTCCCTGGTCTCCTCCGAGGGGGTGAGTGGCATCGGACCCTTGTCCGACCCCGCTCTTCCCCTTGGAGCCTCGGCCTTGGTGAGTTCGGCTCCGACATCTGCCTCGGAGCCTTCCTTTTCAGTGGATCCTGGAGTTCCTAGCTCTTCGGAGCGGGTTCTCTTGGACCTCCCTGGGAGGGGAGCCTTCGAGGTGATGAAGAGTGTGCTGGCCTCTGGACTCAGCCAGCAGTCTGTTCCCTTAGCTCCTCCCTCTATAGTGCCTGTTGACATCTCTGCCACTTCTCTTGCTCCCGGACCCGGTGATCCTTCGCCTCAGGTTTCCCCACTGGGAATATCCCCCTCTTCTGAGGATTCTCCTGACTTGTCGGGTGATCCTCCGCGGAAGAGGACTTGTAAGAGGAAACACGTAGACTCCCCGAGTCTATCACTGGATACTGACTTAGATGAGTCAGAGGGATCCCCAAGATCCCCTCTGAGGATGTCTCCTTCTCAGACATCCTAGAACTCCTTAGACAGAGGGAAACTGGCCCACCAACAATCCCTCTGAGGATGAGTCAGTTTACCTGGAGGCGTTTGGATCTCGGCCCTCCACCTCCTGGGTGTCTCCGCCTTCGACCCCTTATGCAGGTTATTGCTCGAAGGCGTGGACTGCTCCTGACTCTGTAGAGCCTGTCCCTAGGAGGCCTTCTAAATTTATTACTGCCCGTCGGACAAGCAATTCCTTACAAAGGTGTCCCCGCTGATGCCATGGTGGTGGCGGCTGCCACCAAGAAGGAACTTGCAGATCCTTCCGTGCCTGTCCATCCTCCTAATAAGGACTCTAGGACCATGGATAGATATGGTAAGCGGATGTTTTCTTCAGCGACCTTTGCTATGCGTCGCTGAACTATCTTTGTCACTTCACCAGACTCCAAAGGGATATCCTTAAGGAGCTAGGTGAAGTTGTGCAGGATCCTACAGCTGCGGGGCTCAGGAAAAAATTGCTTCGCAGCTAGGAACCCTTAACTCCATTGCAAACTCCTCCATGCGGCTTATATCATATGCTGCTGATGGAGCAGTAGGGCCGCAGGTACAGGTGTGGCTCTTAGACGCCAAGCCTGGATGCGACTATGTAATTTTGCAGATCCCTTTAAGGCGTCCTTCACAAACTCTCCCTTTGATGGATCAGCTCTGTTTGGCCCTCAAGTGAAGGAAACGTTGACCAGGTGTGAGCAGGACGGCAAAACTCTTTCTGTCAGGAGTCCGTTTTTCCATCCCTTCTAGACCTTATCCCAAAGGACAGAAGGGTGGCAAAATGTGGTTCCGCAAATACCAAGGAGTCACGCCGGATTCACGTGGTCAGTTTACCCCTAGAGGCAGAGGGGGTAACAACAACAGACGCCGCTCTAGAGGCAGAGGGGGTCCACAAAACCAGGGAAACAGAGAGTCTCTCTCTGACAAGCCCTTTCAGCATCCCTGAGATGTTGCCCGGCTGTCCCTCCTTGGAGGCAGTCGGGGGAAGACTATCACTCTACCCAGAAGCCTGGCGTTCTCTCACTCAAGACAGATGGGTACAGTCGATCATATCCAAGGGTTACAAAATTCCTTTCGAGGAAAGTCCTTTCTATCCCTCAAATTCCCTTCCAGACGTACCACCCGGTCTAAGGGAAATTGCAGAGTTGGAAGTCTCAAAACTACTGCAAAAAAGAGCCATTCAGCCAGTTACAACAGACCTTTCAGAGCCCGGAATCTACTCAAGGTTCTTTTTGGTCCCCAAAAAGACGGGAGACTGGAGACCAATATTGGATCTCAGCAGACTCAACAAGTCTGTGAGGAAGACAAGATTCCGAATGGTCACTCTTCAGTCGATTCTGCCCTTCTTGCAGGAGGACAACTGGATGTGCTCAATAGATCTTCAGGATGCGTACTATCACATAAAAATTCACAGACGCTCCAGGAGATTTCTCCGCTTTCGGCTGGGTCCAGTCATTTCCAGTTCAGAGCCCTGCCCTTTGGTCTCACCACAGCCCCCAGAGTGTTCACCAAATGCATGGCAGTGGTCACGGCTCACCTGAGACGTCAAGGATTCCAGGTGTTTCCATATCTCGACGACTGGCTCCTGTCAGCCACCAGCAGGCATCAGCTTGTTCAAGCCAGGGATTATACAATAAATCTTTGTTCTCATTTGGGCATCTCGATCAACTTCGAAAAGTCATCCTTATTGCCCTGCCAGTCTATTACTTTCATAGGCACAAACTTAAACACTGTTCGGATGTCAGCTACACCCTTACAGACCAAAGAGTTTCAGACATTCAAAGTTATGTCAGGATCATTCTAGCCAACAAGAAGGTACAGGCCAGAATGGTTCTAAAAGTATTAGGTCTCATGGCTGCGGCCATTACTCTTCTTCCCCTGGCTCACTTCTACATGCGCCTTCTTCAGTGGATGTTGTTCACTCAGTGGTCTTACCAACAACTTCCAATGCGTCACCAAATTCTGGTGACACAGATTTGCAAAAATCATCTTGCTTGGTGGATCACTTCTCCCCAGATTCACCAAGGCAGACACTTTGTACCCCCATCCCCGTAGCCACTGTCACCACGGATGCCTCCCTGATCGGGTGGGGGGGGCATTATCAGGGCAGGATGGTTCATGGGACGTGGCAACCATTCGAGTACCACCTGCACATAAATGTCCTAGAGATGAGAGCAGTGCTTTTAACGTTGCAAGCCCTCAACGACTCTCTTCCTGTAGGGACGATTGCAGTCCACACAGACAACATGTCTGTAGTTTGGTATATCAACAAACAGGGCGGAACCAAGTCCTACCCCTTGTGTTGAGAAGCGCTCAGACTGTGGCAATGGGCGATCTCCTCTCATCGGTTTCTGGTAGCAACGCACATCCCTGGGAAAACCAACATTTTAGCGGACAGATTGAGCAGAGCTATTCTCATGCCTCACGAGTGGTCTCTCAAGCAATCTGTAGTGGAGGAGATTTTTCTGGAATGGGGTCGCCCATGTTGCGATCTTTTTGCTACTCCCCAAAACAGCAAATGCCCAGACTTCTTCTCTCTCTTCCTCTGTCAGGCCATCCCCCCAGAGACGCTCTGACCCAGGATTGGCCCCAGGGACTTCTTTATGCCTTTCCTCCTTTCCTCTAATCCCTCAGGTTATCCAGAAAGCTACCGTTTTGAGAGCCAAAATGATTCTCATTGCTCCTTATTGGCCTCGACAGATTTGGTTTCCGTTCCTCCATCGTCACCTTTTGGTGCAGCCATGGCATCTGGACCCAGTGCCAGATCTTCTGGTTCACCAATCCGGTCAGCTGCACCGGTCTATCCCTTCTCTCAACCTCTCAGCATGGTTGCTCCACTTCCTTCCTTAGCCAGGCTTCCTTTGATCTCTAACCCTGTTAGAGACATCATAGTAGCTTCTTTAAAATCCTCTACCAGGAGGATTTATACAAGCAAATGGAAACGTTTCTCTTATTGGGCTAAAGCCAAGAATATCGATCCCTTCACTGCCCCAGTTCAGGCAGTTTTGGACTTCTTAGCGGAGATTTTTCATGCAGGCTCCTCTTCTTCCACAGTTAGAGTTCAACTGGCTGCTATCTCGAACTTTCATGTCGGGATCGCAGATCACAATATCATGTCCCATAGGCTTTGTAAAGCCTTCTTGAAAGGAATTTTCCTGCTAAAGCCTCCAATCAGGAATCCTCTGCCTCAATGGGATCTAAATTTAGTGCTGACATCCTTGATTCTTCCCCCCTTCGAGCCAGCTGTTTCTTGCTCCCTAAAATTTCTTTCTTGGAAAACATTATTCCTAGTAGCTATTACATCGGCCAGGAGGGTGTCTGAACTTCAAGCTCTTTCGGTTCGACCCCCCTATTTGGTCTTTCACAAGGACAGAGTATCATTGAGAACTAATCCGACCTTTTTGCCTAAGGTCGCCTCAAAGGCTAATTTGAATCAATCCATTGAACTCCCTGTATTTTTTCCAAACTATTCAAACAGATCGGAACAAAAATTACATTATCTTGATGTCCACCGCCAACTCAGATATTATTTGGACAGAACTAAACAATTTAGGAAATCCGATCAACCCTTTGTTTCCTATGCAGATAACAGGAAAGGCCTTCCTGTTTCTAAAGTGACTTTATCTAGATGGCTGTCTTCTGTCATCTCTGAAATTTATCTGCTCAGGGGAAAACAGCTGTGCTCAAAACCTAAAGCACATTCAACTAGGAGCTTAGCTACTTCTACAGCCTTTCAAGCTAGACTTCCTTAAGTTTAGACACTATTTGTGCAGCGGCCACTTGGGCCACTCCTCATACTTTTGTTTCCCATTACAAATTGGACTTGGCCTCCAGGGACAGAGCCAGTTTTGGCTCTACAGTCCTCAAGAGTCTGTTCCGTTGAGCCACCCAGGATAGAGGTGCTAGGGACGCGTCCCATCAAGCAAGAATGAAGGTGAGATTGACAACTTAACATTAAGAAGTTATGTACCTACCATAACGTTCCATGTTAGTTGTCTTCTCTCGCCTTCTTTCTTGCGACCCTCCCTCCTTCCCCCAGGCCTGGACAGACCTTTCTACAAGAGATTGTTATGCTGAAGACCATTCAGAACTGGTCCTTCTTTCATCCTGTAGGCTTTCTTTCTTCCTTTGGGAAGTATTTATGATTGGTGCTATTGCCCTTTGTCATCAAACGAGATCTGGGTACTTACCGCCTTGCATCATGGGATATGGGGCTGCCTCGAGCTGGTAAAAGTGACTCTCGAGCTTAGCAAGTGCCGAGTCGGAGCCGAGGATCGGCTCCGAACCCATCAAGCAAGAAAGAAGGCGAGAGAAGACAACTAACATGGAACGTTATGGTAGGTACATAACTTCTTATTCATCTGCAGATGGATATCCCCCACCCTTCTTGCTTGACTTCCAAGGTCTTGACGTCCCCAAGGCTGACTGATCTCTCCTCATACAGAGGACATATGTAGGACATCAGGTAGAAAGGGGGATGTGCCTTTGTTGTCTTCAGTTTTATGCTGCATAGTAACTTTCAGTGTTAAGTCTCATCTAAGTGACTTTTAAAGCAATAGGTACACTTTGAGGAATTTTTTTTCTTAATACATTGTAATGACTTTTTGAACATGCTTTTGAGTTTCCTCTCTAATATTTCTGCAAGGTTAATGATGTCCCTTGTGAAGGTAACCAAGTAAGCTTGTGCTCAACTGATTCTCCCTGCTCTGTGTGGGATGACGATCAGTTTAGTTTCTCCTTTCAGGTAGTGTTTATTTTAAACAAAAGGCCCTTAAAAGTAAGGCTAAAATCCTAAAGATCTTACTGGACCACCAGAAGCTCCTGACTTTGAGCTATGAGATGTGACCCTTCAGCTTTTTTGTCTCCTTGTAGGACAAAAAAAAACATAAACCCAAGCAACACAGAAAAATGAAGCCAGGATTATAAAGAATTGGGCACAGTGCACAGGGCATTATCGACTCCACCGATGCTGATCTTGGCTGAGATGTGCTTTTTGGAAAGCCTCCTGCTCTATACTGATTTCTTTTGCACATCCACCTGTCTAAGCCCTGCTGGAGGCCAACAGCAGGATAGTACAGTCTGTCTAATGCCAGGTCCCACAAGATGTGATACAACTAGTTGACAGTTCCCATGTCCTTACTCTTGGCTAGCATATATAACATAGGCCCCAAGGAAAGGTCCCTCCCCACTTGACTTTTCTTCTCTTTGTGCAGGAGCATTTAGTTCGTCAGTAGTAATTACCCACAAGTTTAAACACTTTTAAATTACTAGAACCCTACAGCCTGAAATTCTATGGAATGGATGCTGCTTTCACACTCCTGATGCCTACTGAATACAAAATATTCTTAGAGCAGTACTGGTGGCCTTGTAAACAGCTGATCCCTCTGCACTCACTTTAGCAAAGCCTAGCAATGCAGGTACTTTGCTGCTAGCCAAGAAAAGAGAGCTCCCCTACCAAACCCTTTTCCCAACTTAATTACCAGTAAGGAGTAGGAGCACAACTTGGCATACTCATTGCAGGTGTATTCCATTTTTGGATACAACACAGATGTGAAGGTGTCTCTGTCTCTCTCCCCTTTGCCCTGCCCCCCCCCAACCTGAATTTTGACAGAATGGCGATCAAAAAGGTGCATGTTGCCTTAAAATATATGTAATTGTTAGGACTGCATGAACCTAAACCAATGTTTCTTTCATTCAGGGATGCTTTTGACAATGCCTCTGGAACAAGATTCCCAGTATTCATCTTCCCAAAAGGTTGAACCAGCCAAAATGCCCAGTTAACAGAATGAATTAGTAAAATGAGAGATTGTACGAAAGAAGAGGCTGCTACAGGCAGCAGGGCAGAGGAAGGAACAGTATTCCTCAGTCTTTGTTTGTTATTCCACAGTACTGATCATATAATAATTGCCCCTTCCCCAGTCTGTCTGATGGGCGGGGGGAGTAGCCTTGTTCAAAGACCAATGGTTTGCTCTAACTGCAGTCACATGGATGAGGATGCTGATTATGTCAGGATACTTAGCACAGTAGAGTTCAGGAGGATCCCACACTTTGCAGGAGTGCCCCAAATTCCTCCCAGTTCCCGTAACAGTCAAACTGCTGACATCTGCTGCAATAGAAAATGTTCTGCAAGAAGAGGTAGAAGCAGGATTTTACTTCTGACCCTTCCTGATTCCAAATGAAGATGATCTTTGGAGGCCTGTCTTGGATATCTTAGAACTGAAAATTCCTAGCAGAATGCATGTTTCACCCTTCAATCCCTACAGCTGTATTTGCTGCCAGAAGTACTGGTGGTCACCCTGAACATAAAGGACATCTGCTTCCACACTCCCATCTTCTCAAGGGCCACAAAAACTTCTAGGGTTCCTGGCAGGGTCCCAAAACTTCAGTACAGACTTTGTACTTTACTGTCCACTGCTCCCAGTTCAAACAGCTAGATTCAATCTTTTTATATTTACCTTAACTTGGGTCATTGACTGATTTCAGGCCCATTATCCTTTTCCAGAAAGACGTGTTAAGAATATTAAACAAAGACTATTGCCTTTCTGAGCATTTCTGTCAGTTATTGTAAATCAGGTTTGTCTTTCTCTGCAGAAGACCGCTATGCACAATTCAGATTTTCTTATCATTGCAGTAAAAACCAACAGGATAGCCAGTGAGACGAGGAGAGAGAGATTAAATCTTATGGTTTTCCAATGTCTGAGAAACCTCTGGTAACAGCACAGTGCACCCTGTGTAGTAGGGTGCTGCCTGTTAACCCAGCCATTCAGAACAAATTCATATAGTTGGCAGACATCTTATAGAATCCAGTGATGTATTTTGTCTTGCAGCAGGGCACATAGACACTGATCAAATGTGTCATTCCATGCTTTGGGAACTTGGAGAGCATGCACAGGTCTACTTAATGTTCAAGGGAAGTAGACTCACAAAGCCGAAAATGTTGATAGTAATGTGCGTCAGCAGTGTGTTGATCAGGGAGTACTTAAAATAATTTGATAATGTGTGACCTATTACAGTGGGGCAAACAGACCAACTTTGCATATTGGTAGTGGTTGCTTGTAACCTAGTTATGTTTAGAAACCTTTTTCAGTGTAGGCATTCTGTATTCCATTAGAGAAAAAAAATGCTCTGGTGTAAGCTACCTAAGCAAATCGGCCTCAAATCCCAGAAGTCCCCATAAGTGGAGAGACTGGAGCCATGAGTTTTCCACTCACTCACATGGCTTTGGGGGTTCTTAAACATGAATTTGTTTGCATCCCCTTAATACCCAGACAAATGAGCTTTGTGCAAGATACCCATGCAGAGAAGCCCAGGAAGTTGAATGCCTTTTCCCCTCAAGTCTGGAAAGATCTGAACTATGCCTTCCCTCCTATTCTTGTCCTCCCCAAAGTTTGAGTAAAAGCAAGGGAATTCAGGGTAATCCTGACTGACAGCTCCCTTCTGGGCAAGACAGCAGTGGTTCTTCCTTTCTTGGGTTCATAGACTGATTGCCCAGTAATTGTTATAAGCTTAACCAATGGACCATATGTAAAGGTTTCCTCCAGCCTCTTAGAGGGCAGCCATTTGTTCTTTGAAGGAGTAGGGAGCAAGGGTACTTTGATCTTCCATGGCTCAAAAGGCTAGATGCAGATACCACTGAGTAGTGTATAAGAGACCAAGCGCTATGTATAAATGTGGGTCTTGAAGCCACTGATGTTTCTAAGCAGGTGTTATGGTTAGACAAATGTGTGTCAAGGGGCACTATATTCAATAATGGGTCTTTTGAGAGAAGAACAGGGGGGAATAAGATTCCTCTCTGCATTTGGCCATTAGATTTGACAAATAGAAGCTTTACTGTACTACTGAGGAGATGCAGTGCTCCAACGATTCCGTACAGTAGGATTTGATTAGAGATGTCTGCTGCATATGTAGTATGATGTGGAAATGTTTTGTTGAAACTGTACAGCAGTTTTTTTTTCAGTTTGAGACCATTGTCCTTGCACCAGTTCTTAAGATAATAGAACTCAGGCTAGAGCAGTTCTGGGTAATGGAGGATCAAATAACAGCACCCAGTTTATAGCTGCATGCAAACTTAAATAATCCATAGGCCAAGAGGCCAGGATAATTAGATTATAGGTCTGAAAATAAGATGCCAAGGCATGGCTGCATAGTGCAGAGGGCTATAGTCCTTACTGCAACCCAGGCAGCAGAGGTGCCATTTCTGGTTTGGGTGCAACCCTAAACTTAAACTTTAACTTGAGAAGCTCTGTAGAGCAAAAAAGAAGTCCATTCATGATCTGTCTGTCCTCCTTAATGATTAAGCCAGGTCCGTTCTCAAAGATCTATGCTCCTCAGTGATGAAGATCAAAAAAAAAAAAAAAATCCTCTATCCTTTTAAACTGAAGCAAACCGCTTGCTGCACACAGAGCACTACTGCATATCAGGTTTGATTGCAGATGCAATATCATCTTATTTGTGAAAGCTGATAATGCAGTTAAGACCAATCTGCATGTATGGATCACACCCACTAACACGTTGCTGCCAGAGCACTGTCCCGTTCACCCACCATAACTACACTTCTGTCAGATGACTTGGGTTTAGTTCAGTAGCCCTGGCACTGAAGGACCCAGTCACGGAGAGAGAGCGGAGTGAAAGTTTGTGGCCACTCGCCTTTTCTAGGGGATGGAGAAGGGAGCAGGTACTGAGGTGCACTTAGGAAGTGTGATTTCTAAGCTGGAAACCAGGGAAAGCACAGGAAGTAACAGTGTCCATTGCAGAAGTGAGGGACAGTCATTGCCAGTAGCCTATTAATTTCATGTCCATCTCCAGCTCTGTAAGTCATATGTTTGTGGGGATCAAGTTAGGGCTACAGGTGAAAACCATTGAACCACCCTTAATAGCTGTCTAAACGACAGCGCCTTCTGCTACACCCTCTCCCTGGTGGTGTGGAACAGATGGGCCAGTTGACTGAGGGGGGCTGATGGTTGACAGGCACTGGAGGCAGTGTGTGCAATACAAAATAAATATCAAATTGAGAAGTGACGGCTGTGACTGTAACTGTATAGGTGCTGTCAGCTATCCACTGCACAGCATGTGGAATTATATTCAGATTTACAGTTCTGTCAGTAATGCTTACATGAGAATAGTGTCAAAGTCCTTGGCCATGCTCAGATATGCAATGCGCGCACTGAATGACCACCACTATTGATTCGGTGAATTTTTCAGAGAAATTAATGTTACAAAGGCCAGACCTAGCTTTGACAAAGCCAAATTGATGAGGGTCCAAACTAATGAGTATTGGATTGAGATTTTCAGGATCCAGATTGAGAGGCCTAGAAAATAGTGAATTATGGGGATGGGATTTATTGGAGAAAATTTACAAAGGAACTAAGGTATTGGGAAATAATAACTCTGGAGGGAAAAGTAATTAGAGTAGGATGAGGCCAAATGGAAGTTTGGACTGCCGGTCAAGAATACTGCATTTCTTACTAGGAATTAATAGAGTATAGGCAAAGAGAAAGGGATAGGGGGGAATACTAAGTGAAAGACCAGATTTGGTTGAGTTTTTATTTGAGTCTGGAACAGACGTGGTTGTAAAAAAAAAAAAAAAAAAAAAAAAAAGAGGAGTAATTAGGGCATATAAAATATTGCATAGTAACTGTAATAATCAATCAGAAGATGTTAGAAAAGATGGAGAAGAGAGTGAATGAAAAGGCAGTGTACAGAGATGATCAGTGGAAAGACAGCTGCGTGTCTTCCAAGTATGCAGCAAATTCCAGAAGATTTAGGATTTTTGCATTGAAGCGTTTGTGTAGGTATTATATCCCAAGCAGAGTTGAGGGAATTTTTTTCTCTGGTAGATAGCAAATGCTGAAGACATGATAGGAAAGATAGAGATAATTGGGAACATGTTTTTTGGGAATTTAACAGGTTGGCAGATTTTAAAAATTCCCAGCCAAATACTTTGTAAGAAAAGTTGTTGGAGAAAATTATTGTAATTAAGTAAATGATTCTTTTGAGCTATAGGATAATTGAAATATAGAATTTGATTTGTCTAGAAGTAGTAAGACCTTAAGTTTAATGCTATTGGCTGCCAAAAAGGCAGTTGCTAGAAAATGGGAACCAAAATGTAAGCAAACCATAATTGAAATATTGAATATTATAAAGGGAGATAAATTGGTGATGGTGTCCTTAGAAATGGAAGGAAGCAATTACATAGAAATACATGGAATTTGAGGGAGCACTACATGATGAAAAAATGTTGGAGTGAAGTCTAAGGGAAGGCAGGGTTTAAACTATTTATGTAATGCAGGAGCAAATGAGAATTGTTAAAAAGTATATAATGCAGGAGCTAATGACAGTTGTTTACAATGGTTTGTTTTCTGTAACTGCATGTGTGCCCTTGTCATTACAGGTGTGAACTTAACAGTGTTAGCATTGAGAATGGGGCATAGAGGGTACCTTTCCAACTAGCTAAGGAGTTCTAATATTTTTTGTTTTGATTTGGACATGTAGGACTTTGTTTGGTGTCCCAAGGAATCAGTCTTGAGGTGGTGATATCCTTGACCAATACTGATAACTCCCCCACCATTGCCAGTAGATCTGACATGGGAGGCACTAAAATTGCTTTGAAACCACACCTCTGTAACTTCACATACATAATTGTGTCATAGGATCATAGGAGTTTACTAGGCTATCCACCCAGAGGTCATTTCAAGCCTAGCAGTTTCATTGCAGTGTAATACCATAGATACTCCAGTCAGTACCAAAGATTGTATTTAGTAATGACTGCCAATGTTCAGGAATGTTGTAGACTCTATACCCGGTAAGAATTTATGGTGCCTTATCCACTCATCCAGATTCCTTCTGAACATTGTCCAAGAGGTGCTCTGCTTCACATGAATTGTCAGCCTGTTCCAAAGACGCGGCATACACTGGGGGACAAATCTGTCCCTCCAACATATCCTATTCAAGTTGCAAGCCATATTTAGGTCCATGGAATGAGTAGCACTAGTCCTGTTTGATTTACAGATGTGCAGCAAACTCATTAGGTTTGGCTCAATACCCTAATTTGCTGTGATGGCAGCTGTTTGTATTCTGCCTCATTTCCATGAGCCTTCAGTTTTGCATAGCAGTCCCCTGTCATAAGTTCATAGGCAAGTACTGGGCTAGGTAATCAGATGAAACTGAAAAGTGAGATAAATGAAAACAGCAGGACAGGTTAATGGCTTTAAGTATCTGGAAGGTGTGGTTAAGGAGAAAGGAAGTTTGAATGAGGTCTCAGACAGAAGTAAAATGTTAGGGGTAGTGTGTCACAGAAGAATGCCAAAGAAGTTGAAAAGTAAAGGTGTACAAAATAGTGGCCATTTTAAGCCTAGCCAGTTTCCCTTTTTTGTGCTCGAAATAACCCATCCCATTTGGTTCGAGATTGGCCTTATCCATCCCACAGATGATAATTATGTATTACCCCTAATGAGAATAACTGGGATTATACCATAGATAATTTGAGAGCCCCATGCATGGGATAAAGCATTTAGGAGCTACATCTGCCTGTTAGTAGTACAGGGACAGGGGTGAATTTTTTTTTATGTGGCTGGGTGTCTTTTTCGTAGCAGTGGTATCCTGTGTAAACTATACTTGTATTCATATTTGTTTGAAGTTCCTTTTTGAGTCTTGTAATGCCACATCATTTTCAAAACAGTACCTTTGTTGATCTCTTCCCTCTAACTTGTTTGCTAATGTAGTCCATCACCAGTGTGAACAGCAGTGGGTTCAGAGCTGAACTCTGATGTATACCCATTTCCACTGGGGAACCCTCTGTGTGTCCAAACACTCTTCACACTTGTTATTGGGTCCCTGTACAAAGCCTGCATTAACTTTACCACTGTTTCCAGGACTTTGAACTCTCGCAATGCTACCCAAATCAGCTTTCTTGGGATCTTGTCATATTTTGTGCTAGTCGAGGAATGCCCAGTTGGACTCTCACCTTATCTCCAGCTTCTTCTCTACTCTGACTCTCTGCAAATAGTCTGTTGTGTTGCATCCTGATCTGAGTTTGAACCTCTTATCTCTCATGTTACTTCTTTCTACTATGCACATTTAACAGTCGCATTGTCCAGCATTTTCATGCACTGTGACAGGAATTTGCATCTATACTATCCACAGTTGTAAACACCTCCTTTATTCTTGCACACTGGTACTAGAGTGCTTGTTCTCTAGTCTTATGAGATATACCTATCCATATTCTCCAGTAATCTGGGATGCGCCTGTCCATATTCTCTGGTCATCTGGGATGTACCTCTTCAACATATATTGAAATATTGTATTTAATAAAGTCTTGTGTAGAGGTTATCAACCTCTTAGAACATCAGAGTTGGCATACTGCAGTTGCTGTGAGGTTATGTGATTCAGAGAAGAGGAAAGAGGTGATTTTGTGTTTCTTCACATATTTATCTTCTCTCTGCAACTTCAGAACTAGTGTATATTGTGATCAGTTGTATGGGACCAGAGACTCCCCACGTATCAATGTGTGCAGCAGAAAACTCCTTGTAGAAAAGTCTTCTATAGGTTTGTACAATGATTTAAGACTGATTTTGTGTAGCTTTTATCATTTGTCTTATGCCCACCATTCTGAATTGAGAAATAAAGTGATGAAACAAGTAGTCATCTTCCCAGTTCACATGGTACTACCAAAGAGAGGCAGGGTAATGCTGGACTAACAGGTTAGTGAAGAGCTTGGGGAGCTAGTCTGCAAAGCGTTTTACCTTGGTTTGAATTCAGTCAGTCATCTCTAGGTCTGTCATGTCAGCCTGTGGGAGTAATGTTGACTTCAGTTATTCCCCGAGTCATCTTTGGAAAAGAAGATAATTTCAATGTACTTTTGTCCTCAGTTTGAGATGTACAAAAAGAGTGAAACTTGACCTCTTGAGATCCTGTGTACAAAGCAATTCCACAAACCGTAGATCACTGTCTTCTTACAAGAATAAATGTGACCTGATGTCCCAAAAATCATTTTATTATGAAGCTAGATCACACAGACATGTTTTAACAGCTGCGATCCTGTAAACCTGCTGAACCAAAAACCTTAAGCACTTATGAGCAAGTTTGTATTTTCATTCCTGAAATTCAGCTTGGGGCAGAATAAAAATTATTTTTTTATCATAGTTTTATCTAACTTTTTTGTAGTAACTGAATTTTTCTAGTTCATTTGTCACAATAAAGTGTTTTTTTTTCCTTAGTACCTGGGGGTCTTGGTCGGGCCCAGAAGAGAACAAGTTTACTTCCATGAAGTATGAGCATGGTACCAGTTGCTGGCAGGGGCCTAACAGGTCTACAACGGTAAGTGATACAAGCACAAGTAACATGCTTATCGCTTGCATTTATGTTCAGTGTCAGCCAGAAAAACAGGAGCAAATGTCAGTTTTTTTTTTTAAGGTGGGGTTGGAAATATTGGGTTCCAGCTTTGCATCTCATACATGTTGTGCTTCCGTCTGCCACAGTTTTTACACATTGAGCTCTTCTGCCAAGTACTTGCTTTGTCTTCCCCTCTTCTGCATTATTTGGTCTCTCTCTCACGTGGGATTTTTTAAACATTTTTATTAAACATGACATTCTTTTATAAAGCAACATATGTAAAAAACAAGACATAGTAATATTTTCATGCAGTATACATATAGGTTTTCTTAGCAATTTTCCTTCATTCCAGCATTATATAAAATTGCTCTGTTCCTGTTTTCACATACATTTTTTTAAACATCTTTGTTGAATTATCGCTTGTGACATAGGCAAATTTACATTTATACAAAAGTAATCAAATTGTATTAAATTAACATTAATAAACATTATACTTCACATATATTGGTATACATCATATAACCTAAGCAACAATCTGATATTGTTAATCCTCGTTCATTCCTTACACATGGGTATCTGTTCTGAGCTCGGAACCGAGCCGGCCATTTTCCAAGCTCGCATCAGCTTCAAACTCTCAAGCTAAACTCTTACCCACAATTCCCCTCTCCCTGTTACCTCAGATTTCGTTTGCCGCGTTGCCATCCGGTCGTGTCAAGCTACTTCTCTTGAGCTAAGTACAGTCAATTGTTGTTTAATTGCTTTACAAATTGCTTTTCTGTCAGAAAAGTTGATATTTTATTGTCTCTTAAACTGCATCGGCCATTCAGTTGGCGCAGACCTTGACCACGTCAGCTCCGAGATCTTCCTCGGAACCGAGGCCTTTATTGTTGACTCCAGTTTTGTTGGTTGCAGCTTCGGCATCGACAACCACTTCGGCACCAATCCCCATGTCAGTGCAGACAGTGACATCGGCATCGATTACTTCGGTGCAGACTACAGTAGTTCAGTCTTTCTCTGCACCGTTGTCCTCTGTGCGGTCAGATGAGACGGGCACTGAGTCTGCCTCTTTTGTGGGCAGGCCTGTTTCTCCCTCAGTCTCTGTGAAGTCCACTAGAAGTCTTTCTGAATATGTGTTGCATCTTGTGGACCAGGCATTCCTGGCCAGAGGTATTCCACACCTCAGGAACTATCCTTCCTTGAGAGGTGATCACCCATCTCCAAAGACACCTTCTTATTCTCCTTCATTGCCTTTGAAGTCCATGGATGTAGTATAGTCTTCCCCTTCTGCGGTTCCCTTTATGGATCTCACTAAGGAACCACAGTTGCCTTCATGGTAGGTAAGTTTTGCTATGACCCAGGATGTCAGCTGTGACACGCATAGCTTGCTGCTCCACAGCCATCCAGGGACTCAGAGTCTTCAGGCTGAGCCACTTAGAGGAGGAGTGCCCCCCTGTCCTAGATATACACTCCTCTCTGGGTGGACCAGCCTTCCAACTGATGGAGAAGACTTTCCCTGCTGCTGGCGATACCGTATTGTCTATACCTCCGCCCTCCTCTGGTACACTGGTTTCACAAGTCGCACCTTGTGGACACCGGGTGCAAGGGCCTCAGGACATATTCCCTCAGGAATCCCCTTTTCCGTTGTCTTCCCTAGCTTCTCCTGCTGAGGAGGTCCACCGGAAAAGATTGTGTAAGAGGAAACACATGGACTCCACAGAGGAGTCCCTCACCGAAGACACAGATTTCGATGAGGGGGAAGGATCCCCTCGGTCATCCTTTGAGGTATCCTTTGGCGGTATTCTTGAAATCCTGAAACAGGGAGGTGACTGGCAGCCCTGTAATCCGACACCTGAGGAATCTGTGTTCCTGCAGGCCTTTCGCGCCCAGCCCCCTACCTCCTGGGTTATTCCACCTGCCGATGAACTTGTCAAGTTCATTGTACAAAGTGCTTGGAAGGCCCCTGATACTGTTGATGCTATTCCCCGGAGGCCAGATAAGATCTTTTCCCCTCCTGCTTCAGATTCCCATTGGTCCAAAGGTCTTCCTGTAGATACTTTGGTGATGGCAGCCGCCGCAACAAAAAAGGATCTGGCAGAAGAAGAAAGCAAGACTGTCCATCCGCCTAATAGAGAGTCCCGGCCCCCGGACAGAATAGAGAAGCGCACTTTTGCTTCAGCGACCTTTGTTATCAGGTCCCTGAATTATATGACACATTTTACCAGGCTGCAAAGGGATCTGGTTTCTGAGCGCTCTGAAACCTTGGCTGGTGCAGTGTCTGATGAGGTCCGTGACAAAGTGGCCTTTCAGCTGGCCATCATTGAGTCTATATTTAACTCCTCTATGCGATTGATATCTCACGCATCAGAAGGAGGAGCTAGAGCGGCGGGTTCAGCTGCGGTCTTGAGACGGCATGCCTGGATGCGCTTGTGCAACTTCGCGGAACCTTTTAAGGCTTCCTTTCTTAATGCCCCCATTGAGCCCTCTTTGTTGTTTTGGCCCAAAGTTAAAAGCACACTGGCCAGATGTGAACAAGATGGTAAGACCCTTTCTGCCATAGGTGTCCGTTATTCTTTCCCTCAACGTGCTTTCTCCCGAAAGCAAAAGAGTGGGAAGATGTGGTTCAAGAAATCTCAGGGTCCTTTTTGTGACACACAGGCCGAGTTCTCCCCAGAAGCAGAGGGGGAAACTCACAGGGAAGATGCTCCTTTCAGGGCAGTGGGGGGACCGTGTAACCAGGGTTCCAGGGATTCTTTCCCTGGTCAATCCTACCAGCACTCCTGAAGAGCAGCCCAAGAAAACCGGGGACTGGAGACCAATTTTGGATCTCAGTGTATTGAACAAGTTTGTGAGAGTACAAAAATTCCGGATGGTCACTATACAGTCTATCCTCCCGCTTTTGGAAAAAGACAATTGGATGTGCTCTATAAATCTTCAAGATGTGTACTGCCACATAAAGGTGGACAGGCCATCAAGAAGATTTCTGCACTTCCGTGCGGGAGCCAGCCCCCAGAGTGTTCACAAAGTGCATGGCAGTTGTCACAGCTCACTTGCGACTTCAAGGATTCTAGGTGTTTCCATACCTAGACGACTGGCTCATTTCCACCCCCACCAGACATCTGCTGGAAAAAGCCCTGGCATACTCTCTCCTCACTGCTCAAAGGCTAGGCATAGCCATAAACTGGCAGAAATCCAATCTCACCCCATCTTAGACGACAGAATTCATAGGGGTTATCTTGGACACAAAAAAAAAAAACGCAGAGCTGCTATTCCAGAGCACAAAATTATAAGGATAAAGCAACAACTGATTCCAATCCTTTCAAGGGAGAAATCCATGGCTCATTCAGTTCTACAGCTGTTGGGTTCCATGGCAGCCTCCATCACCATTGTTCCCCTGGCCAGGTTTCACATGAGGCATCTACAATGGCTACTGCTTACCCAATGGTATCCTTTTCAGCATCCTCTTTTAGCCATGATTTGAGTAACCCACAGGTGCAAACAGGATTTAAATTGGTGGATGACACACAATCTCACAATGGTCCCACCCCTTTCCCCCCCAGCAATCCAAGGCCACAGTGACCATGGACACCGCCCTGATGGGGTGGGGAGGGCTATGTCAGGGACAGACAGTCCAAGACACTTGGTCCCAACTGGAGGCCCATCTGCATATAAAAGTTCTAGAGTTGAGGGCGGTGCTTTTGGCGTTGCAAGCATTCCACCCCCTGCTACCGTCTGGGACAATTGTGATTCAATCAGACATTATGGCGGTAGTCTGGTACATCAACAAGGAAGGTGGAACCAAATCTTACCCCCTTTATCGAGAGGCCATGAGGATATGGCAATGGGCGATGGCTACCAACCGTTTTCTTTCTTCTAGCAACGCACATTCCCGGGACTTCCAGCTTGATAGCAGACAGACTCAGCAGGTGCTTTCTGCAACCTCATGAGTGGTCCCTGAATCCCTTGATAGCAGCAGAGATCTTCCACCGCTGGGGCCGTCCTTGCTGCGACCTCTCTGCATCCCCGACCAACTACAAATGCAGCAACTACTTCGCCCTGATTCCCCCTCCGAGACAGTCACCCAGGGACGCTCTAGTCCACGATTGGCCCTCTGGTCTTCTTTATGCATTTCCGCCCTTTCCTCTCATTCCCCAGTTTCTGAAGAAAGCCTGGCGGTTGAAGAGCAAGGTAATCCTCATAGCACCATTTTGGCCACGACAGATTTGGTTCCCATTCCTTTGGCCTCACCTACTACATCAACCATGGATTCTCCATCCAATCCCAGAGTTGATCTTACACCCACAGAACCTGATTCATCCCAACCTGAACAGCCTGAAGCTAACGGCTTGGCTACTCAGATTCCCTTGATTGCCAGACAGAATGTTCTTTCTTTACCAGTACGTGATATTCTCATTGCTTCTCATAAGTCTTCACCTAGAATTACTTGTCTGAGCAATTGGAAAAGATTTACCTGTTGGATGAAAGATAAACAAGTAGACCCCTTTTCAGCACTGATGTCGATAATACTAGACTATCTAGCCGACCTTTTTCAATCGGGTCTATTGGCCTCTACCATTAAAGTTCATTTGGCTGCAATTTCTAATTTTCATGAGGGTGTCCAAGATTCCTCTCTCATGTCCCATAAATTGTGCAAGACCTTCATAAAAGGTGTGAATCATCTGAAGCCACCTTTTAGAGAACCTATTCAACCATGGGGATTTATCATTAGTTCTACAAGCTCTGATAATGGCACCTTTTGAACCAGCCTCTTCTTGCGACCTCAAGTATTTGTCATGGAAAACCTTGCTTTTGTCGCTATTACTTTTGCCAGACGTATTTCTGAGCTTCAAGCTTTATGTATCAAGAGTCCATACTTGATTTTTCATAGAGATAGAGTATCTCTGAGAACTAATCTGTCATTTCTGCCTAAAGTGATCTCTGAAATGTCCATTGATCAAGCCATTGAATTGCCAGTTTTCTTTCCCAACCATTCAAACAGAGGAGAGTATTGCCTACATAACCTAGATATACACAGGCAAATCAGTTTTTACTTAAACAGGACTAAACCCTTTCGTAAATCTGACTAGTTATTTTTGGCCTTTTCTGGATCTAGATTAGGATCGGCTGTTGCTAAGGTCACATTAACTAGATGGATGAAGGACTGTGTGACCTTTATTTACACACAGCGTAATATCTCGTTGCCTACTACCATGAAAGCTCATTCAACAAGGTCGGTGACAACTTCTGCTACCTTCCATGCCAGAGCTTCTTTACATGACATCTGTGCAGCTGCAACTTGGGCTACGCCTCATACCTTCATCAATCATTACAAATTGGATTTGGCCTCCAGGGGAAGAGCATCTTTCGGTTCTATGGTGCTCAGGAATGTCCTTCCATGAGAGCCTCCCAAGAATAGAGGTAGCTGGGGACTCTATCCCATGCATAAGGAATGAACAAGGATTAATAATATCCGATAAAGAAGTTATGTCTTACCACAATGTTCCATCTGTATTGTTGATCCTCATTCAGTCATTACGAGCCTCCCTCCTTCCCTCTCCTGTGGTTTCTAGTGGATCTCACCATCCAGTTCTCTTAGATTATTTGACCAGAGGTAGCCTCTACCTTCTTTAACTTGCAAACTCAATCTGAGGTAACAGGGAGAGGGGAATTGTGGGTAAGAGTTTAGCTCGAGAGTTTGAAGCTGATGCGATATTGGAAAATGGCTGGCTCGGTTCCCATGTGTAATGACTGAACGAGGATCAACAATACAGATGGAACGTTATGGTAAGACATAACTTCTTTTTACATACTTTCATTCCTTCGCCGCCTCCTGGACATTATTCTGCATGTATTGCTTCCACAAAGTATTTGGGATTTTGATCCTGCACGAAGCAGATTGTTTGCTTTGTTGTAGAGCAGTTCATGAGCCTTTTCCATGTTACCCCAGTCAGCTGCCCATATCTGTAAAGAGAGGCAGACAACTAAAGTGGTTGAGGAGCAATCATTCCCAATCATAATGACATTTTTGTGTAGTTACATACATTGTCCTTTATGCTTTCTTGAATGTTAGCATTACCTTGTAGTTTCTAATTGGATTGGAAATGTTTCATGCTATACTGAAACACTAGTGTTTTGTCTGTCATACAACTAATTTGTGCAAAACATTTGTTGAAGTTAGTTGTACTAAAAGTATATTGTGGAATTTTGGATAAAACTCTGCTAAATTATTTTAGTTTGCTGGCTAACTGTTTTCTGAGGGGACTAAACTAATGTACAGTTGGTTAAAGTATAAATGTTTAGATTATGCTTTGCTTATAGGTGGGTACTTGGCTAACGTCCCAAGAGCCCTTACAAAGCCTAGCTTTATTTATCCTGAGTTGCCCCAATTGTCTGTAGTAAAGTGAGTTAAGTTTGCATAGGTGTAAGGTCTGTGGTGCATCACCCTAGGAGTGAATTTGTGGTCACCCATCCATTGATATAGGTTGCATTTGAAGAGGGTCAGGGAGGGCCTTTGTTTCACATGAATTGGAAGTTTGCTTCAGAGAAGTGGCAGTCTCTGGTAGATGCATCTATCTCTCCAGCACGACCTCTTCATCAGAGGCTAGGCTCATTACAGCCGAGTGACGTCTCCAGGTGTTTCTGCAGTTACCTCCTACTGCGCCTCTAGGCGTCAGATATTGCCTGTTCATGTTTGTATTAATTCCAAAACCATGCTACATACAAGGTATCAGAATATTTTATCTTGAAGCATACATGATGGCAAACACAACTGTATTGATATGACCTCTGTCAATTTCAATTCATGTTTGTTAGAACTGTAAGGTGATGACTTCATTTTTTAAAGGCTGAAGCCACACCCACTGGGAGTTAAAGGTACACACTCAGAAGAGCTGTACTGGAGGGAATGAGTTAAGATCCGTGGAACAAGTGACTCTCTTGCAATTTGATTTATGGATGTGTAACATTTCCATCAGAGCCATATCAGAGACTGCCTTGTAAGACAGTCACAGGTCACCCGTTAGCAACCTGTAGGAGACAGAATACAGTGAAAGGGCTTTCAGTCTTTCCATGTAAGACTTTTGTGTACCATGTAAATTCTTGGTGAGACACCTCTGTGGTCTTTCCAGTTGTTGCAAGTGTCTGGTGAGGTCCATGCAGTAGGGAGCATTGTACTCGATTACTGGTCTGATAACTGGTAAGGTACATGCAGAAGGGAGCATTGTACTCCATTACTGGTCTAATGAGGGCCGTGTGTAGTGGAATTAAAACAGCCTTGGAGCTAGATGCTATGCCTTTACTTCTAAGATGTGCCACGTAGAAAGATTTTCTTACTAATGTTGAATGCATGGTGGTCAAAGTTCAGATTGCTATCAACCACAGTACCCAGGTTACATACTGCTGGGTCTACACTTGGGGGGGGGGGTGCTGTCTATAATGTGATTAGCAGGGATGTCAGTGTTCCCAAATGGAATAATAATGCATTTTTTGCATTTAGCTTTAATCTGTGGCTTTGGCACCAGTCATTTGTCTGCATTAGCCCTGTCTGTAGTATATTAACATTGTTGGAGAATTCAATGATTGCTCCTAGTTTGCAGTAGTAAGTGAACTTGGTCCTCCACAGGCTGTCCAGGTTTGCCTGGACTTCTGAGAAATAGATCCCAAACAATAAAGGACCCAGCACAGAATCCTGTGGCATGCCACTGATTTTTTTTCTTTTGCTAGAGGTGAAGACAGACACTTTTGACAGTGTGTGCCCTGTCAGTGAGCCAGTTGGCTACCCGATTGGTAAAGTAGGGGTTAATTCCCTCTTGGGAGAGTTTCTCTATAATACCTGAGTGGGGGATTGTCAAATGCATTGGCTAGGTCAAGATGAGCAGTGTGCACTGTCTTCCCTTGTCCAGGGCCTTGGTGACTTTCTCAGAGAAGTCAACCATGTTTAACGGGCATGCTCTACCTTTAACGAAGTTGAACTGGTTTGGGTCCAGAGTTTGAAGAGTCCCTATGTCCTTTTTAATAAGGTCCATAATGACTGTTTCCATGGCCTTGCAGATGAGGCTTGTCAAGCTTATTGGCCTATAATTCTCAGGGTCAGTTGATGGTCCCCCTTTGTACAAAGGGATTACTGTTGCTGTCCTCCATTCTGCTAGAACAGGTTGTGGTTAAACAGGGATCTGAGTGGGTCTGCTAGGTCATGTTTTAAATTGTTTAAAGGGCAACCTCTGGTGTTGTTTGGTCCCATTGATGCAGTATCTTTGGCCTTGGAGAGCACTGACATGAATCATTATCTTGAGGTAATAGGCTGAGGAACGGTGGCAGGTATACTTTGGGGAATGACTGGAGGTGATGAGGTCACCAAATCTGTCAGCTAGCTGGCTTGGCTATTACCTCTGGGTTAGTATGGGTGGTGCCATACGCAACCAGTTCATCGCATAGCTAGGTATTCCCTTTTAGATTTCAGATGTAGCTAAAGAATACCTCGTGATTTTCCTCCGCTAGGAGGCCTATTTTTGCTTGACTAGGTTAGTCCTACTAAGCCAGTCTCCTCTTTAGAGGAACTAGTCTCTAGGAGACTCTGTGGTATTTATACTGACCAGGGAAAATTAGGAGAAAGGAAGAGCCTACATGAGCCCAAAAGCAGAGGCTGGATAAGGTGGTTAAGGCATATTATGATGAGGCTAGCCTAACATCAACAAAGACGGTGAGAGCAGCAGACATGAGCTAGCAAAAAGGATCGATAAGGGAGACACATTTTTTACATGTGTATCACAAACCGACCTGACCAAGCTAGATAGTAATGAGATTACAGAAAACTGGGGGAAAAATATGAATAGTTTGCTTCAGTCTTTAGAGATGGACAAGGAGATGGTGCTATGTTGAGAAGAAAGCAAGACAGAATAGGAAAAACAGTGGGCATAAACCAGGGTAGTGAAAGGAGATGGAAATAACTGTGCTGCCTTTAGAGAGAATAAAGTACTGGAACCAGATAGTCTGCCTTTCAGCGTTCTTAAATATTTGGCCAGTATCCAGGCAGACTCTGATGGAAATCTTCAGCAGACCATTGGCTAGTGCAAAAATGTCTGATGGCTGAAAGACTGCTAATATGGTACCTTGTGCAAGGGAGACAGTAGAAAAAAAACAAGCAACTGCAGACCTATAAGCTTAATATTAGTGGCAGTAAAAGTATTGGCAGTAAGTCTTGGAGAAAGTCCTAAGGGGGAAGGTTGAGCATTTCTAAAGACCAGTACTACCCAGGACAGCAACTAAAATGGGTGTCAATGGAAATGAGCAGCTTGCCAGTTTTATGGATTGGGTTATGGGTTGAAGTTGGCAAGACAGTACCAGTAAATGTGGTCTGCTTGGACGTTGGTAAGGTATTTGACTCAGTATTACGTAGGATGCTGATAAGAAAACTGAAGATGTTGGCAGTAGAACCAAGAATGGTAACAGAGTTGCTGTGTGGTTGAATGGTAGGGGTACAGGGGATTCTGGTGAAAAGGGCAGTGTTGGAAATTGTGATTAGCAGAATGTCACACCACTTTCTTCTGGGGTCATTACTCCTTTAAGCCTACTTCTTCACAGCCTGTAAAGCATTTTATAGAGGAACATATCTGTGGTTATTACATCAGCTGAATGGCTTTATCCTAATTTTAGTGCTTATTTGTATAGAACCAACTTCAGGTCTTAAGTGGAAATGGTCAATAAAGATGCACAGCCAGCCAATTAATTTCTTTGTTTTCCTTTTGACCTAATAAAAGGCAGTGATATCCTTTACTATTTCTTCTTTGTTTGCCAAAAGGCTAGGAGCAAAGATTCCTTCCCATACAATATAGACTCAAATAGCTTTCGTAGTGTATCATTTGTTGCACCACTTTTCCAGCCATAAATTAGCAAATTTAATTGTGTGACTGCTGTCTGTTGTAGATTTATATGCCAAATTACATCAAGCCATATTTTCAAAAATATATATTCTAGTTATAGCACTATAATATCTCATAGACACACTAGCAGAATGTTCTCCAAGAAATCTTTTTTCCATATTTCTCTGCCTTGCTGTCTGATAAGTAAAATAATATAGTAGTTCAACTATATCGAGCAAAATCTCTAATATCAAGGACCTTCCTTGAATGGGTCCTTTGCTGAATGTGTCCTTTCTACCAGTTTGAATCTGGCAAATTTCTCACATTCTGGAATAGCTAATCACTTGTTCCAGCCTACCATGACATCACATGTTGGATATATAAACTTTTGTTCCCTGGTGCACCAAGTATTGTTTTTAGCATCTTCTACAGCTCATTTCCAAATCCTTGCTATCAATAGTTAAGTTTATGAATTTGCTGGCCTTATGGATTAGATTCCCTGTCAGCAGATGTGTTGGCATTGCCTCTACTACATTAGGAGGGAGCACATCAGACATTACAAGTTGCAAAGGTTCAACCCTGCCACTTGATGCTTG
Organism: Protopterus annectens; assembly: GCF_019279795.1. NCBI lineage: Eukaryota > Metazoa > Chordata > Ceratodontiformes > Protopteridae > Protopterus > Protopterus annectens. The sequence goes on from NC_056743.1 coordinate 1,766,968,904, forward strand.
GGAGAAAAGTATTTTTACTCAAAAAGATGGTAACAAGTAAGAGTTCATTGTCAAGGACTGTTGGAATGGTTTTCGATGCAGCGACATGCAAAGGTCAGAGGATCTCTGTAAGGAAAGAAACCTGGAGGTTAGGAGTGAGCTGTTGCCTTCTTGCAAGATTTTCAGATGTGGTCTTCTAGTTGTCTTGTGCTGAGTTTGCCGTCAGTAAAGCAGACTTTGTTCTGCATCAGTCATCCACTTTAGTGGAAGAAGCAGGAACTAGAGAAGGCATACCCTGACTCTCTCACCCTGGGTAGATTTTTTGGTGTTAATCTCTGCCAAACCCTTGGCTGATGGCTTGAAAATAACCAGCCTCATCCTACAGAGTGCCTTTTGAGCCACACACAGTCCACAGATCAGAGGATCTAGAATTTGTGTTCTCCTTCTGAGACCCCCCCCCCCCCAAGCCCTTCAGCAGTGACAAAAATCCCCTTGTGTGGGACTAGGGCTCCCAGCTCAGGGCCCAGACATTAAGTGTCTTTTATATGTATGTCTGGTGGGAGCTTTAGCCATTAGTGGGAGGTGTATTCCATAATCCTGGAAGGTACTTCATAATGATTGTTATTTTTTTGTATTGATATTTATTTCTTGCATGAGGTTTCCTACTCTAGTGTTAGCTCCCCAGTAGTGTGTTCCAAATGCAGACTTTCAAACAGAACTAGATCAGACTTTGCCGTACAGACTTGGCAGGGGTCACCTCTAGTAACCTAGAAGAAACAGAATAAGACTGCTCCCAAAGCTTTCTGAATAGTTAAGTTTTCCATCCCTGTACTTTTTGTAGCAAAGAATCATTGTGCCTTTGAGTTCTAGGAGTTTGCTTTGAAATGCAGTGTTGTATTCAGTAATGGGACGAATCAAGAAGGTATAAAGTGGTACTATCTGGAATGACAAAGCATGTACTTTTGGATTGTTTTAACAACAGATTATTTTCCTAGTTTTGGTAGATGCATGAGTCTCGTGATAAATTTATTGAAATTAAAGCAAAACTGTGGCTAGGTCAGTTGGCTAGTACTTCATGCAGTCCCAAGTGGCATCCCCCAATCTGAACTTGAGGACCTTCTATAACTGTAGCAAGGAGCTTAACTTCCTTCCTTACAGTCACAGTAAGAAACATACACACAAACATTTGGTATGTGTGGTACACAGGGATAAAGCCCTCACTCTGACCAAGACAACCCAAGATCATTTAGCAGCTAGGAAAGCTGGAAGAGCAGGGCCAAGTAGGACAAGATGTCTACAGCGTATGTCAGCACACTCGCCTTGTGGTAGGGTTGTGATGGTTGTTTCCACTGTAGTGACCTGGCACTCTGAAGAGCAGTGTAGATGAGTCTCCCTGAGAGCCACCTACAAGGGGTGTATGTGTTAGGGTCTGCCCAAGTCATTAATTGTGGCTGTTGCAGGGAGCATGTCAAGAAGCAGACATGACACTGTATCTAGGCATTGGTAGTTCTGTCTTGGTGATGTGGAAGCCCATGTCACCACCAGGTAGTTGAGTGTATGGCATACAGGAAAAAACGCCTTAGTGGTTTCCAGTGTGACATCTTCACAATTGGTTCTCACCTCACAGCAAACACATGGGCTGCAGATGGGTCTTAACCCAGTAGTAGTAAATGGGACAATTGATCACTGGGGCAGATGTTCGAGAGCCTGTGGTGATGCAACCCCCCCCCCCAAATTACTAGCATTTGAATGTTGTAATTTAAGAAGCCATATCTGCTACTGTTCCTTAAATAAATACCGTTGCTGCTTTTGCTCATATTTGGCATCTCTTCTGAGGAGCTGATGCTGCCCTCTTCTCCCAACAGTATGCAGCCATGGCAGCCACTCCTTTGCCCTGTCCTACCTTCGGTGCTGCTTTAAAGTGAGGTCATTACTGCTGCACCAGAATTATATTTTGTAGACTATCTTGGACAATGTCAGCATCTTTTATTGAAGTAATTGTTACCCATTTTGCAGTCATCAGCATATCTGGTAATCCATTGCCCATTTTGTTCGTTTCTGAAAAGAGTGGTTCAAAAGTAAATGGCCTCCGTACCGAGCTCCATAGGATGATGATCAAGAAAGGCAGGATTTCAGGTCACTAACAAGAGAAAGTTGTCTTACTTCTGGGCTAAGAAGTCATTGTGGCTGGGTTGACTTCCAGTTAGGACCTGGAGCTTTTGAAGTAGATCCTATCAACTAGCTTAGTCTCAGTTCATTGACCCCTTAGCTTCCCTGTGCCTTTAAGAAACATCAGTTTTCCATCCGAGTGGAGTGGTGCTTTGCATTGCCGCATTTTGTCAGCTTACAGGTGGTCCTTGCCTGTCCGTGGCACCAGTATAATTTAGGCCTCGGTTGTTCGTAATGGCTGCTGTGTACTCACAATGACATTGTGGAGTCGAGGATTTTGGCCCAGTACTGGCTGGCCAAGAACTTCCTTAAAGGAGTGTAGGTTTCAGGTTTATGTCTGTCACAAAGTATTACTGCAAACTAGCCCCCTTCTTAGGCAGGACTGTCAGATAAAGTGAAGATACTAGCTGCTGTTTGAGCTTGCTAGTTTAACAGAGCTGAATTTTATTTCTTAGAAGACTCTTCTTAATGGCCATCACCTCTGCATGTAGGATCATGGACAGGACCTAGCGCATAGAGAATCATATCCGTTTTTTGAGAAAAACTGAATCGGGTGTGCCTTGGGTCTAAACCAGTCAAGTTCCCTCTAGAAGAAGGTTGCTTTGTTGTCCCTGTATTCTTTGGTACAGAAGAAACCAGAGAGTAAAGAGCATTTCAAAACTTGGATGCCCACCAGCAGATCAGGGGTTATGTAAATTGTTACTTGTCTTTAGAAAGACTATCTCCATTTCCTTACCTCCAAGAAAGGAAAGGATTGTGATTTTTCAAGCAGACACTTTCCATGTGGACTTGACAGCTGCATTCTCTCTTGCTTTGCGGTGCCTAACTGCCTGTGGATAAATGTTGCAGTCAAAGCTCATGACATTAGATGGGCAGCTGTCTCCAGTGCTAATTTAAGTGTTCACATTGCACACCTTCATATAGTGGTGACATGTTTATGTGCACACCTTCACAGAGCATTATTGTGTTGAACAGAACTCTAGGACTCGGGATTCCTTTGGTATTATTGTAGTTCATTTGCAGCCTTCTGAACTGGCCTCCAGCTCTTTCCAAATTGGTGAATAGTGCTTTGGTGTTCAGCCTAACCAAAAACATATCACAGATGCATTCTTACTACACTTCTTGATATAGAAGATGGCTACACTTCTTGAAATAGAAGATGGCTATCTGTTCAGTTATTGAAAGCCCTCTGGAATGCCATCTCTCTTACCTTTTGTCAGTGGGTAGGCCTGTGATTTGCAGGAAGGTGCTCACTAGTCATTAGGGGTAGACAGACATAGTTATGTTTGTTGCCAGTAACATCATGGCATATGTCAGAATGGGTGTTTGCCCCAGGTGTGAGATCTGCCAGAAGTTTGTCAAATTCCACTTAGTTCCAAGAATAAAATCAACAAAGGCACATTAAGGGAAGAGTCCTTTCCCTAGACCAACTGATATAATAAGAACTTCTGTGTTTTATGATTGCAGCAGCTATTGGAAGTTCTCACAATCTGGTCATGGTTGCATTTCTTATATGCCTGTAATTTGAAGCATAGTTAATTGGCTCATACGGTTTTTAGTTTACTTACAGGTAACTGCAAATTGTGACATTGGAAAGGTATTAAAATAAGCAGTCAGTCCTTCAGATGAACACTAAGTCAAGGTCTCATTTGCCTGAATTGACATTAACTCGTGTGAATATAAAGGATCTTGTGGCACTGTGGAAAAAGAGTAGGGTTTTTTTTTTATTTTGTGAATGCCTTTATATTATAGATTTACATATTTACATATTAACACTGTTTGCAAATATTTACATGTCTTCATACATTTACTTTACATTTTCAAGTATTTCCCTACCACTCTTTAACCCACAGCCAAAACCATCTTTTCTAATATCTTTGCCAATGTCCCATCTCCCATTATATTTAATTTAATTGAATCTTTCATTCCATATTGTCCATGCAACATAAAAAATAATTCAGTTTCTGTCCATCAGCTTTACTTGTCTACATGCTCCATAATGACTACATTCTATCATGTCCATGTTTAACTGTTCATAATTTAAATACTTTTTAACCATAACATGTTTTCATATTTCTACCCATAACTTCTTAATTCTGTCACATTTCAAAAAACACCTTCACTAGTTTCTAATTCTCCACACTTATTACAAATTGTGTCTTGTTTTCTCTTATACTACAGGCAGATTGCATATGGACAATCTCCACAAAAAATCATCACATTCCTTTATTTTTTTGTAATTTTCATATCTACTTAATATAGCTTTTTTCTTAATCATTTCAAGATCTTTCCACGGGTCAACAAAATAAGTTTTTCATTACATTAGTATACCATTCCTTCCTGTTCTTTTCTATTATATTCCTTTTTATTTTCCATAATACAATTTTTATTTTGATATTTTTATTTCATCATTATTAATCCTTTTACTTCTCTTAACTTCCATTCCTTCCCATACGTCTTTATAATACATAATTTATATCAATTTTTTTCTTCCTGCATAATACTTTTTAATACTTTGTATACACTTAAAGGTGGTGCATGCACAATATGATTAATTAAACGTAGGCCCCCTTGGTCTTCTTTCATATACAGTGTTCCTCTTTTAACTGGGTGCAGTCTAGAAAGCCAAATAAATGAAAATTAACGTCATTAGTTCTTTTTCATATTTTGCAGGTATCATATAAATGTTTGCCATATACATTATTTTACCTAATATCATACTGTCAATTAAATATGCTTTCTTTCTGTATGAAAGCCTATATGTTTTCCAAAACAAACATTTCCTTTACTTTCATTACGTTGTCCCATTGTTCCTGTTTGTATTCATTTTTTTCCCAAATTTCACTCCCAACACCTCTGTATATTTGTCATTATATTCAACACCTCCTATTTCCCCATTAAAACCAAATCCTTTACTTTTTTCTTTATATTTAGTCCAATTTTCCTAAATATTACACCTTTTACTCTTTCCATCCATAGTGTATGCTTTGTAATTATTACAGTATCATCTACATATGTATACATTATTAACATTTGTACATTTACCATGTTATAACCTCCATTTCTTAATATTTTGTTAATTTCAATCACTGAAAAATTAAACTGTTCCACTTTCTGTTTTTATTTCTTCCCCTATCCATCCATTCACATTTAGTTTTACATAATTTTTCTCATAGACAGATTTAATTACCCTTAAAACTGTTTTGCGTATAAAAAATCTCCTGTAAGGATTCGTGTTGTATGTTATCATAGGTTTTACTTACGTCTCGTGTCATTATTTTTGTCTCTACTTCCTTATTACTAATATGTTTGGGAGAAAAGGAAAGGGAAGTTGAGAATTATTATGGATAATTACCTCTATTATTATCATAATAATTCTTGACTTTTTTCCCAAATATATTTTGATCATATACTTTCTCCATCATACATTGTAATCTTTTGGCAATTCTCATAAATATTTTGTAATCTGTGTTATTCAATGTTATCGGCCTCTAGTTTATTTAATCTCTATTCCCTTTTTTAATATAAACTTTATTACCTCAGTACAAACTTCTTTATATTTAATCTCTGTCTCTAGACATTCATTCATCACCTCAATAAACATTACTTTTTGCCTAGCCTCCGTTTCTTTATACATGTTATAATTCGATTCCATCTATTCCTGTTGCAGAGTTCGTCTCTCATAATTTCATTCAGTTCATTTGTATTTATTCTTTCTTCTAACCATTCATTATCTTTTAATTTCTCTCCATCATGCACTTTTCCTGTGTTCACTTCTTTACTAACAAATACATTTAGCACATGTTCTTTAAGTATTTCCTATATTCCTTATTTTTTTTTATTAATTTACCTTCCTTATCTTTTAATTCTTATCTTTCCTTCTTTCATTATCTTGCGCAAATAAGGTGCTGCTACTTTCTTTCATTGTAACAAGTATTTTTGTTTATATAACAGATTATGAATCTTAATGATTCATTTTATATATTTTTATATTTTTCTTCTCACAGCATTTTTTCTTTATATAATACATGTTTGAATATTTCTTGACTTTAACACTTGTCTTTTACTTTCTTTCTTTACTTCTCAATGCATTCTAAGAGTACTTTTTACATTTTTTCTTTATAATGCACCGACCATACCATCCAATTTTCATAGAACTCTTCCATAATTGTATGCTTTTTCCAGAGTACAATAAGTTATTTTCTTTCTACTAAATCTTTTTCATTAATTCTTTTAATTCCTTTTCCTATCTTAATATATTCATTTTCTTGTATTTTAGTCCAATTCAGTATATGATCAGAAAACCTGTTATACTTTATTCCTTTTTAACTTCTAAATTTTTTAAAATTAAAAAAAAAATCTAATTCAGTTTTTCTTGCATGTCCAATGTTTATTTTCCCATAACTATAACTTACTGCTGCGTATAATTTCAGCAGCCATTTTAACATCGCAGTTATTCTTTTTTTCTCATAGGTTACAATTCAAGTCCCCTGCTATTATTATATTCATGTTTACACATATACATAATTAAGTATACTTTTGAATATAGTATGTGTTTTTTTTTGGTAACATATGCATATAAAGCTACAATTCTATATACATAGTTTTCCATCTTATGTCTGACATGGTTATTCTACCTATTTCAACTATAGTAACATCTAATATCTTAATATCTTTTTGACATAATATACATAAGCTAGAGAATGTTTCTTTACCTATATTCAAACAATAGTACCATTCTTCTGTGAAGTCTTTCGTCCTCCAATATTACTTCAGCATCTATTGCAGTGCGCCATTGTATATACTAATTCTTCTTAGTTTTTCAACCTGTTAACATTTAAAGCTAATATTCTCAGCTTTTACATAAAAGTTATAATAATATAATTTCTATCCTTTACCTTTCTTATTTTCCGTAAACATTGTTTTTAAATTTTCTTTTCCTTTCCCTAACTTTTTCCTAATTATTTTTTCCTTTTACTTTGTGCCTTTCAAACTCTTCACTTGTCTCATCTGTTACTTTTTCTTTTTCTTTATCCTTTGTACTTTTATTTATAACATCTACATTGATTTCATTTTGCTGAACTTGTTCTTGCATCACAATTTCTTCTAGCTGTTTCTACTGTATAACTTCATTTTCACCTTCTTGTATGTCTGTTTCACATTCTAACCATGATTGTCCAGTATTACCTCGTTTCTTGCATTTATATTTTTTGCATTATGCCCTGTATTGCCACACAAGTAACATTTTTTCTCATCACGTTCATTAATCAAATTATCATCTTTTCCCAAAAAATAACAAGTCTTTGGTTTCCCTCTGTGTCTAACAAAACCCTTATCAGGTATATATCACTGCTTTCCACAATAACAACAACAGCGCTATCAATGCCCTGGGTTACATCCCCCATGGCACTGCCGTCTCTCCAGGCTGCCTTCGTGCCTGAAATGGAGACAAAAAATGGATGTGCCACCTTCGGTGTCATCCCGCTACGCCAAAGAACAGGGCAAGTTCCCTGTCCAAATTTCCATAGTCACTAAGAATACCATGTCTGGCCTCCCCTAAAAAGAGGCAGCTTGCTTAGTGGGACTAAACCAGTTAATAAAGGATAAGTAATTGAATAATTACAAATGAGCATGATGGTGGTGGGTAGGCCACCTCATATTAAGTCAGACAATGATGTAAGGCTGTGTGGTGTAGGGGGCTAGAGCTCAGCTGCTGGAAGAACTGGATGAGAGAGAGTGGGGGGATGTGACTTACACCAGCTTGCCCTTCGGGGGAGGGGGTTTGAGATGCTTCCTTGCAATTTGGGGCTTGCACAGAAACAGTGGCCATAGACCAGGATATTTGGGTTTGGTGTTCCAAATTGGAGACCGTAGTCTTTAGAAGGGTTGTGTGTTGCAACATAAAACATATCATGGGGAAATTGTAATTTGCACCACATTGATTTTCTTAAAACAGCCACTTGTGGTTGGGGTTAGTGCTTACAAGAAATGAAAAATTTTCCCTATTCAGTATCCTCAATAAAGAGGGTTTCAGCTATGGGAGTGATGCACAGTAGTATCCCAGGTTAAGGGCAATAAACCAATCCATTATCCCACTTGGACAAGGGCTCCCTCCATCAGCAGCCAGCAAGATGGTCAGGTATTGATAGGAGCATAAACCAGACATGGCTGTCTAGAAAATTGCTTGATGATCAGAGAGACAGAAATGTGTGTGTGTGTGTGTGTGTGTATATATATATATATATATATATATATATATATATGTATATATATATATATATATCTATGTATATGTGTGTGTGTGTGTGTGTGTATGTATATATATCTATATCTATGTGTATATATATATATATATATATATATATATATATATATATATATATATGAAATGTGAAGTTAAATCTCGCCGTTTATTCTCACTAATGGGTTTGGAGCTGATCCTCTGCTCCGAAACGGCCGATAGCAAGCTCAAGGTTTGCCAGTAGCTAGAGACCAAGCCCCTTATCCCACAATGCACTGCTGGAATTACCTCAGACCTAGTTTGCCGCGGCAAGAGAGATCTCGGTGATCCAGTTAGCTCGGACCATTTTAGAAACAAGTTGACAGAGACATGGGGATTGCTACAGCAATCTTTTTTCAGAAGTTTTGAGTAGCCATGAGGGTGCTAGTACGTCCTCCAAATCCTCAAAATCCAAGTTTTCAGATAAGGTCTCAAAAAAGGCTAAGATTTCAGGAGGAGTGTCATCGGTTCCACAGTCATCGGAACAGAGTGTACCTTTGATTTGGGGCCAGCTCTCAGTATTGGAGCCGGTCTCAGAAGTTCCTTCTTCACCTCTGCTCCAGTCAGTACCTTCGGTGCATTCAGCCAAGTCTTCAGTCAACCTTTCAGATTTGGACATGGATCGGCTAGTGCAGAAGCTTTTACAGGCACCAGGACTTGACAAATTGTTGTCGGCCCCGACCAGCTCGTCGGTACCAAAGACCATGGAACCGGACTTTGTCTGCTCCTCCTAGCCGTACTGGACTCTTGGAGCCGAAGGAAATTGAACCGATGGTGGTCGAACCCTTGGAGCCGATAACCGCACCGGTGTTATCGGCTCCATCTACTCGGATGTCCTCAGCGCCGACAGAGGAGGGAAATTGAACCGATGGTGGTCGAACCCTTGGAGCCGATAACCGCACCGGTGTTATCGGCTCCATCTACTCGGATGTCCTCAGCGCCGACAGAGGACTCTAGGAGCTGACGCTCTCCCGCTAGGTCTGGGGAGGATAGTCGCACTGACTTGTCGGTGCTGACTCTTCCTCTCGGGGCTTCAGCTCGGATGAGCTCGGCTCCTACCTCGGGCTCAGAGCCCAGGGTTTTGGTGCGGGAGGATCGTCGGTACTCTCGGGTCCGTCCACTCCTTCTCGTTGGAGCCATGGTGCCTTCAATGCTATGAGCAGAGTTTTGTCTCCAAAGACAAAGTCCGCATCGGTTCAGCTTTCCCTCTCCCCTCAAGCTCCTGTGTCTGCTTTTTCATCTACCAATCCCTCTAAGCGTAGAAAACCCGAGCCTCAAGTACCCCCACAGGGCGTCCCCTGCTCTTCTGAGACTTCCCCAGATCCCCCCACTGAGGAGGGTCCCAGGAAGAGACTGTGCAAGAGGAGACACTTAGACTCCCCACAGGAGTCTTCTGAGGGCTTTTT